>NW_006432227.1:2882868-2976674 GCF_000325575.1 Pteropus alecto | reverse complement strand
CTTGAAATATCCTTCAGACAATAAAAAGAGAATAATGGAAATTTATAACCAACTTTTAAGTCAATAAAGTACTTATATTTAATGAATAAATTTATAAAATTTGAGGAACAATTTCAGAAACTTAAGAAAAACAATGTGCCAAAACTGACTAAAAAAATAGAATTCATGACTAACTTTATATCTATTAGAGATATTTAATTTCTTAATTTCTGACTTTCCCCACAAAGAAAATATATGAAAATGGTGTTACAGATAAATTCTAAAAGAGAATACTTACCAAGTCATTTTCGAGGCTAGTATCTATCTGACCTGAATCCGACATAGATGTCATAAGAAAAAAATTACATACCAATATCACTTTTGAACATAGATACAAAAATCTTTGACAAATCATTAGCATTATATATGACAACATATATAATAGTTAAGTTGAATTTATAACCATGGATGCATATTTCTTCAATATTTAAGAAGCAATATGATTCACACATTAACAATAAAAAATAAGGTTATTTCAAAAGGTGCAAAGAATTTACGATAATCAAAACACATTCATGACTTAAAAATTAGATAACTAAAAATGAACACCTTTCATTTTTATAAAAGTCACTTATGAAAAACCTACAGCAATTGTCATATTTAATGGTGAAAGACAACATCTCCACTAAGATTTGCAACAGGAAAAGAAGCCCCACTCTAAAACTATCCCCAAACCATATAATTTTTGTAAAAAACAAAAACTCTGAAAGAAACTAAATATATATAATAAAGTGATCTTGACAAGTTTCAAAATACAAGGTTAATACATTAAAAGAAATTGCATTTCTAGATACCATGGACAAAATATTAGAATATAAATTTAAAGACATTTAAAATAATATAAAAACCAAAATACCTAGGAATAAACCTGACAAAATAACTACACTATAAATTAGAAAATTGCTTTTAATATTAAATAAAATGTAAATAGATTATTGAACTAAATGTATAGATTGGAAGACTTTATAGCTTCATTTCAATCTAATCAAAACCCCAGCAAGAAATTTTGTAAACTTGACAAACTTTACAGTTTATTGGAAATGCAATTTGCCTAGATTAGCCAAAACTATTCTGAAAAAAGAACTTAAAGATTGTCAAACACTTAACTATTCACTGTCAAAACTTACTATGAAACTATAGTATTCAAGAGAACATGACTTTGGAATAAATGTGTTTTACTACATTCCAATTATACTAATATATATTTAATTTAAATCTCTAGATAAAAGATAGTGATATTACAGTGACTTCTCTCCTATAATCTAGCAAATGAAACTTCGTTACATTTAAAATGTTAGAAATATGTTTCAACTAATTACATGTACTTGCTGGACTGGGCAGTCTCTGATGTTTTTCTTGAATAACTCTTCCCACCATTATAGAAAGCTTCTCTAATGTCGCACTAAAAATGAGACTGCAGAGAATGTTGCTTCCTTTTCCCTAACTTTAATTAGTAGTTTATACCCCTTGTATACTCATGTACCCATGAGATACTGGTTGGACAAAGAAATCAATGGTCCTGACCACTGCAAGCTGCAGACAACATATAGAGACTGTGAAGAGAGCAAAATATTTCTATAATAAGAGCAGCTTAAAGATCTGCTAAAACTGTAGCCAGAGCAATATATAATTCTATTGTTTTTTTGTTGTTGTTTTGTTTTTGTTTTTTGTCCTGGGGCTCTAGAGAAACAATTTACTTTTTAAAGTAAAATATAAAATTTGACTGTAACTTGTATGTCATAATGAAGTAAAAACAACCAATCTATCAGGCCACAGAAGATGATTTAATCAGGGAAAGACTGAATTGTGAAATTAACCTAATTTCAGTTCATATTTGAATAACTGTCATGTACTTTGCAGAGTTTATTTTTTTCCCCAAACCTTGGGAACTAGTCCCTCAGACTTCCAAATGTCTCTTCCACCAGACTGCTACAGAAAGACCGTTTTGCCCTGTCTTCATTCTACCATTGCCGGTTCTGACCATCTGGCAGGCTGCTTTTAAAGAGTACCAGTGTGTCCTCCATCACATCTCACATCTCCGGAGGATATCTTGAATAATTGCTCATCCTAAGCAATAATAACACCTCTTAAAGCCAAGAACAAGTTTATATATCTGCACTGCCCCCAGCATTATCCAGGCATTTAAATTGAAAAATTAAATAATTCTACAGCTAGCTATTAACTACTACTCAATAGACCAGTAACCTCTAGGTATGTAGGCCAGATACTATTAATGCAAACCGCAGGGACCAACCGCAGGTTATTTTATTCTGGTGGACACTATTCAAGAAAAGTGATCTATTGCTGCTGGTGCAGAGATGAATTATGTAGAAATATTAGGGCATCTTTGTATAACCGGTTTCCCTTCAAATGCTGTCGTCTTTTGAGTAATAAGAACTTTCAGTAATGAGCACAGATTTTATTGAATTTTAATAGAGAAAATTAGAATGTGAATAAAAAACCAATATGTCCCAAATTTCCTCATCGTTTCCTCTATAATAGTTACCCATTAAATGTGACCTTACATGACCTTCTGAGAGTTTTATAAATTCACTATCTCACCAAGAATGAGAAGGTGTTCTATCAAATCTATGAGTTCAGAGAATGTATACTTTAAACATTTCTTTAAAAAAGTACTCGGCAAAGTAATACCGATTGCCATTTTTCACAAAGTTGATATATTAGCAGATGTGTCAGGTTTGAGAAACTTGGCTATAGCAAAAAAGTGTCTTACCTAAAATCTCTGACCTCCTAGGTAGAACTCATGCCATGTCACAACAGAAAGAGGGGTAAATATATATAATGTATATATATGAATATGTGTGTTGTGCTTTAAAAGAAACTACTCTTCAACAATCGAACAATGAATTCTTTCTCTCCAAAACTACTCATATTTGGTTTTAAAACTGAATGCCAACGAGTTACTACTTGGTTTGCAACTAGTTACAGAATTTATTATCTATAAAATGAGTTTCAGGCCACAGAGAGGGGTCTTTCCAGTGTCTTTCTCCCCTCCCGCCCTCCACACACACAATCACATGCCCATGTATTCTCCATCTCCACAGCTGCCAAAAGATTTTTTTAGGGTAGAATCTCCAGTTGCTGAATATGAGTTGAGTAAAATAATGATGACCATGTGGAGAGTGGAAATGTGTCTTCATCATGAGATTTGAGGAATAAAAAAAAATTTACTCTTTATAAAATAATTGTTTTAGTGGAAGGCAGAACATGTATAGTATTAATCCATTTATTTTTCATAAAATATTCTGTAATTAAGAATTGAGTAATTAAATATTTTTAACATTTTTCCAATTTATATATCATTAGCCAAATTATGGGAATGGAGAATTATATGGCAATAAAGCTTATTTTCCAGCATTAAATCCTCCCTATAGAGATCAATCCTTAACTCCATGAAGATTATACTTGATTTTACAACTGTCCATTGATGATATGATCGGAGATCTTGGTGACAGCATTAGGTAATATGGTTTTGCGAACAGCCATATTATCACAATTACACACAATTGGCAGTCTAATCTGTCAATTTTCTAAGTAAATTCACCTTGAGTGACCTTTTGTGCAGCTAAGCATAGCCACTTTAGTCACTGAAAAAATATCTAATATTATCAGGAACTTAGTTGAAATATTATTTGCAACAAAATATTAGGAAGGAAAATAAACCTTCAACAATATTCAAATGTATAAGATTGCAGTCAGTTTGTTCTGTGAAAGCAGAGCTCAGAACACTAATCTGGGTTGGATGTAGAGAGTTGGCTATCACTTACATGATTTCATTTACGGGATAAAATAGAAGAAAGAAATGGTGAATTGCTGGCCTATTAAAGAATATGTGTCATTTGTTGGAAGATAAAAAAGAATAATGAAATGAGGGAAATAGTAGTTAGAGAAATAGAAGAGACCAGTCATAAACCTAAGCAGAAAAGATTCAAAAAGAAGATATGGCTTAAAGGGCAGAATATATAAGTTAAAGTGTTAGAACATGAAAAATACCAATGTTGTTGATGTCTAAGTTTTTCATAGTTGTCCTTTGATGGAGCATAGAATAAATCCATTCACCACTGCATGCTAATGATACCTTAACCATCTGTCTTCTGGAAAAAAACAAACAAATCCAGGTAAACACATTTTCCTTAATGGTGAACTTTAAATTTCAATGTCATGTTTTTAATTGCTATATTATGTTTGAATTTCCTGTCGAACAGAGCTTATGAAATCAATTCGTTTCAGAAGGCTATAAGAGACCAGAGATGTAGGCTGGTATCAAAAAAAAGTTTTATTGACAATAAAATATTGGAAAAAATCTACACACTCAGAGATATATTCTTAGAGTTTTATCCAGATCCTCACAATAAAATTGGAAAACATGAGGCAGGTAAACATAATTTCCTATGGAGAATTAAAAAGTATTTTATGTACATACATACACATATAATTATATGTATACAAATATTCTCAAATATAAATAAATATATAGGCAGATAAGATATATGCTTACATATAAATTGATAAATAATGTCATAAAAGTATAAAGCTAATGATGAGGAATTTTTAAGAAGGCAAGTAAAGTGCTATTAACTCATAGTAAAGTAAAATATTATTGTATCCCTCTGCAATTTTTATTACATATTTCCTCAATTGTAAGTTGCACATCTTTTCAAATTTTTGTGTGTCTGTTGGCGGGATACTTCTTAAGTTCAATGGCATATTACAATAGCATATTACAGTTGTCATTTGCCATGAGGTAGTGGCAATAATACTGGTTGTCACAGCCTGCACTTGGGTAAATCATGTTGTTTCTGGTAGCATGACTAGACACTCTTAACCATTTGAAGTGTGAGTCAACAATAACTTAAGGATTATTTGAAGAAAAGACATGAGTCCTGTCTAACGTTCTGCAAATGTTTCGTTGTTTTAGATGAGGTCAGAAGAGCAGGAGAAATCTGACACCATAATACACATTTTTTTTTTTAAAGAAATGCTGTACCACTAACATTATTGATGCCACAGAGGAGGATGTTAAGTGGAAAATACAGGCTTCAATAAGCTTAGGGGAAAAGTTATTTGGAAGAGTTGGATTCTGTAAGTGAAAAAGTTTTAGAAATACTTTAGCATTTTTATTTCATAATTTTTTCTCATGTATATAAGCATGATTATATTACAGAAATCTATATCTAAATAAATATAAATGAAGTCCTCGGTAAAAAAAAATGTCAAAGTGATAAGAAAATATCAAGTTACACGTAATTGTCTTTTTTCAATACTCAGCCCTATATACAATAATTATGTGTATTAAAATGGTCTCTAAGGCTGATAAAATATGTTTCTAATTACCTTAAATTTTTCTCTCAGAAAAAGTGTTTTAAATTCATAAGTACAAATATAGTAGTCAAGCAAGAGTCAGAAAATTATTATCTACACTAAAATATGTTTCCAATTTTTACTTATAAGAGTTTGAAATGGACTTCTTTTCATGCTTATTTTAAACACTTCATTATATTTTAATATGGGTATGAAATTTTCTTTTACTAATTATATTGAGTTGTTATATTCTAGATTATCAATTTCTTCAGGGACATTGGGAAACTATATGTTAAAAATTTTTATTATGCCACCCAAAGTGTAATTGCAGCTATACTACTCAATAGTCTGTTGTAGCATTATAATGTTTGAAAATGTTGCTTTAAGATATTAACACATCTGAATCTCGACGTCATGGCAGATATATGATTATCATTGTAACACAATTTACATGTTAATGTAATATTCATATAGTAATATGAGAACAGATATAATGTACTTTTTAGATATAATTCCAAAAATCTAATATTTGAATCACATAAAATTATAATTTGTATGTATGCAAATGAATGTCTCCAAGTGGAACTTTTCCTCAGTTTTGTCATTTAAACTAACATTTTAAATATATTTTTACTGTTTTGTATTTAATTCCAATTATTTAATGTATATTTTAAATCACTGTAAGAACAAACTGATTTTTGCATACAACTTGTCTAATATTTGCCAATAATTTATATATATACACACTTAATTCTAGCTTCAATTTTTTTCAGCTTCTTGAGAAAATTGTAAAAGATACCACTGTCACTAAAATCAAGAAAAGATTACTAACAGGCTTATTAACCTACTGGTACATGAGAGAATATTCAGCATCTCTTTTGCTTAAAAATATTAAATATTAGCATATATTTGTTATTTTCAGAAAGACATAGGTAGCTACTCTTCTAGAATTTTGAAGAATTTTGAAGGTCAAGATTGTAATGTCGGGTCAAGCTGAAAGTAATCAGAGTTCTCTATTTGTGTTTCTTCAACAATTTCATAACTTCCCTCCCTCCCTCCCTCCGTCTCCATCTGTCTGTGTTTCTTCATCCATCTCTCTCTCTGTCTCTCTCTCTCTCGCGCGCGCGCGCGCGCGCGCGCGCGCGCGCGCGCGCGCGCGCGCGCGCGCGCGCGCGCGCGCGCGCGCGCGCGCGCGCGCGCGCGCGCGCGCGCGCGCGCGCGCGCGCGCGCGCGCGCGCGCGCGCGCGCGCGCGCGCGCGCGCGCGCGCGCGCGCAAGTGAGCGAGAGATGCAGAGATTGAATAGGACTACAGTTTCAGAAGCCACACACCTAGTGATTTCTCTTTTGTTTGCAGCATGTGTATTCTCAGAGCTGGCAAGGAAAAGAAAATAAAGCCAGTGCTTTGTCAAATTCACTTGACTCACCAGATTGCCTTTCCCACTGCTTTATTTTCCTAGGGCTTGACTATTCTCAAAGTTAGGCAATACACTATAGGGAACCAGTAAGAAAAAGCTTTCCAGAAGCTACTTTTTCAATGTCAATTCAAATTCCTCTATTGGAAGATTTAGGCAGTGACTGTATGTTCCACATAGGCTGTTATTTCTTCGCTTCCTTATTTTTTATTCCCCACGTTATACTTTTCTCTGCTAATGAATAAGGAAACAAGATAAAAACGTGAATTTGTTTTATTCCAGGTTCCTAGGTTGACCATTCATTTTAATTCAAGAAATAAAGAAGTAAAAAAGAAATACCTAATTTTACCTAGTGTCTTAATTATAAAAATAATGGATGTTTGATCCACTAGTTTGGAGTGTCAGAACTATCGGACCATAGCAACAAGAGGGAGTTTATATTAGGGTTCTTCTGTTATAGTATCACTGGAAAGAATATATTTTTATAAAAGATAAGCACTTCAGTGAATATGGATTTATACATTCCAAAATTCTGTTTAGAGGTGTTAAAATTCTCTGAATCCATGCAAATTATCAGGCCAATTGATTAAATTTTTACTATCAAAACATACAAAGCCCTCCACAAACACTATTTTCTAACTTTTCCAAGCTGAGCCCACCCTACTCTTTATGAAATCTTGCTTGCTTTTCAAGACAGAGCTCAGGTATCACATCCTTCAGTACATCTTCTGCAAACCAGACTGGATTGTCAATCTTGACAGTCTTTGAATTTCTCTTTCTTTTTAAATACTCTTTAGATGTTTTATAAATGTCTTTTTCCTACTATATAGCCTTTAAGCTATTACATTGTAACACTTGAGACAGCTTTTGGCATTTTGTTTTCAATAAATTTTAATTTCTATAGAAACAGGGTAGCCTTCACTTAAAAATATGGAAAAGTAAAATTATAACATGGCATATTAAACAAACAAAAAGGATCAGGTCCTAGGACATGCAGTCTGAACCCCAGCACTAGGGCTAGATGGAAAATTCATGTCCGCCATCCTGAGATTGACAGGGCTCTTTTATGCAGACAGTTTGGAGAAGAGAGATGTCAGTTGGTTTGAAAGAATTTACTTTAGCTATAGATGAAGGGGGTGGGAGAAGGTAAAGCAGAGATAGTTTCGTGATAGGTGCATAGTCCATCAGGAAGAAGTATTTGCTTTATAGGGTTGCGTGTGGACAACAATCTGGAAAGGTCATGTGTAAGCAAGATGCTCTTGGTCAGCTGCTGGACCATTTCCTCTACAGAATTGTAGAAATAGCCAACTGAAAGTAAAGTCAAAGTTTCAACATACATTCAGGAATGTAAGCAATCTTCTTGTTGGTTTTGGCAAGTGGTTAACTGATTAAATTATGTTTTTTTTTTAAGAAAGTTTTTTTGTCAGTTATAGTTGACATTCAGTATTATTTTACATTAGTTTCAGATGTACAGCATAATGGTTATAAATTTATATAATTTATAAAATGATCCTGATTAGTCTAGTACCTAGTGGAACCAGACATAGTTATTACAGTATTAGTGCCTATATTCCATATGCTTTCCTTCATATCCCCATGACTATTTTTATAACTGACAATTTGTACTTCTTAATGCCTTTCTCCATCTATTGATATAATTGTGATTTTTCTTTAGTCTGCTGATTGATATTATTAATTTATTTACAAATGTTGAACCAGACTTGCATACCTGGAATAAGCCATACTTGTTTATACTGTATAATTCTTTTTATACATTGTTAGATACAATATGATAATATTTTGGGGATTTTTGCTTCTGTATTCGTGCGACATTGTCTATAGTTCTTATAATGTCTTTGCATGGTTTTAGTATTAGAGTAATGCTGCCCTCTTTGAATAAGTCAAGGAGTATCCTCTCTGCTTCTATCTTATTGAAAAGATTGTAGAGAACTGGTATGACTTCTTACATGTTTGGGAGAATTCATCAGTGAACCTATCTGGACCTGGTGCTTTCTGTTTTTGAAGATTATTTATCAATTACATTTATTTAATAGTTATAGGCCTATTCAGTTTGTCTATACTTATGTGAATTTGGCAGATTGTGTCTTTCAAGAAATCAGTCCATTTCGTCTAGGTTATTAAATTTGGCATAGTATTATTCATAATCCTTTATTGTCCTCTTAACATACATAGAATCTATAGTAATGTCCTCTCTAAAATTAATTATATACAAAATTCATGTCCTCTTTTTTCTTTACCTGGCTGTAGTCTTATTAATTTTGTTGATCAGGTTTCTACCTAGAATTCCTAGATATGATTTTTGATGCTTCAGAACCCCCCTCAAGTCTCTGCCACTGTCCTCTTATTTATGCTGCTATATAAAGGTAACTGGCAGAAAAAGGGAACTCTTAAATGCAAATTCCAGAATATGCTTTAAAGAAAACTCATTGGAGTATTAGTTTCCTATACACTGTCATAATAAAAGTTCACAAATTTAGCAGTTTAAACACAATTTATCATCTTATAGTTCCAAGGTAATAAGTCTGATGTGGGTCTCGCTGGCTTCAATCAGAGTGCATTCTTTCCTAGAGTTTCTTGAGAAGAATCTGTTTCCTTGTTTTTTCCAGCTTCTATATCTCAGTCCTCTATTTTTTAAAACCAGTAATATTGCATCGCTCTCTGCCTTTCTTCTATAACATATCTCTTTCTGAATCTTCTGCTTACCTTTTTCACTTTTAAATTCCCTTGTGGTTATGTTTGGCCCTTTTGAATAATCTGAGAAAATCTCTCTTTCCAGGTCAACTGATTATCAGCCTTAAATTCACTTGAAACCTGAATTGTCTTTATCATGTTTCACTTGTTTGTTAATTTTTCCTGTTTTTAAATTTAGTAAATTGATATATCATGAAAAATAAGTCATTAATAATAGTCAGCTTAGTTTTAAAAATATGTAACTGTAGTATATGTTTATATGTTTAAGTTTTCTAGGCACATTGCTGAAAGGCATTTCTTTACTCAGACAAATCTGATAACATGTAAAATAAAACATAGTTCTCATTTTTATTTCTTGACACTTCCTAATTTATACTAAGTGATAAGTCACAAACCATGTTAAAACATAGCATCGAAATTGCCATCTTTTACGAGATTACAAAGATGTAAAGATAGCAATTTTGAGTTGATGTGCTTTCAGCATTTTTTAAGAAAATGTAATCTAAAAGCCTGTTGATTACATTGTTAACAAAAGAGCATGTTAAAAAAACAGTTGCTTTCTAGTAGTAGCAAATACAAATGATAAAGTAGAGAAAAGAATAGTATATATTGAAGAATATAAATTTTATTATCTTTATTATGGCTTTGAAGTTAGACTAATTACATTTGCTAATTCTGTCCATTGTTTTCAAATGAAAACATCAATATTAGATATTTTAAAGAATTCTAAACCTAAAGGAGGTAAAGACTGCTAACATATACTATAATAAGACAAATTTGAAAACTTTCTACTTTTTTATATTCCTGTACATTACTATTTCCTCAAACCCTTGACATCTTTATAAGTAACACTGTATGATCACATGGAGAATTATAAGTTCAGTTTCCATTAGATATTATTATGTCTTAATAAGGTCAAGAAAAACGCATAAATTTGATAAAGTAATCATTCGTTTTAAAATCTCCATGTTAATTCATAGATTTTATGCCAGAGTCAAAAAGAGGCATTTGTAAGTTGTGTGTGTATATACACATACACACGCATACTACAAATACACACACGCACACACACACACCAACTTTTTGGGAAATGTACAAATAACTCAGAACAGTACATAGATAAGCAAACTATTCACATGATTCTTTATTTTCAAAATGTTAGTTTCCTCAATATTATATTTAAGAGTCTTACTTAATTCCTCATGTAGTTTCAAGTGAGTGTATAATTTGTTTTGCTAGTTTAAGTATGAATATTTTAAATATTTAAACCCATACATTTTTTTCTCTTTGGATTGAAAAATGTCACTGATTTGTTAAATGTATTTAACATGGTTATTATGTAGAGCATGCTGGTAAAAGTAAGAAAAGCTCAGTTTGAAAGAATTATGTTGTTTTATATTAATATTTTTAAGAAGCTGGTACTATAGAAAGTTACTAAGCCTTTTAGCTGTACTACACAGGGTAGGTTGATTCATTTCATTTTAAAGAGCATAATTAGATACTACAAGCACTCCTTTTAAGGTGAGACTAGCTTGTGTCTCTAAAAGCAATTTATTATTCTAAAAATATTTATTCGTGTATTGAAATTTATAAAACTCTAACTTGACGTATATTTATAAATTTTTGCCATTGGAACTCCTATGTGAGTTCAATTTTTGAGAATAAATAGCCAGAAACTATAAAAGTATAATCATGCAGGATGTTCAGAAAAAAAGCAAAAATTTATTTTATTGACAGGACATTTTTATTAAACATAGAATCGATTTTAAATTTAGAGTATTCAAATACTAAATAAAACTTAAGAGTAACAGAATGTGTATAATCTTATTTAGCCTTGAAAAATTTAAAATTAGTAAAAAACTAAAAATTTTGAAAAACATGTTTCTACAAATATAATAAACTATATTGCTTTCAATGAAAGAAGAGAAACCAAAACATTTGAACAGAATAAGAAAACAGATGCCTATAAAATAAAAATACAGGGTGCCTTATACTGAATATTATAAATTTTCATGCAGTGAAAAGTATGAATTAGATATATTTAAGCCACTTAAATTGTAGGAAAATACTATATAAATTCAACATAAAATTTTAGAATAAACAATACAAATAAAAAAAGCTAAGAATGAATATTAATCCTTGATAATCTAACAAAGGAAAGAAACCATTCTACTCTCTTAAATGTGTGCATTAACTCATATCTAAATGCAAAGCTCTCTTATATGCAATACAAACGTATGGCCCAAGAAAACAGTTTAACAATTGGCATTCTGAATTTCTCAATAAGTTAAGTATTTTTTCATAATGAAGTTCAATGTTAAATATTATGATTAATTCAATATTATATTAAATTCAATAAGAGCGTGTTGTTATATTTAGCCTTGCTATTGGTTATCTCTCTCTAGTTCTATATCTGAAAGATAATTTAATGGACATTATTTTGTTTTTACTCATGATTTCATATCCTTCAATTTCTCAGATTTTAGAAAAAAAAAATCGTTTAATTGTTTTTATATGTAGCCCGGAACTTTTTACAAGTAAATCACATATGTTGGAATATTTTTCTTTCCACTGACATAAAATAAAGGAGGTATATAATGATATTCATCTACCTATTCCAATGTTTCACAAAGTTATTTGAATCCATGGCATTTTCTCTGTCTTGAATCCTTTAGTTGGATTATGTTTGATTGGATAACTATAATTATGATGATGCTGAAAATTTAGATGGTGATGATAGCATTTATTGAGTGTGCACTATATGTCAGGCATTACTCTACATGTTTTATAATAACTAGCATATTTAATTTTCTCTATAAGACTATGAAATCGATACTATTACTATTCTCATTTAGCAAGTATAAAAATCAAGGCCCAAGGGGGCCTCGATTGTTAATTTTTTTTGATGTATAAGAACTCAAGCATGTTTCTGACTCCAATGCCAATCTTCTTAACACAGACAATCTATTGCCTCTTAATTTACTCACATTTTGATTGCTTTCAGATATAGCCAACATATGTATGAAAGATAATGACATCTGGATAAAATGCTTTCTAGGTGGCTTATACTCAGAGAGAAAGGATTTGTAACCATAAATTTTTTTCCTTAAATTTTTACAAAAGCAGCATTTCATTAACTAGAACAAAACAATTTAGTGATTTAAAGGACATATATGGTTATAAAATTTTTTAATTTATTATTTATATTTAAAAAATTGTTTAAATACTGGAAGAAAAAGATCAAGGACTCAAAATGAGTTAACTACCGACATTAAGAAATAAATGTATATATGTAAGTTTTATTATACTTGGCATAAAAAATGAATCATAAAATTCTGATTACAAATAAACATAAATCTAAATTGCATTTTCCCCAAAACCTCATGGTTTTTATGATATGATTTTAGGTACCACATTTTCATTGGCATATGTTGCATTATAGTAATTGCTATGAATTTGTTAAAATGAAGTGAGAAAGGAAGGGAAGAAAGAGGAAGAAAAGGATAAAACAGGAAATGTGAGTGGGGAGGAGTGGAGAGAAATATGGGAAAAAAACTTGTAGGCACTCTGGTAGGGAACATAGCATGTATTAGTGTTTAGAGATGGGGGAAGAAGAAATTAAGTATTAATGGATATAAGATGTAACATAGGTAGAGAGTATAATATAGGTAGAAAGTAACATGGAGGATGTTTGTGGTGGGAGGAGTATCATGATCAGCATGTGGGAGTAGTAGTAAGTATTGTAGAAGGGTGAGCTCTCTGATCAGGTTATCTTTACACCCAAGGCATTGAATTTACCTAAGAGCAACTATTAAGCTTTGAGAAGATAGTTCATTTAGCTCTTTGTCCTCCTGTTGAATATAAGCTCTTTGAAGGAGAAACATTTATTTGAATGTTTATCATCAATGTGTAACCATTGAGTGCCTTGGTAAAATCAGTGTCTGATGTATAGGATACCAATGGATTCATATTGAGTAAATGAATAGAATAGTCATCATAAGAAAGCAACCATGAATAGCTTTGAAACTCAAACTGCCTTCTGATTTTGGAAGTCTTTTCTCGATGACTACTAGATGAGGTTAAAAGAGAAAACAAAATTTCTCCTAGAGTCGGAGAAAAAGAAACATACAACTAGAGAAGTTCAATAGGCTTCCATATGGGCTCTGAATCATTCCTGTACTTGCCACATCGGTGACTCTTATTGATTGAATTGTGTCTACTTAAAATTCACATGTTGAAGTCTAGTCTCCAGTATCTTAGAATGTGACCTTATTTGGAGATATGATCATAAAATACCTACTCAAATTATAATGTCATTAAGATGGGTCTAAATTTTTCCGTCTTATAGTGACTTGTGTTCTGAAAAGAGGAGAAAATTTGGGCCTAGATACATATAAAGGAAGATAATATAAAGAGCCATCTAAAGTCAAGGAAAAGATTTTCAATAAATCCTTCCCTCACAGCCCTCGGAAGGAATAACTCTGCTGACACCTTGATTTTGAATTTCTTTCTGATCTCCAGAATTGTGAGACAATTTCTCTTGTTTTAAGTCACACTGTCTGAAGTATTCTATTACAACAGCTCTAACAACTAATACAGGCACTCAGACAGATACTGCCTATGGGTTCCAGGTTCCATTCTCATCCTGCTTAGCTCTCCACAGTGTCACAGGGAGCTGGCAATCTAGAAACCATATTTCCTAGACTCCCTCACCAGCTGATGTCTATTTAATTATTAGGAAGCGCTAATGGGATATTAAATGGGACTATATAAGAGAAAAGGAAATTTCTCGATCTGACTGTGGTAGAAGAATCAACGCAGACTGAGCACCCCCAGGAAACTGAACTCTAACATTGTAGGCAGTAGTGGCAAAAGGGAAGTCTCCAGGTGCACAGCTGCAGGTGTAAACTGTGGGATCTGGCAGGAGTGGTGGCATCTTCCATGTTTCTGTTAATCCTTATTTTTTTTTGTTTTTTTTTGTTGTTGTTGTTGTTTGCAATTTCAAGCCTTCCAAACAAATTTGTAACTAAATATTGATATGCCTACAACATCCACAAGGTCCTGCCTGTATACTGACCAATACAGAATAGGCTACAGATATAGGCAGAAAAGAGACAAATTAAGATGAAGAAAAACCTTCAAGAGGGAAACTGGAGCACAGTTGAGGGATCTAAAATGTTACAATTTGTTGTAGTGACAGTACATGATATAATAAAAGTGCAAAGTGTACTTCGTTTAATGGACTGTGTTTGGAAGTAAGGATGGTAATATAGGTGTAGGCCATATCTAAAAGGGTACCACAAACGGGTTAAGGACGTTGTGTTTCCCCATAATAATTCATGTTTTCATATTTGTCAACTTCTTTGATGTTACAAAATCTTTGTGAGGAAGACCAAGGTGTTGTTATCTCCATATTACATACGATCAAATAGATGATCAGTTGAAGTTAGCCAGTTATAGTACTAATTCAATATTTGAGCTTTACTATGGTTTATTTTGTTTTTCATAGATTTTAAAATTAAAAATAATTTGTATTTTTGGCATCCCAACACTTTGTCTTATATTGATTTGGTTTAGAATATAATTCCCTATAAAATCACCCATTATGTTTTAGCCCAGTTATTTTTCTGAATATTATGATTTTAAGAAGATATCACCACTTTTTTTCTATATTCATTTGGGTAAATAGTCCAAAGAATGATTTGAATAATTTAACCATTCACATTGGACAAGATTCACATTAACATGAGCTAAACGATATACATATTTTTTTCTGAAATGCAGGGCCATTTTTGATGACATAATATATCTCACTTGTAAGTGAAATAATCCAGTTAAAGCAAAGAATTAAAAAAAGTAGTTGAAATATATGAACTTCAAATTCCAAGTCTGTATTTCTTCCTCAAATTCGATTTTTAAAAATTTAACTTACGCAGAAGTTATAAAGTAAATTCAATTGCAAAATGTCTTAACAGATTAACAAGGTAAGAATGGGAGATCTCATTTTTGCTAATAATGCATATGTACATATTAGTCTGTTGAATAAAGAGCTCCATTGTGAATTTATGTTAACATTCAAGAAATGCTGTGGAAGCTGAAAATCGTTCTGCTTTACAAACTTCAATCCACCATAGGTAAGCTTACTTGAGAAGAAAAGGATAGTTCGACAAAGAACATCTTTGAAAACCAGACACCATAAAATAGATACCTGGGGAGAAGTTAACCTCCAAAGACTTTCAGGGCTTAGGAAGTGTATAAGAATGAGCAGGGATCAATTATGTTTCTGTAATTGTGTGTATGTCTGCCATCATAGGTTATCTCAGATTTGATCTTCTCTTTATAAATTATATCTGTGTACAGGTGAACATATTTGATTTCCTGGGAAGAACTTAATAGAAAAGGTAATAATTATATTAGACTTATAATAATATTTGAAAACATTTAAGAGGGTATATAATTTATTAATAAAAATTGGCATTTGTGAAATGCCACTAGCTATAGTAATAAATATTTCTAGGTTTATTAATATGTGAACGTGAGTTTTTATTTCTCAATACTAAGAATAGGAGAAATTTGGGATGTCAGTGGGCGATGGATGAATCCATTTTCTATTAGGAGGAAGTATTGAATTTACATTCTGGGTAAATTACTAACTAGATAAACAGCTAAGACACTGAATTCTGTAAACTGACTTATTTATAAAATATGGGATTTAACGAAACCTTGTAAACACTTGTAATAATTAAAAGAGATCCTATAAACATATTTAGATTTAGGAAGTGCTCAATAAATATCTGTGAGCAGCTTATTTTCAAAATGCTTTTATATCTATTAAAGTAGTTATATATGGTAAAAATTGCTTGAAGGAGAAATCAGTGATACTGATAAAAGATAAAAATGTCAATTGCTAATTCTCATTTAGTTTGTCTCTAAAGTCAGCCTTAGAAAATTGGAAATTCTTACCTCAATTAATCTCTTTAACTTTGCACTATAAATTCCAGTGCATGTTCATTTATCCTAATTTAGAATTTATTGAATATTACAAGTATTGTTATTAAATATTTCAAAATCGGAGAAAAAAGGCTGTGTATAAATTAAAGAGTGATTAGGATATATAAACATCAACTTTTTTATTTCCTGAATTACTAATTTAATTTTATTTTTCCTTTCTAGTTCTATATGACACCAAAATAAGTTCGGTGCAATTAATTATGAATAAATTTAATAGTATATTAGAGGGTGATAGGTTTATGGATATTGAGTGGATCTAGAGCAGTGTAAGGCTGAGAGGGGATGTCAAAATTTCCAATAAAGAAGTCGAGATAGGTCTGAGTGAGAAGGAATTATTTGAATGCAGGGATATGATGATAGTGTGAGGCAAATAAATTTCTGGTGGAAGAGAATGTAGCAGAAGGGAAGAGCCAGTGCAAAGGGCCTGATGCAGAGTTATAACTGGAATATTTGGGGAATATCAGTAAGTTCAATTTGAGTGAACAAGTGGGAAATTAAGTAAGGAAAGTCAGTGGGAAATAGGTGAACAGAATGGGTAAAAAGCAACAGGTATTAGATACCTTATAACCGAGGGATAATATATTGTCATAGCTAAAAGCATACATACTGGAAAAAGACTTCCTGGGCTCAAATCCTACATTATCACTGTTAGCCAGGTAATATGGGTCAAGAAATTGAACCTCTCTGCTTTAGTTATTCCATTTGTAAAATTACAAAAATAATACCGCCAACACCAGAGGATTGTTCTTAGTGCGCGCGCGCGCGCGCACACACACACACGCACTATACATATGTTTAATATATGTGTGTGTGCGCATATATATGTATATATATGCATATACACACACATAAACATTTATTTGAACATAATTGATGAATTGATATTTTTATAAATTACACCTGGAAGAAAACACTTGACAATATAGTGGCTTACGTTATAAATCATAAATGTCATAAATCACACAAATTTCTTCTTAGGCAACCCTGTCATATGGTATATTATTTGGCAAGTGGTAAATACTTGAAAAATAGAGGTAGCCAGCATCAATTTCTAAATCACAGCTTATGGCATGAAAGGACAAATTGAGCAAAAGGTCAATAGAGCAGAACTGAGCACAAAATCTCTCTTGCTGTGAACAGAGACTTGCCATGGATGTCACATTCAGCTTCTTGAGTAACTTCAAAGTGTCACTATGTGCCATCCTCACCATCAACTGAAAAGACAGCCTCACAAATCAACTAGAGCACTCATATGGAATTCCTAAGGAGAGATGCATGAAAGTAGGAAAAGCCAGCAACTGTTTCCTGGTTTGTTATAGAGAATTAAGAATAAGCTGGGGTAAATGTCAGACAAAATGATATAACCTAAGACACATTAGAAAATTTCCACTCGGAAGACAGATGAAAAGAAAAAACATAGTTTTTGAGAACTGAAAAAAATATTTGCTTAGTGCAGCAAACCAATAATCGCTGTAAGTGTAGATCTAAAGATAAGACTGACACATGATGAACATATGCAGTGGCACTGTAAGCTTTGAAATTTCCAAAAAGGATATTGAAAGTGGAAACACATAGACCATGGTCCTATTTAGTAAGTCTTTTAGTTTGATAAACATATACTACTCTTAAGAAACAAATGGTGGTTTCTTTGTAATACTATTTACTATGTGTGGTAGACTAGAGTAATTCAATTATTAACTTACTTTCTCTTGAAAAAGATTTTCTAGATAAAATAGGATGATTTTAAAAAGATTATGCAGTCGTTTGCAAAAAAAAAAGGAAGAGGAAATTCTAGATGCCAGAAGTGAAGAATGCATTGAGAACTAAACAGGTAAATGAGATGATACAGCAACAGTCCTATAAAGTTATTCAAATAATAATGGTTAGAATATTGTGCCTTCAGGCCTACAAAATTTCTATAGATTAGGTACCATCAAGGCCTTTAGTATTGAGGCCTTTAGTATCGGTGATAAAAGAACTAACAATCTGTCACCAGAGAAAATTAAGCTTGCATCTGCCATGACTCTGAGTATGGTGGGACAGGGCAAAAATTCTCACAAGAAATCAAAAGAATAGTCCTGCAACTTTGTGTTTGAACATGATTTTACACTATGTTCATAACGTGAAGATAGCTCAAGCTGAGAAAGTAGGCAATTAAAAAATGATCCTGGTGTTGTGCAAACCCTGGGTGGTCTAGAAATCTAATCCAAAATTGCTCTGGAGGGTCACATTAGTCCATGTAGGATTTATAAAGGGAACAATCAAAAGAGGCCAGATTAAGTTGAGCTCAGAAGCTCAAAATCAAATTACAAAATTCATGATAAGTGAAAGTCAGCAGTCATAAGCACTGAGAGAACTCAAGCTATTGGCTTTAAAACCTCAAAGTAAACCCAAAGAGCAGAGATCCCAGGATGACAGAAAAAATTATACACACGTGCATACATAGGTATAACCTAAGTGTGTTAAAAAGGATTAAAGGGATAACTGTCTTCTGGTTAAATGCAGTAAGCTCAAGAAGGCAGATTCTTAATTTAGCAGTGGAGACAGTCAAGAATGAAGTTAATATATCCCCATAGAGTTTTCAGAAGCCATAGTAATTGGTAGTAATAAACTTTGAAAGGTAAAGGAAGGTGACCTTTAAAACTAAAGCTTAGGTGGACTGCTCAAAAGTCTAATTGAGAAGAAACTATAAGTCTCCTGTCCCCACTCCATGCAGGCAGAAGACTGTAGCTCCCCTACCTAAGAGAGAACTGAAGGATTAAACTCTGGATGTTGTAAAATAAATTCTCTTGTCTGGTGGGAAAAGTTAAAGGTTAGGAGACCATATTGTTTACATGAGGGTTAATGAGTACCGTGGACTTCTATTCGGTAGTCTAAGTGGGAGACAAGTGTTCACTCTTCAGGAAGAAATGGGGCACTAGCTTTTCCACAATGTATAGAAAGTCCAACAAAATTAAAAAAATAAAAAACGCTAAAAATGTTATTAGCAGCGATTTCCACAATAAGTGCCAGCCAGCTCAATCTAGAGTACTTTTTACTTTATCTTGTATGGAGAGGATAAGTGTTCCCACGTGGGTGTTAGCTGAACTTGCTTTTTAGTAACTCTGTCTTACGCACAATAGATTAAGATGGCCGGGGAAGCAACTAATAAGAAAACAAAGTAAAGCGACTTGAGAGAATCAGTTTATTTATGGGAAGAAATATTATTTTAGACTGTTAAAGATATGAGAGAATAGGGCATCACAAAGAACCAGATGTAATGTATCTTTATATTAATATTACATATCTATACATCTGTATATATATAAAATACTTGTACAATGTTTAATAGAAGAGGCTAAAGCAGATAGTCTTGTCATGTTCATGAGCTCAAGGGTAAAGTATTCAGTCTCTCATCCTAAGAATTAGTTGTAGCCCTATCGAAGATAGTCTATATTCGGATAAGGAAGTTTAGTTCTATGGCAGCCATGGTAGAGCTACAACTCAGAACTCTCTTCAAGAGAGAACCTGTGCTGAAAAATAAGTTAGTTGACAGCCTCCAGCTGCCCCAACTTCAGGATCTACCAGAGTATTTGATCAAAGCCACATTCTTCTCAGACAATGGCTGAACATGCTGGGAGTTCTTGAGCTGTGCTATTTCTGACTACTATGTGACTCCTGCTCTAATGGGATTTCTTTCTCCTGGGGCATACATCAACCTGGCCAATACTTTCTCAGAGGGGCACTGCAGGCTGAAGCTCTTTCTATTCAATTCCTCTTTTCTTTTCTCTCTGCTTTGTGGTCTGAAGGTCTTCTTGCTACTGTTTTTAGTTTTTGTCTATGCTTTCCAGCATAGAATTCTATACCTAGTGAAAATATCATTTAAAATGAAAACAAAATAAGGATTTTTATCACACATAAAA
The DNA here is from genome assembly GCF_000325575.1 of Pteropus alecto. Lineage (NCBI taxonomy): Eukaryota > Metazoa > Chordata > Mammalia > Chiroptera > Pteropodidae > Pteropus > Pteropus alecto. The sequence goes on along the minus strand of NW_006432227.1, from coordinate 2,956,276 downwards.
TATGAGATAATTATCTCTAGGAGATCGGTACTAAAAGAAATTTTAAATGTAGTTCTTTAAACAAAGAAAATAATAGTAGATGGAACATGGAGTACACAAAAGAAGCAATAGTACTGGAAATAAACATGGGTCAGAAAATATGCTTTGCTTGATTTATTAATTTATACTCATTTACAGTTGTTTTTATGGTTCACATTATGACTTACCTTAATGTTCCATGGATACTTGAAAGGAATATGGATTGTATTGGTCCCTTAAACGTCCATTAGGTCAATCAGATCTACAGAACTTAAGTTAGTTGATAATGTTGATCAAATATCTATATCTTTATGATTTTTATACACTTGCTCTGTCAATTACTGAGTGACTTTGAAATATTTAACATTTTTTGTAGATTTCTCTATTTCTACCTTTAGCTCTGTTAATTTTGTCAAGTATCTTGTAGTTCTGTTAATAGGTACACATTTAGGATTGTCAGATCTTAAATAATTGATTCTTTTTCATTGCAAAATACCCATTTTAACTCTAGTAATATATTTGCCTTGAAATCTACCTCATCAGATATCAATATAGCCACTACAACATATTTAAGCTTAGTGTCTGCATAGTCTATAATTATTCAACAATTTATTTTCAGCTACCCTGTCTTTTTATTTAAAATGTGTTTCCTATAAGCAACATGTAGTGTGGTCTTACCTGATCATCTGGTCTAACAATCTTTGACTTTTCATTGAGTATCTTAATTTAAACATATAAAATTAATAATTGATATGTCTGGGTTAAGTCTCCTATCTTGGCATGTTTTTATCTTTATCCCATTTATTCTTTATTTCTTTGTTCTTTTCTCTTGCCTATTTGTGAATATATCCTATATTAACTTATCTATATATTTGTGTTTTGGTTGTGCTAGAGATTTTAATACACAAATACACATTTTATAATCATTTTACAAACTTTATCACAGTAAATTTAATTACTCCCCTCCAAATCTTTATGAACTTCTTATATTTTACTTCTTTGTACAATATAAACTAATGTATTTTATTTTAAAGAATTTGAAAACTAAATATAAGATATAAATACTAAATTTGAAAACTAAATATAAAAATGTAAGTACTAAAATGACAATATTATATATTTCCCTAGAGAGATTTTTGTCCTGATGCTTTTTATCACATACTGTGAAACTGACTTTTATTAATTTTTTCCCTTCAACTTGAAGAATTCTTTTAACCAATTATGTAGTGAATTTCCTGGATAAAAGTAATTTCAGGTTCTGTCGGAAATATCCTTTGAAATCTATTAAAATTTAAGCAATATTTTTACTAAATATAAAATTGAAGCTAAATTTTTTTACTTATTTTCTTTCCACCATTTGACATTGTTTTCCTTCATTACTCATTCATTGCATTGTTCTACTTTACGTAATGAGTACTTTTCCCTTGTCCCTTAAGATATACTTTTTTAAAAATAATTTACATATACTAAGTATGGTTTCATTGGTTTATTTGCTTGGCACTTTGTTGTACTTTCTTCATATAAACATTGATGTCTGTCAATTTGACAATTCCCCATTCCTTATTTCTTTAAATAGTTCTTCTGACTTACTCCATATTTTCTCTCCTCCTTGGCAGCTAGTTATATATAGGTTTTTCATTTGCCTTTGTAGCACATATCAGAGATGCTCTGTTCTGCTTTCATCTTCACTCTTTTTTTTTTCTGTTCCACTTCAACCAGTTATTTTTCACCTGTCTTCAAGTTCACTGGCCTTTTTATTATGAATCCAGTCTGAGATTAAGCCTCTCTATTAGGAAATATTCAAACAGACATACACAGAAGAAAAAAGCAAAACAAAAGGAACATTATAAATGAGTGCAATGCAGTGAAACAAGTTTAACATGCATACAATTTGATTTATAGAAGGGAAAAAGAAGAGTAGCTGCAATATCTGAGGATATACTCACTATGAATTTTCTAAAATAGAAGACACCAAAATACAGTTTTATAAAGCATTGTGAATATCAAGCAGTATGAATGCAAATAAAGTGAGGTATATAAACACAATAGTAAAAAATCTGGAAAAAAGAAAATATTAAATAATTATAAAAAGATAAATTAAGAACCAGTAATTGAATATCTGACTTCTCAGCAGAATCAATGGAATCCAGCAGACAATAGAATTATATTATTAAAGCAGTAGAAGAAATGTAAAACTGTATAAATAGTGAAGTATTTTACAATAACAAACAAAAATAGAAGTAATTTTTTACCAGCATTCCTACACTACAATACAACTCTATAAAGTAAAGGAAAAATGACCACCATCGGATATAAAAATTAAGGAAAAAAAAAAGTGTATTTGACAAGAATTAAATGTCAGAATTTTAAATTTTAAATGAATGTGCCAAGTATATTAGTGAGCAGATAAAATGAATTTAAATTAGACAAAGAAAAATTAACTGGGGATCTAATATACAAAGAAGATAGCAGTATAAAGGAAATAAAAACAATTCTATCACACTATATCAAAGTACAGTGATGCAGTACTTAAGGATGGATATACTGATATTTATTGTCAGGTGTTTTCAACATTGTACAACATCATAGAGTGCACTTACATAACCTAGATGGTATAGCTTACTACACAGCTAGGTTACATGGTATAGCCTACTGCTCCAAGGCTATGCACATGTACAGCATGTTACTGTACTGAATACTGTAGTCAATTCTAACACAATAGTATTTGTGTATCTAAACATATTTTAACATAGAAAAAGTACAGTAAAAATATGGCATAAAAATGGTATACTGTATGGGGCACTTACTATGAATGGAGCTTGCAGGAATGGAAATTGCTCTTGGTGAGTCAGTGAGTGTGTGTGGTAAGTGAATGTGAAGGCCTAGGTCACTACTGTACACTACTGTAGACTTTATAAACACTGTGCACTTAAGCTCTATTTAATTTATAAAACAACATAAGACTAAATCAAGCACGAGAGAAAATTACGTCATTAAGTGACAAGGCAAACAGGAGATGTGTGAAGCTGCTGCTGGCATAGCACAGCATACTATTTCACAGCAAGCCTTTTTTTATGAGTAAAAAGTACATTCTAAAATAAAAATAAAAAATATAGTAAATATATAAACCAGTAATATAGTTGTTTATTATCAAGGATTATGTACTGAACATAATTGTATGTGCTATACTTTTATACAACTGACAGTGCAGATTTGTTTGTACGAGCATCACTACAAACGCATAATACATTGCTTGATAATGTTACAGTGGTTACGATGTCACTAGGTGACAGGAATTTTTCAGCTCTACTGTAATCTTGTAGGACTACCATTGTATATAAAGTCTTGTTATTGAACAAAACATCTTTATGTGGCACATGACTATCCTGACTGTAAAAGTGATAGGAGTATATGAATTGAAAGGAACCATTAGTTTTCAAGGAAGGGGATGGTTGAGGACTAATGTTCAGGCTGCCCAGCATTTCAATCAAGGGCCAGTTAATGAAAAGTGAAGCAGGTTGAAACCAACCTTACTGTTTTGGTTGTTTGTTTAATCAAAGTATATTGTAAATATTTGACAATATATAAACATTTTGTGAGGGAAACACAACAGCAATATAAAAGCAAAATCATCAATAGCTTTCCGCATATTCATTTCAAAATGTGTCTGGTTAGTACCTTCTGATGCATTCATATCCAGATAAGATGTGAGTCTCAAAATTCCAAGTTTATTTTGTTGTATCCATTAGTGTGCATTTACTAGGTTCTGTTGAAATGTGACACTAATATTGCCCACCCCTGCTTTGTTACCCTCTCCATAACTACCAGTTGATCTAGTTGACAATGTAAAATCTTCATCATTCTTGTGATAATAGAGTTTTGACTGCATTTATATCTACATCTGCTGTTTCTCAGGGGAATCAACTTCCCAGAATGCAATGCTACATTATTAGACCCTTTCACTCGCATCCTATCTTGTTACTCAAATGGTCACCACAAAGGGGTATACCATATAAGATCTAACGTAGAGCACATAGTTTTTGAACAAAAGTGTGGCAGCAGTTGACAGAGAGGTGTGGCTATTTGGGTTTGACACCAACTTAAAGGCAGTGGAGAATGTATTTTTCTTCAAGCAGCAAAATATGTCAATAGACTACATTAATCTCTTGCACCTATTTATTTGTGACCTATGAACTATAATTTTTCTCTGAAATTTTGAAAAAAAAATGTTTAACAATTTTTATTATTAGGAACTGTTCTCATAGTAGGTAGCAAAATGCCAACTCAAACTAGATTAATAAAGAGTAAAGTAAGGTACAATAATAATTCTGAAATAACTTAAGAAACTTAAAGTGATGGACTAAAACAAGAGATATAAATCCTTTCAAATTCTGTGTGTTCCTCTATTTTTTACATACCTTCTCTCACCTGCCCGATATTAGTTTCCTCCATTTTGAAGTTCACACATCAGAAAATAGCCAGCATCAGTAACTCCTAAATTGACATCTCCACTATACTAGACAGCCAGACTTGGATCTTAAGTGTTCATTCAATTACCCAAAGAAATATTCCATTGTATATATTGTATCTAATTCCCACCTCTGGATCAATAATTTAGGAATAGGCAGTGTCACCTTATTCTAACCTGGAGAGTCCCACAGCAAACATAAAGTTAGAATAAAAGTAGTTTCTGGTATAGCCTGGAGAAAGAAAGTTTCCAGAAAAAAAAAAAAAAAAGGATACAGAGCTAGGGAAACATAGTAATATGTCAATTTTATCATAATTACAATTTCTGTTTTTATGAGATGATTTTCCATGTTTCCTCAGACCTTTTAATTAGTAAACTGGAATAATGACATTAAATCTTACAAATTTGATATATTAGTAGAATAAAACTTAGTTCTTATTTTCCTTCTAAGAATTATAAATAGAAATGATGAAAAAAAGTGAAAAAATCAACTTGTTTCAAGAAAAGTTTAAAAAATTGGTCTTTGTTTAAATAAGTTGTATTGTTTTTCATATGAGAGTAAAAGAGGATATATATGTATATAATTTTGGTAATTTATAAGGTTGTATTGTTTTTCATATGAGAGTAAAAGAGGATACATATGTATATAATTTTGGTAATTTATAAAGCATATATCTGTGTGTGTGTGTGTGTGTAAACATAATAACAATCTCTTTGGTACTTATTGAAGTACCAAGTTATGATCTAGGAACTAATATAAATATCTTAAAAATAATGCTGTATGAGGTATGCACAAATATTTATGCTGTATTAGAAAACAACAACAACAAAAAATGGTGAAAGGTGAATACAAAACAATTGGATGACTTTTTAGAATAAAAGGATGTTATTTATTTTTATCACTGTCCTCCAGGCTTGAATCTTATGAAAAATAATGTAGAGTTGTATACCTGGTATCAAAAAATGAAGCTGACTGCATAAAGAAAATCACACTAGTGGTGCAGTTTTCCTTCCTGTCTCCTCAAGGAGCAAACATTACGATATGATGACAGGTAGTCAAATGATCCCCAAATTGCCAGTGTTCATATATATGTAAATATGACGCTTAATCCTCTGTGTCCTTCTGCCAAAATTGACTAGTCTGATGTATTTGTACATTTTCAGGATGACAAATCAAAACTGTGTTTCTAGAAGTTGCTGCCATAACCTTTGTAGTTAGTCTTTTACAAAGGAATTACACACCTCGAAGAATCTGATCCCGGATGTGGAAATACCACATCTGAACAAATCAAGCAGTTTTTGAGATTTCCTTGGTAGAAAAAGTGCATAATAACATATCTGCAGGAAATTATTTTTTAGGACATACTATTTGACTTTAAAGTATTCAGTAAATATGATAAATGTTGCCACCCACAGAGTACAAAAAAATATCAAATAACTTTCCAATTTGTCTTGTATCTTTGCTCTTGAGTGCTTTAATTTATCACTTTCAAATGTATTTAAAATAAATTTTTCCTCATTTGATTCTTACTCAATACTCTGAAGTAAGCTGCATGTTGGTATTACTAGTGACACTTAAAACAAAACAAGACTAGTGAGATTTTAATAGCTTTCAATGGTGACAGAAGGAAAACTGGATTTCAGGGGTTGTATTCATTTCAAAGTAACTTTTCTTTCTGCCTTATGTCTTAGGAATAAACTGAGAACTGATTTTTTTTTTCTGAGAAATATTTGGATAAAATGTGTATAAATTTTTAAAGTCTATACTTCTGTTTTGTTAGTCCACTTTTAGTAAATTACAGTTGAATATATGGGAAACTGTTTTTGTGTGTCCTTATATTTCAATTATTTCCCCCAGGATTTCTTTCTTCCACAGTGTGGTTTTATTCAATCAAAGAAAATAGTCTAGCATCTCAGCACCTAACCCTAATTATACTGCACATCATCAGCAAACAAAATATAAATCACGATATCAAAATATAAATCACTGTAATATATACTGGTTGGGAATATGAGAAAAATGTCACCGATAAGTAGAAACAACAGCAATGTTTTATTGAGTGCTTATCAATGTTTTATTGAGTGCTTATCAATGTTTTATTGAGTACTATTGGTATCTATCCTTTAGAGAGGAGGGACTGGAATTGAGAGGAAATTAAATAATTTGCCCAAAGTTAACCAGCAAGTAAGGATAAAGCTAGAATCAAAATCTAGGCAGTTTTGCCTCTGTTCCTCTTCTCTTACCCTTTATACTCATCTGCATTCCTCTGTCCATCTACCAAATCTGTTTCTCACTAATTTGTCTTGTAAGCAGATTAAAGTAGAGCTCCTTTTATACACCTATTAAACTCTGCAATTTCCTCTAACTTATATCAAGATGTGTTATAGTTCTCTTTGGCCATATATCACTCTAAGCAAATTCACTTCACATTTTTAGCCCTAGTACATTCTTAGAGAATTCCAACTCCATAAACGATGGTTGAATAATAAATGATAGGATGATTGTATTACCAAATTTTATTGTACATCTGCTATGTGCTGGGCATGATCTAGCTACTGTAAAAACAGCATTCGACAAACAAAACTAGCAAATTTATGTTGCCATGGAGATTCTATTTGTTACAAAGGTCTTAAACACATTCATATAATATTGAAAGACTAAATCTTATTTCAGGTTATTTGAGTTTCCTGATATCTGAGGCTGACGTAGTCAATATCTACTATTTTCAAAATTATATAAATTTACATTTAATTTTTTTCAGTTTTATTAAGAAATGATCAACATACATCATTGCATAAGTTTAAGGTGTACAATATGACTGATTTACATATGTTGTGAAATGATTACCACATAGGTTTAGTTAACAGCCATCATCTCACACAGATAAAATAAAAATTTAAAGAAATCTCTTTGTGATGAGAATTCTTAGGATCTACTCTCTAAACAACTTCACACACACACACACACACGTATATATATGTCATCATTTTGTACATTATAGCCTCATGCCTTTCTTTTAATATTACATACCCAGGCCTTATTTATTTTATAATTGAAAATTTGTACCTCTTGAACCCCTTACCCATTTCACCCAACTCCCACTCTGCTCTGGCAACCACCAATCTGTGTCTAAGAAGTTTTGATTTTTTGGTACATTTTCGTTTTTTTAGATTCCACATATAAGTGAAATCACATGCTATTTTTCTTTCTCTGTCTGATTTATTTCACTTAGCAAAATATCCCCAAGGTCCATCCATTTTGTCACAAAGGCAAGGTTTCACTTTATGGTTGAGTAGTATTCCCTATCACATTGTTTTTATCCATTCATCCATCAATGGATATGTAGCTTGCTTCCATATCTTGGCTACAGTAAATGATGCTGTAATGGACATAGAGGTGCATATATCTTTTTGAATTAGTATTTTCATTTTCATCAGGTAAATACCCAGAAGAGGAACTGCTGGATCATATGGTAGTTTTATTTTTAATTTTTTATAGTACCTCAATAGCATTTTCCATAGTAGTTGTGCTAATTTACATTCCCACCAACAGTGCACAAGGGTTCCCTTTTCTCCAGATCCTCATCATTTGTTGTCTCTCATCTTTCTGATAATAGCCTTTCTAACAGATGGAAGGTGACATCTCATTGGAGTTTTATTTTGCATTTCCCATGAAGATTACGATATTGACCATCTTTTCATATGCCTGTTGGCCATCTGTATGTCTCCTTTGGAAAAGTGTCTATTCAGATCCTCTGCCCATTTTTAATAGGATTTTTTGTTACTGAATTACATAAGTTCTTTATATATTTTGGATATTAACCCCTTATCAGATATATAATTTGCAAATATTTTCTCCTATTCAGTAGGTTGCTGAATTCTTCCATTTTGTTGATGGTTTCCTTTGCTGTGAAGAAGCTTTTTAGTTTGATGTAGTCCCAGTTGTTTGTTTTGCTTTTGTTGCCTTTGCTTTTGGAGTCAGATCCAACAATCGCTGCCAAGCCCAATGTCAAGGAGCCTACCATCTATGTTTTCTTTCATATACTTTATGGTTTCAGGTCTTACATCAAAGTTTTTAATCCCCTTTAACTTTTGCATATGGTGTAAAATAATGGCATAGTTGTATCCTTTTGCATGTGGCTGTCTAGTTTTCCGAGCCCCATTTATTGAAGACTATACATTCCCATTGCCTCCTTTGTGTAAATTGACCAAATATATGTGGGTTTATTGTTGGGCTTTCTGCTCTGTTCCATTGAACTATGTGTGAGTTTTTATGCCGGTAATAAACTTTTTTGATTACTACATCTTTGAAATATTGTATGAAATCAGAGAGTGTGATGCCTCCAGCTTTGTTTTTCCTTTTCAAGATTTCTTTGGCTATTCAGGGTCTTTTGAGGTTATAGCCAATTTTAGGAGTGTTTGTTCTGGTTATGTGGGGGGAAAAGAGGGATTGCATCAAATTTGCAGATTCCTTTTCCTAATATGGACATTTTAGCACATTAATGTTCTCAATCCATGAGCACAGAATCTCTTTCCATTTATTTATGTCTTTTTCCATTTCTTTCATTAATGTCTTAACAGTTTTCAATATATAGGCCTTTCACCTCCTTGGTTGAATTTATTCCTAGGTATTTTATTCTTTTTGATACAATTGTAAATAGGATTTAAAAAAAAATTCTCTAATAGTCTGTTGTTAGTGTATATAGAAACACAGATTTTTGTATATTGATTTTGTCCTCTGCAACTTTACTGAATTAATTCATTCTATCAATATTTTTGTGGAGTCTTTAGGGTTTTCTATATACAAAATCATGTTGTATGTAATTAATGATAGTTTTAACTCTTCTTTTCCAAATTGGATGGCTTTTATTTCTTTTTCTTATCCAATTGCTCTGGCTATGGTTTCCAATCTACTTTGGATAAAAATGGAAAAAGTGGTTATCTTTGCCTTGTTCCTGATCTTAGAGGAAAGCTTTTGACTTTTCACCATTGCATGTGATGTTAGCTTTGTGTTCGTCATGTATGGGTAGCCTTTATATGTTGAGGTATGTTTCTTTTACATCCACTGTTAAGAATTTTTATCATAGATAGATGCTGAACTCTGTCAAATGCTTTACCTGCATCTATCGATATTTTTATTCTTCATTTTGTTAATGTGGCATAAGACATTGATTTGCAGATGTTACACCATCCTTACATCCCTGGAATAAATTCCTATATTATGGAGTATAATCTTTTTAATGTATTGTTGAATTTGGTTTGCTAATATTTCATTGAGGATTTTTGCATCTATGTTCATCAGCAGTATTATCCTATACATTTTTTGAGGGGTGCCCTTCTCTGGTTTTGCTATCAGGGTAATGCTGGCATCATAAAATGAGTTTGGAAGCACTGCTTCCTCTTCAATATTTTCTGGAGTTTGAGAATGATAGGTATCAAATCTTCTTGGAATGTTTGATAGATTTCACCAGTGAAACTGGTGCGGAACTTTTGTTTTTTGTGAGGTTTTCGGTTACTGTTCAATCCCCTTACTAGTAATAAGTCTGTTCAGATTTTCTATTTCTTCATGATTCAGTCGTGGAAGGTTGTATGTTTCTAGAAATTTGTCCATGTCTTATAAGTTGTCTAATTTTTTTAAGCTGTAAACTTTTGATCTGAACTTTTAAGTTGTCTAATTTTTTTAAGCTGTAAACTTTTGATCTGAACATCAAAATGATACAACATAAATCTTTCTTCATATGGTTTATTCTGACTTTGTTAGAATGTGCCATTTATGCTTTTAATGATCTCTTTTTTAAAACCCATATTATATATAAGCTACTGTTCTTATGTGCTTTTTCTGTTTTTCTGTTTTCTACTTCTACTCTATAAATATCTAGTTTTTGACAATTTCAATTCAATCATAGACCAAGATAGTTAAAAAGTTAATTCTCCCTTTGCATGGTCAAAGCTCTTTGAAAGAAATGCAGGAATCAGACATTATCATTCTGGTCAATCTTATAGCTTATTCATCAGAACTAAGTTTACCACTAAGAAGGTTGCCAAATAATCCACTTAAAAATTATGGTTGTCTCCTAAATAACCTTGGTATAATTTTGTGATCCAAGCCATCATGGAGTCATCTATAATTTTCAAAATATAAATATCTAAAAGAAAATTTCTTATTATCTCATCTCTGACTTGATAAGTTCAGTTATTACCATATTGGTATCACTAATATGTATGTGAACATGTCCTAATTATTTGTAAAAACCACATTAAAGAATACTTTATTTTACTTTTTCTAGGCTTTGTCATTTTATATTCTATAGCAACAGGGTACTACAAACTATGAGCCAAATGAGTCAGATATAATATGAGTCAGAATTTAGAGTTTGTATATTTAGTGCGACAACTTTTGTTTTCTTTTTAAAGCTTTCCAGATGATTACCATTGATGTGTCTTTGAAGGACTTAACCATTTCTCAACTTTGTGAATTTCTGTATTTTACTTAATATCTTAGTAGCTAATCTCCTACTGTCTCTAACGTAGAGACAATAATAGTTCAGAAGTTTATAGAAAATTAGTCATATTTAATTAAATGCGTGTAGTATAGTGCCTAACATTTAGTATTTGTTAAATCTACTTTTGTTTTATTTTTATATCCTGATTTCATTTATTCATTTGTGAAATCATTTGGGGCATTTTTTTCCTGCCAAGATCTGTAAGGATGGGTAATTTTCAAAGATTTAATAAGACATTCTCTACTTCAGGGAGCTCATTGGAGGACACAGGCATTTAAGATGATGACACAATACAATATGTTGAATGTCAAAAAAGTTTACAGATAATTCTGCAAGTATGCATTTCCATGAGTAGGAACACAGAAATTAGGGGTATCAATTCCAATTAGAAAAATAACTGGGGGAAAGGGAGCAGAGGTATTGGGATTGATTGAAAGGAACAACAACAAAAAAAGCAGATTATACAGGAAGAAGATAATGTGGTGACTTCTAAAATCATAGATTTAAGTAGAGAAATCTAGAAGGCAGTTGAGATATATGTCAGAATCTGGAGGATTGTTCTAACAAGGAAATACAATTGGAGATGTGACCAACATCTAAAGTGAGTAATATCATCCAGGGAAGAGAGCAAATAGAATGAAACAGCCAGTTAGTGCCTAGCAAGGAGAATGCTCAAGGACACTAGCATTTAAGGTGCACTAAGTTAAACCCTTGAAAAGTGAGAAGAAAAAGCCAGAGCTGTCTCAAAATTACATGATGGGTAGAAAATTTCTAAACATATAAGAACTGAGGAATAAAACATTTTAGAAACAGATCAGTTCATTTATATAAGAATCAAAAACCTTTTTGGATTTAGAATTAGAAGTTCTTCAGTGACTTTAGAAATAGAAAAATTCAGATTATTTCATATGTTTTATATGATTATTTTAGAAAATTTTTATTATTTCATTTTCTTTAATTTATTGAGGTGACATTGGTTAGTAAAATTATATAGGTTTCAAGTACACAATTCAATAATACGTCATCCATATGCATTGTGTGTTTTCACCACTCGAACTTAAATTTCCTTCTATCACCACATATTTGACTCTCTTTACCCTTATCAACCTTCCTCACTCCCTTTCCCTGTGGCAACCACTAAACTGTTGTCTGTGTCTGAGTTTTTGTTTGTTGCATTCATTTTATATCCTACGTATAAGTGAAATCATATTGTTCTCAACTTTTTTTGTCTGACATTTCGCTTAGCATGATAATCTCAAGATCCATCCATATTGTTGCAAATGGCAGTATTACATTTTATGGCTGAGTAATATTCTGTTGTATTTATGTATCATATTTTCTTTATCCAATCATCTATTAAAGAGCACTTTGGTTGTTTCCATGTTTTGGCCACTGTGAATAATGCTGCAATGAACATCAGGGTACATATATTTTTATGGATAAATGTTTTCAAATTTGGGGTAATACCCAGAAGAGAGATTGCTGAGTTACATGGTAATTCTATTCTTTTTTTTTTTTTTTTGAGGAACTTCCATACTACTTTCCATAGTGGCGGTATCAATTTACATTCAGTGTATGAGGGTTCTCTTTTCCTCAAAATCTCTCCAACATTTATTACTGGTATTATTGATGATAGCCTTTCTAACAGGTGTGAGGTGGTATCTCATTGTGGTTTTCATTTGCATGTCCCTAATTGTTAGAGAAGTTGAGTATCTTTTCATATGTCTGCTGGTCATTTGTATGTCTTCCTGGGAGAAGGGTCTGCTCAGGTCCTCTGCCTATTTTTTTTAATGGGATTGTTTGCTTTTTTATTGTTGAGTTGTATGAGTTCTTTATATATTTTGGATATTAGCCCCCTATCGGAGGTATTGTTTGCAAATATCTTCTACTATTCAGTTGGTTGCCTCTTTGTTTTGTTGGTTTCTTTTGCTGCGCAGAAGCTTTTCAGCTTGATATAGTCCCATTCATTTATTTTTGCTTTTATTTCCCGTGACTTTGAGGTCAAATTCATAAAATCCTGTCTAATATCAATGTCCATGAGTTTAGACCTATGTTTTTTTTCTATGCAGTTTATTGCTTTAGGTCTTATATTTGAGTCTTTGATCCATTTTGAGTTAATTTGGTATATGGTGACAGAACTTTGATCCATTTTGAGTTAATTTGGTGTATGGTGACAGAAAACAGTCTAGTTGCATTCTTTTGCATGTGGCTTTCCAATTTTCCCAGCATCATTTGTTGGTTTCTTTTCTCCAATGTATATTTTTAGCTCCTTTGTCAAATATTATTTGACCACATACATGTGGATTTATTTCTGGGCTCTCAATTCTGTTCCATTGGTTTATGTGTCTTTTGTTTGTTTGTTTTATTTTTGTTTGTTTTTTGCCAATACCACGCTATTTTGATTATTGTCGCTTTGTAGTCTAATTTGAAGTCAAACAATGTAATAACTCATTGATTATTGTCGCTTTGTAGTATAATTCGAAGTCAAACAATGTAATAACTTGGGCCTTGGTCTTTTTTTTCTCAATATTGCTTTGGCTATTCATGGTTTTGGTACTAAATTAAGGAATAAATTTAAGGTGAGGTAAAAAGTAAATGTATACTATTCTCTCAAAATAGTATAAAAAGAAAAAAATGATAATCGATTATTGTCAGGGTCCTCACTTGACAAAAATAACCCAGCATCCTATGCATATAACTAGATAATTTTTCATGAATGCATTATCTTACATGTTCCTCCACTGATTCATATTTTCAAATACACAGGCCATTCACAGAATCTCTACACTTCTTTTCTAAAGAGACTTGATGTTTTTAAGATTATCATCATGAAATGTATTTTCCTCATATAACCCCTTTTTCAGAAACTTTACAAAATAGAAGACAAATAAACATTGTAATCCTCAGAGAACATGCAGATAAATTCTTCCATTTGGATTAACATATTTAGAGGTTGCTAATAGAAACTACATGCAATTTAAAAGCCTGCCTGTATCATTATTTTTTCCTACTTAGTATTTTAAATATGTAAATTTATATGTAAATTGCAAATGTGTAAATATGAAGTAATAATAGCTGAATATTTTCTGAAAACTTAGGAAATTTTCTTTAGGGTTTTTGCTCAAACTCTTCTGTTTGATAATTCTCTAGTTGGGGATTTAACTGAACTCTTCTACAAAATTTTGCATTTTTTTTCTATATAAAATCCAAATGATTCCATTTCATTTCCACATAAATTTCATAATCTTTGAAATTTTTCTCATTTAAAAATTATAACCTGTAATTTATGTAAAAATTCATATTCCACTTCTTAAAATAAAGAAAACTTAAGAGTTATTAGGGCTTCAAGTTGTAAAATTTCACAAAACATTTTTAATTGTTTATCTTTGCTATGATTTTCTCATGTTCTATTTCTTTTCTTTCCATGTCACCCCTCGCTTACTACCCCAGTAAGGCAGTCATTCTATTTCATACATAAATGAGGAGAGAAAGGATGAGCAAATCTGAAACCTCAATTGTATGTGCTTTAAAAAATCAAACAAAAGCAAGTGAACCATTTTGGTGCTTAGATTGTGAATTTTATGACTGTCTTATTGGTCATGCATCTTGGGCTGATTGGCAGTCATGGATATTTTTAAATCACAAACCACTCAGATGATTGTTGTCTTCTATACTATTTATGTACCTATTATTCCTATAACCCACCATGTACACTTTTTTCCTTCTTTAAGATGTAAAAGGAACTCTATAAGCTTTTTTTGTATTACTTCTCTCTCTCCAATGTAACCCTCAACGTCTCTCATTCCCTCTTACTGTCATTCAATATAAGCCTCTAATTAGTTCCCTGTTTTTTCTTTATTCCTGTCTTTCTATATCAGCCCTTTGCACCAGAACTTTCTGAGATAACAAAATGTTCTCCATCTGCACTGTTCAATATGGTAGCAACTCAGCTTTGCTGAGCACTTGAAATGAGGCTAGCATGGCTGAGGAGCTAAGTTTTTAATTTTATTTAATTTCAATTAACAAATTTAAATAACTTCATGTGGCTAATGGCTACCTCGCTGGACAGTACCACATTGCATCCCCTTGTTCTTTTGTATTTATCATTCTCCCCCTTTCACTTTCCTCTGCCTTGGGTCTATTTCTCCCTTGTCTCTGTCTCTATATCTAATTCTGACTCTAGCTATTTTTAAGACCTGAGGGTCATTTGCTTAACCCAAATCAAAGGTAGAAGCTACACTTCAAGCGAAACCACGAGGCACTGATCTTGTCCGTACCATGAACTCCTCTTCCAGCTCATCCAGGGGCTGCTGACTGGAGCTGTTGGAATCTTTAGCTGGTTCAGTTGTGATAAACTCTGAGGGGGTTTATCATACACACACACACACTTTTTTTTTTTTGGTTATTGTTTTTGAACTCCACAGAAATCAGAAGCTTTCTGGGCACTTTCAAGTTCATGATTCTCGAAGTAAGTGGAAGGCAAGGAGTGACTTACAGATGGTTTTAAACTTACGCAATGTAGTCCTTCCTGCTTTGTTTTTATTTACTTTTATTTTTTACTCTTTCCAACACTGTTCTTCACATTATTTGATCTAGTTACTCGTCGATGTTACGAATTTTGTAATTTCTTATCTTTCATAGTTTACATTTATTAAAACATGTTTCAGTCTATTCTTACAATACTTAAGCCATGTCCAAATTTTGTATGTCCTATATTTTAAAGACCAGGTGAAGCTTCAATTGAAGAAAACACTATTTAAGATTTTAGAGCATTATTTCTAAAATTAGTTGTATTATACAGTTGTTTACTTTTCAAATTCTTAGATACATGAGAAAATATATTCTCGCTTAAATATATTATAGAATTTAACTGCTTAGAAAGAAAAGTTGACATATTTATCAGGCTAATAAATCAATAAAAGCATTTAAATATTTTATCTAATGATAAGAACATGTGAAGGATTTTTAAATGGGGTAGCTGGGCTTGGTCTGAGTCAAACTGGTAAAAACATAACAATTTCATGTTGAATTGTGATCTCTGTCTATTAATTCTATTTTAAATTGTGTGACACTATGATTCCTAAAGAATTTTTTTTTCTTCGTGATGAAAATTCTCCCTTTTCCATTTCTGTCACACAGAGAAGCTCCTAAAACTAACCAAACTAGTTTTACTCCCTTTGAACTAAAATAAGAAATTACTGTATTGAAGGCACTGTTCTAAGAATATGTTTAGTAAAATTTATGTCTTCTAAAGCTTAACTTCTTTGAATTTACTTTATTTTTTCTTTTTTAGTTGTGTTTTTAGTTGTGTTTTTTTTTTTTTAATGGAGACGTTTGAATTTTATGGCTCCTTTTTGAAGCATTTTCAGAAAAATCTTAAAGTAGAAACTTTAAATTCCATCTAAAATTAATTTCTCTATACATTTACATTTATTGGTCAGTTTTAAGATTCCCGAGAAACCCCCAAATTCCCCAATACAGTTGACCCTTGAAAACACTGTTTGAAACTGTGCAGGTCCACTTATTTGTATATTTTTTCAATAAATACAGATATGGCCCTTCATGTTTTTTACATATGCATTATTATATGCTATTTTATTTAAGGGACTTGAGCATCCACAGATTTTGAAACCAATCCCCTGTAGATACCAAGGGATGACTGAGTTTTGGGAGAGTCAAAAGTTACATGCAGATTTTTGTGTGGGAGTTGGAGCTCCTCACTCCTGAATTGTTTAAGGGTCAACTGTATCATTAAAATATTTTAACCACTAAACAAAATAAATATTAAAAATGACTTTAAGAGTTCTCTGAAACCTAATGTTTATCATATTATCAACAATGACCAAAAATATATTTGTATTTACAAAAGCTAAAATGATGTACAGAGTTTTGCTGCTCTAATTTCAGGTAGTATGTAACAAGAATGCCAATAAAATACAGTGTGTGGCAGGATGAAGTGAGATTACATAAATCCATTAGCTCTTCTTGAAGTCACCATTCAATTCATCCTGCTTATAGAGAAAATAAAGCTCATTAACATGTAGATGATAGATGGCTGGCTCAATTCATTTACTACACTGAACACATAGATGCATGACCATGATTTAGATTTGTGCCTTAGTTATTAAGCAAGGTATTATCTATTGTGCATTTGGAGGTATCTTGTATCACAAGAAATAAGGTAGAATTTTTCAATACTAAATATATACTCTATTTTTTTTTTCTTATCTGTACTATTGTCACTTGCAAACAAGAAAATTTAAAAACTGTCATAGCAGCTAAGGGAGTTTCATAAATACTGTGTCCACACATTTGGTGCTCTTATTGTTTTTAAAAGATTTTATGACTTTCCTTGTTTCTGCTAAACAACTCAGGCCAATTAAAGCAGTTCCTTTTGTGAGTATTGGGGTCATTGTTCTCAAGTGTATAGATTGAATTCCATTCTATAAACATTTGAGAGAACTCACTTTCTGTCATGGTATATACCAGATGCTGGCAAAACAAAGATAAATGAGGCACAGTTACCATCATGAAGGAAGTAACTAGCTACCATATTAGGTGACAGGGTTGTAAAACAGGGTTCAGAGGAGGACTGTAATCTGCAATACCTCATAACCCACAGATTATAAAGACACAGAATACATCAGGGTGGAAATTTTAGTGTTTATATTATTTGTCACCACCAGAGATAGAATTTCAGTCTTTTCTTTTTCCTCCAGTTTGTCAGGTGTCATTAAGAAAGTACAATTCCATCGAACTATGAATACTAATCTTGTGAAAAGTATCTTCAAATGGCTTTTAACTATTGGTTAAAAATGTGGGCAGCTTGGTTAGAAAACAGAAAGCTAAATGTAGAGCCTAATTACAGTAACACTAGATGGAAACACTTCAGATTGACTGAGAATAGTTAGTGTGACAGGTATCCACACAGATCTGCACTGGTATCAAGAGGCCAGAGTAACAATCTGATTGATGTCATTCTCCGATCCTTGATTGCAAGTCTGTTATATAAAAATTGTAGGCTGTCTTGGATACATCATACACTCTGTAGGATATTAAGTTTCAACTTCTTGTCTCATACAGTTGGCACGTTCTTACACTGTACCGTAAAAAATCACCCCTGCAGGGCCAATCAACAACACATAGGAAAGAGAAGATATTTATATTATAAAAAGAGTGAAAAGATAAAAGGCCAAGTAGTAAAGCATTGCTGATGAATGATTTAATATTTATCCTGACTCTTTTTCCAAGTTTTGATTTTAGATTTTAATGATTTTTATCTTAGCAATGTCATATCCAGGTTTTCTTCATATTTGTATATATCAGAATTCATACTTTTTGCTATGTTGTGATTTTAGACATTTCTGCTTAAAGAGTCTCCCCAGAATGGAACTTGAGTATTGAGATTCTAGACTTCAAAGTCACAGAACAGGACTGTATCTTATTTTATTTGTATGACCCACAGATTGCTTTGTAAATAATGTATTTACTAAGATACAGGGTTTAATAAATAACTAGATGAAATGATAACTGAGAAATAAATCTGTACTTTTATTTAGCTTGTCCTTGCATTTAGGAAAAATTCTCATTGTCAATTTATAGCATAATGTTAAATGTAACATTTATGGAACTATAATACATACAAAAGGCATGGCACATATTTAAATGCTATATAAATGGGATAAGATGGGTTTTCCATGGAAAGACAATGTCTACTTTTCAATCTGCAGGTACTTATTATTATTAAAATATAAAACAATCTATCACACTTTTTTCAAATAGTCTGAAAATAAATTTAACTATGCTACTTTCACTGTTCTCAGTCTTTCCCAGTAATGCCCCATAGTCTTGTTTTGGAATTCAATGTTACCCACAGCCCTGGAGTAATGTTTTTGTTATTTAATAAAATAATATCCTTATTATTGAAGAATAATTATCTAAGTCCCTAAAATAAGGTCATATTTTTCTTCACTTATCCCAAATCATAATTTCTGTATAATTTAATGGATGCAGAACTGAAATTTTCCCACAGACTCCTGCACTTAGCCCCAACTATTTCTCACTACTCCCCCTTACAGCCAAACTGGCTCATCAATGTAGGCTAAAGCATGGCCCCAGTCCTGCTGTCTCTGTATCTGTTCCTGTCTTTATCATAACCTCATACAAATACTCAAAACAAATTTGATCTTTCTGAATCTATAATGAATAGTCTAGTACAGTAGACTATATTATATTTATACTGTACCTAGAAGAGTCATCTTAAAATAATCTCATATTGCAATATTTAATAAAGCTTCAACTAATGGCTTTTGGATGGTATATCTTCCTATACAATATAACTGCTCTATGCTCCTAATATTTGTTGTCAATAGATTTAGGGCTTTAGAATATTAATGGTGCTTGTCAAAATTTCTATGATGAGTTGCAACAAAATTTGGAAACACTAGTAAAGTTCAAGTAATTTCTAACTCACAGAAATGTATCTTTGTCCTCAAAAATCAAAAAAACAAAGAGATCAGAAATCTATCCTCAGGATTTTTCCATCTTTGTAGTTTTGTAAATTTTTCTTTCTGTATATTATATTATCCATTTGATATAAATTCACAGTGAGAGGCATTACTAGGAATAGCCACTTTCTTAAAAGGATCAAGTAAAACTTTTGTCATTGATTCTACTTTGTTACTATTTTAGAGATAAAAGCACAGGGGCCATTTTTTTAAAATTTTATTATACCTATAAGTTTACAAATTTTCTCTAAATTTTCAAAAGATAAATTATTGGAAACAAAATAAAACAATGTCCCTTCATTTACAAAACATTTTATTCTCGTAAATACTAGTTCTAGTTTATTATAGTCATGAATGTTGAAATAATATTCTATTCATGAAGTTTCAAATATTACAAGAAATGTAATCTAAAATATAAGAAAAGCCAGGCATTAAAAACTCTAGCATTGTATGCTCCAATATGGTGTGCGGACAAGTCTACGATGAATACCTTGAGGCTCTGCTGCTCTATTCAAGGTATTCCCTACAGTCATCTTAAATACCATCAAACTTCATGTCAGGATATACATTTCCCTGGTTTTGGAAATGAGAAAATTGAAGTTCAGAGAAATGTAGTGATTTTCTTAAAGCTGAGTGGCAAGTTAATGGTGGGATCAATAAAAATTAAATAAATAAATAATAAATAAATAAAATTTTGTGCTCCGACCTCAGTAGATCACTCTCTTTTCTAATAAGATTTTGACCACATATAGACGATGTCCATATACCTCAAGCAAAACTAGACTATGATGTCCATATCAAATCCCATGATAGCACTGACAATAATGTCCAGTGCCATTTTAGATAACCTTAAAGTAAATCTTCCATGTTGGCATATACTGGGCTGACTTGGTAAATGGGGTATGACATACTCTAGCAGTAGTTTAATAGTTCCACCAGTTTTACACTTTGTTAGTACTAGAGTCCAACAGATTATCCCTTCTGCTGAGTAAAAAAAATAAATTAAAAACATAGGGAATTAAAAAATCTCATTTTAAAGGCAATAGTGAGCTAAAGGAATAAAGAACAGGCATTAGAATAAAATTCCAAGTTGGAAAGAATCAGAAGTAAATTCACAGTAATTAATGTTCTTTACTCTCTTGGTTTAGGCGAAGAATTAGGGCTTTGCCCAGAAAGACAGTAAGAGAAACCAGAAACTGGTTGGTTGAAATATAGGGCAAAGCAAATGAAAATGGAAATGAGTTTATATGTTTTTCAAGGTCACATATAACCTTTAACAATTTTATATATATTCTTGGTTGTTGAAAAATTAACAAATTCCAAAGATTGAAATCATTCAGAATACATATTTGAATTTATGATTACCCTCCTCTATAAGTTATTTACATGATAAAATGGTGACTATATTTTTGTTACGTAAAGGAATGATCAGAGCTGAATGAAGAAACAATTTTAACTTTTATCTTTAGCACTTATATATTAATATACTATATATTTTTAATGCTTTATTTTGGACATACATATACACATACCTGTAAATATATAAAATATATTCATATATAGATGTTCATATATATATATATGTGTATATATATATATACACCTACAAAAAGATGCACATTTGCTAGAAATATATACCAGATTATCCTCACAAATTTCCTAAGTATATAGTGCCCTATAGTTAGGTTTCTTAGACTCTTAGATCTAATCTATTGGCAGAAAATATATATATTCTTTAACAAGTAAGTTTTGTCTTTAAATGTCTAACTTTCTCTAAATATTAGTATTTTTATAATTAAAAATAGTTCAAATCAACAAAACTCCAGTACAACACAGAGTGGTCAGATCTTGGTTTGTAATACTATTCTCCCAAACAATACCAGGCTCTTCAGAGAAATGAGTGATTCTAGGACTGGGACAAAAAAGTGTGCAAGATGAACCTGGATTATCTTGTAGTGTCAGCAAATAAGGAAGTGATACACAGAATGATGAGGGAACATAAAGGTGATACAGGAGCCAAGAGAAACAATGGGAAAACTTGAGCAACAAAATAGTGTTAGATTATAAGTATAAAATAAATGTTCACACATTCATATCGATATATAGAAATGAATAAATAAGGAAGAAAAGACAAATTTGCTGTGCAGCATTCAAAACCATCCTGTAGAAGATGTAAATAACTCCCCACTACTTGAGTGTGGGCTGTGTGACTTTCTTCCAAGGAGTATAGTATGGAAATAGGGGGAAAGAGATACTTGAGTTTTACAGGGGAGAAACCTGTGAAATACTTCCTCAAGCCACATTATAAAGATTAGCATCAAAATGGACATCCTACCAAAAACACATAACCCTAGTCCAATCATGAGAAAAAAAAAAAAAACAGACAAATCCCAATTAAGAGACATTGTACAAAATAGCTGAACAGTAACCCTCAAAATTGTCAAGGTCATCAAAAACAAGGAACATCTGAAAAACTGCCATGGCCCAGAGGAGTCTAAGGAGACATGACTACTAGATGCAAGGTGGTACCCTAGATAGAATCCTGAGACAGAAATAGAACATTAGGAAAAAAACTGAGGAAACCATTATAAAGCATGAACTTAATGATAATGTATCGATATTAATTGTGACAAATATACCATACTAACATAAAATTTTAATTATAAGGGAGACCAGGAATGGGGTATATGGGAATGCTCTGTTCTATCCTCACAATAATTCTGTAAATCTAAAACCATTCTAAATTAAGTTTATTAATACAAATATCTCAAATTTTACCATAAAACAAATTGTACATAACAGTCCTTGATTAGGGAATCTTTTTGTGTATAAATATTTGTCATAGTTCATATTTTAAATATCCACTTTTTAATATCCCTTGTGGTATAGTACAAATTTGCAGACATTATGGACTTGCCTTTGACTTGGTCTGTACCACAGACTGAGCAGTTTTGGTTCTTGTGTATTTTGGCTTGCTCTCTTTTACTCTTGTGTCGATCATGAGAATGATATACCCTGGGTACATACCAAGGAGAATGTGGACATATGTGGAATACATCTGAACTCTACCCAAAGCCCAAAGACAAGCTGAGTTCCCTAAAGTCTGATGCAGAGCCACCCTAGTTGTTACACACACCACGACTGAGAAAAATAAATGCTTTCTATATAGACCACTGAATTTTTTTTGTAGTTTGTTAGTTTATTGCAACATAGCGGGATGTTTCAGTGTGTAACTCAAATCATTGAGTAGATGGACATTACTATTTTCTGTAATATATATGCATCTCTATTTTTTGTATGTTCAGTGTCCTCATAAATTAAACTTCTTAAAAAGCAGAAATTCTGTAATTTGGGAAAATGCCAAATACATATATACAATATTAACTCAAATTCAGGAAATCAGTAAAGCCTATGTAGCTGAGATTCTTTTGATTATAATTTTAGTTCATCACAGTTATGTGTTTTTTCAAGATTTTATAAAGCATACCTAGTCCAAATTCATGGTCATGCCATTTGTTAAATGGTGCAGACCAATGAATTATGTTGAAATATGTTCATATATTAGGGGCTCCACCTGTTTTGTGAGTATAGACTCACATTATTTTGCTGATTATTTAAAAGAAAATTTAAACATAAGTAGCATCTGCAAATGTAGTTATCATTTGGATATGTGTATAATGTCTTGATTTTTAAAAAAATATATAGTGTGTGTTCATTATTTTGTGCATATCCAATACCATGCATATATCACACCCACAGATACACAAAAATTCATGTACACAAACACGAATATATGTATATATGTGATATATAATATATATGAATGAATAACTACATATGAAGTGAGCTAGATTGTCATTATAGTTTATAAAGATATAATTATGTAATTTTTCATCTTGCATTAGAGATCAAATGGGTCCATGGATTATGATCCCATTTAGGTCTCAAGACAGTCTAGCCACAATGTGTATGTGATGCATTGAATATTTTCTTTTATTGTATAGAATTATTTATTTGTAAATATATGAAATATGATTGTCCATTTTCCTAAGCTACTTATATAAAGATAGCACTGATAATAAATGAAAAAGTTTTAGCAAAGAACATTTTTATAATGCTCTATGTAGTTTGAAATATTCTTCATAAGAGTCTATATAGTTATATACTGAACTATTGAAAACTCATTCTTGGCAAAGTACTTTGCGTACTAGATAAATGTAATGTTTATATTTTAATTAACATTTTAGTTATTTTTGAAGTGTATTTCTTTTTTTTAAATAATAAAAACACGGGTCAAAATTTAATATAACATGATATTACATCGAATAGTAAGTAAAATCCTTTTAAATGTTTTCCTTACTGTGGTTATATTAGCCATGATTTCAAGTTTCCGTGTCAAAAGAAGGATATCTTAAAAACCACAGAATATTTAACAGCTTTTCATCCATCTCACTTCGACATTGTCCAGTTAATACATAACATATCAGGAGATCATTAGACAAATGCAGATAATTGGCAATTTTGACTAAAAATGAAAAATTATTTTGTAAATAAATAAATATGTGTGTGGCAGTGAACTAGATGACTAGGCTGAAATACAGCGATGAAAAAAACGACTCTAAAAGAAGACATAGTGTACACACAAACACACAGGACAATTAGTTCCATTAATTTTTTAAGTTATATCTAACATTCAGTAAAATAATAATAGTAAGTAAATTCCCCATTAACAAAGATCTGAATCCCTAAAAGATAAACTTAATAGTAGTTTACTATGGCTAATATAATCACAGTAAGGAAAAGTACTTCATGTAAAGAGAGAAAAGGGATGGTGAATAGCTTGAGGATGGAATAATGTTATTTATCGAGGACAGGAAATTTATATGTGTAGTCCTAGGTACGTTCTCTTAATATTGGTTATATTTATATCACGACCTCCCTCATTTATTTTCTAACCATTTTTAAATATAACAGAGAATTTAAACTATTCCAAAAGTGATTTTTAATGTATTTACTGAGATATCAAATGCCATAAAATTTGTGGTCCTGGTTTTCTAACAATCACTTTCATAGAGTTAAAATAGTTGACTCCATTTTTTTTATTTGCTATATGTCAAAAGCCTAGGATTTCATGCTGAAGATAGGAGACAGGAACCTCCTTCTACATTAAAAACAAACAAACAAACAAAAAACCACAAAAACAAACAAAACAACATCCTGTTATCTTGTCACTCTGAACTCTTATTCTTCAATTGTATCTATACTTAGAGCCATAGAGAGATTTAGATATCACATTTAAGCTATAGCTGTACCCTATTAACAGTCTGCTAACTTGTGAAGTTATCGCTTAAAATCTAGTAATAATCAAGCGTCTTTGATTTTTGTCTTTGTTCTTATCTGATGTTTTCTCTGTTAAGACTCTCAGAAGGGATATTGTCTTAACTGGTAAGGATCCAGAATTCAGGAATCTTAAGATCATCATATCAATATTACATTATGTCAAAAATATATAATGAATTGTGGGTTCTCGAAATAAATCTTTCTGAAATTAAAATACAAATAAAATAAAAATATAAACATTTTTGAAAGGCATCAATTTTTTTAAATGATTTTTCTAAAAAAAGAATAATGGTTAAAATTGCTGTTGGGCAACGCAGGAAAGCAATAGATCAGAGGTCTTCAGATATATTTGGTATGAAATACAGCAAAGATATCAGATATAAGATAGAAAGTAATTTTAAGGTAATAGAACATCAAAAACTCTCCATCTTTGTTTGAAATTTTTATAACAATCAAATAGCTGTGTGTTTCCAATTAAAATGTTAATATATACCCCTGTGGTGTTTGGTATCAAAAGCAGATAATGCCGCTACCTGACACAATATAGGTACAATCCTTCCACAAAAGGAACATTAGTCTCTCAAAGACTTATAATACAATGGTCTTAACAAAAGAACTCATTATATACAGGATAGTGCTTAAAAATAATATAAAATATGAATAAATTTTAAGACTTTTAAAAAGTGTTCAAAAGTTATTTCAATAAATTTATGTATATGTTGTAGTTCATACAACTTCTGATGTGTTCATTTTTTTTAAATTTCTATATGAAACAAGTCCACACCCTTTAGCCCAGCCTGCTAAGGTAATTTCTTTGGGGAAAAAAATGTTAAAAGTGGCTTCTTCATAACCAGAAAAAAATACTGCAAAGCTGTGATTGATAGTCCTAGGAAGGTATATATTATTTCGCTTTATATCTATTACTCTCATTACTAAATTAAGACGATTATTCTCTGACTCATCAATACCCCACTTTGAATTTTGACATTTTTAATTAATTTTATTATAGATAAAATAATCTTAAAAACTGTCTAACTCTGAAAACATGACTTTTGATCTTTAAGGCACAGTTGAGGAAATAATACAACTGATTATAGAAAGTAGCATACATAAATGATATTTCTCTTACTCATATCACAAGTAAAGAAAATATAGTAGATCCTACATTTAATAAGTATGTATTAAAGCTATTGCTCATTGCTTATTTGTCCTTTTTATGAAATAAATATACCCATTACTAACATTATTTTAACAGAGAATATATTGTGCCAGTCTATCTAATTTTTCATAAATTGGACATCATGCAGTGTGATATAAAAACAATGATTATCATTAAAAATGATGACATGCTGCTTACCATCACCTAAATTATCATTTTTTAATTCATACAAATACTTTTATAATTTTTGCATTCACTTTTTTCTAGGCTAAATAATGATTATTATTAAATCATTACATGGTGAAGCTAAAAAGGAATCAATGTAGTTTATTTTTAAGGGAGGATTACCAAGGTATAATTTATATAAAGTAAAATTTATCCTTTAACATGCACTTTTATATAAACATGTAGACAGTTTTCTCTTACCAGTTAATGTTTTCTGATGTATTATGATATCTCAAAAGACAAACTATCTCAACTTCCTATCTCAGTCTTTTTTTTTTTTTTTTTTCTTCCTAACTTATAAAACAGAAGTCTTTCTTCCTACCAAAAGACTATCCTGTCTTGCCCTCACCTACTGCTCCCTGGCTATGAATCTCATTCCATTCAACATTTCAACAAAAGTTATACCACTACTTACCCCCATCTTTCTTTCCCTTAGTATTGTCACCTTTTTCTTCTCTACCATTTCTACTTCCATGTGTACATGTTCCATTCACTTTTATCTAAAGACAAGCAATCCCAAAATCTAAACCATAGAATCAGATATACATCTGTAGCTCAAATCTAAGTTTCTGAAAGTATTTTCTCCATTTAGGGTCCTGAATGCTGACTGCTTCACCTCCCATTTACTACCCACACTCCTCCTCCATTTTCCCATCACTCTACTGAAAATATCTTCATCTGTTCAGTCAAATAATTACTCCCTCTTGCAATCTTTTCTTTCCTTGACTTATACAGCCCTATGGCCTTACTTATTCTATAAACACTTTGTCTAAACTTTGAAAGTCTATCTTATATACTTCTTCTCCACAGCCCCATCTTATCAATTAAGCCTCTCCTCTCACTAAAAATGGTTCATGAAGATAAGATACCCAGAAATTGCAACATCTGGCACAGTGTAGATGAGAAATATTTGTTAAAAGAGGGTAAAGGAGGGGAAGGATCAATGAAGTTAACTTTCCTAATTGTCCTATCAAAATATAAAGATCATTTCCTTTTCTCATTAGAAAACATTTTTCTATTAAGTGTCTATACTATCTTTGGATTGATCCAAACACTACTTGAGACCCAAGAATTTGATTTCTAACCATAGACAAATATAAAATTTCAATTGCTAGTAACACGTTTACTAACGTATCATGTATACGGACATACAGAGTAGTTTACGAACTGTGAATTTCATAAGGAAGATATTTATCTAAACTTCAGCAGATGAAATAGATCATCACCAGGATATCAGATTCCTTTCACATAAACCCTCCCTCCCATGACCTAAACCTCATTCTCTAGTAAAATAATTACTCTTCAAACTTCTAACAACATAGAATAATTTTACCTATATATTTTACCTATATATATATTTTACCTATATATATAATTTTACCTATATATTTCACCTATATATATAGTCATATTTTATGTGGTCTTTTGTATCTAGCTTCTTATGTTCAGCATTTTGTTGTCTATGTTGGTGATATGAATCCATGTTGTTGTGTCTTGAACATTTGGCTTATGAACTGGCAAATTACCTAAGTGAAAAACTCGAGTAGAATATCAGGCTCATACTGATGCAGTTCTTTCTTTTAGGCCTTAGTCCATCAAATCCAGTCTAGCTTTGTATTTCTCTAATGCAGACAATAATATCATTTTAATTTAGTCAGCTTTTCTACTTTTTTAGTGAATTAGTTCATCTGTTACAAGCTAATCTAGAGGTGTAAAAAGCAGAAAATACCTTAATCCATTTTACCTCCACAATTTTGCCATATATCTTCCTCTCTGAAATGCTCCCTGTACAAGTCCTTAAAGTTAACTGCTTTCTGAAATGACATCATTCAGTATGAGGAAAGGAAGGGCTTTTGTTGATATTATGTTAGACATTCTTAGAAATAATATTTTCTTGCTCTTTGAGAAAAAAGCACAGGTCATACCAGCAAGACTTCAAACTTGCAGTAGGTTTAGATTTAGAAAACACAATAGGTGAGAGATAATTTTCCCAGAGAATTGTTTTATCATTGTCATATTTATTTCTAAGAAATACTAAAATATTTCAACCAAAGGGAAAGATAGCTCTATTTATAGTAATAGTAATATAATTAAATAAAAGGATGTTGGATTGAAAAACTTGCTTTGTTCTAGTCATTAGAGATAAGAGTTACAGACAGAAATACAGACTGACTGAGACACAGTCCAGAAATATAAACTTCTTTTTATTTTTACTGACCATGACAGATACTCCTATAAGGATTTTACCTATTAACTCTTTTGCATACATTTAACCCTTCAAGTAATCCTATCAAGTTGCTCCTGTAATTACCCCCATTTTGGAGATAGAAAAAGTTGGCACAGAGACATCAAAGTCAGAGCTGGGATTAAAATCAATTCCAGAGACTGTAACCACTATGACATACTAAAACAAGTATTGCTTTGAGACACAATTAAACCAGTAAACTAACCCTTTGAGACCAGATCTAACAAATTAGTGGAACAGGCAGAGGCAAAGTAGTACTCCAGTGGGGCCATAACACCATCATATACTTCTAGTAATAACCATCCTAAAGAGGAATTCTGAAAGCATGAAAATTATCTTGTCATCAAGTTGAAAGTTTTTCTATTCATTTACTAAATTTAATGAATATCTTTATTTACTAGTTCTTCAGTGCCAAGTTTTAGGCTACTTAACTCATTTTAAACATAGTAAGTTCTAGAAGGGAATAAAATAATGTGTACTAGTTTATGATACTGAATTCCCTTCCCTGGCAGTTATAACCTTGCAAGTCAAGTTCAAAGTAATTTATTTCTAAAAATGTCTCCTATTATTGCATTGGACCTTATGGAACTCCCCCTATAATATCTATGTCTACACATTTTTTTTTTCCATTTGAATGTCAATTCCAATCTTATCATATAAAATATTCAAATAAATACAAAGTCATATCTGGTAAATTTTAAGCAAATATTTACCAACTATGGAGATTTAAAAATTATTAGCATTTATGTGCCTGCAACAAAAAAAGAAAAAGTTAGCAATTACAATTCTTTTCACTTCCATAGAATTTAGATAAGTACACTTCTACAATTTCCCTTATTTCTATAAATTTCCACATATCTCATCTTGCTGGGGATTCATCCAGACCATTTATATATTATTATTACTATAAATATATATAAGTATTAACAAGCATGAACTTAATAAATTTATATATAAAACATGTTCATTAAAATGTATAATAGGGTTCCATTTATTTATAAACTTCACATACTACATTGTAGATATCATCTAGAATTTTTTTTCTGCATTATAATGTCAAGATGTATATATGTTGTTTTACATGAGGATGTACTGCTTATTTCTCTACAAAGAGATATTTAAGTATTGGCCATTATTTTAAGTATATGACTCAAATATTTCATCATCCATGGTTCTTTGGGCTCATTGCACATTTCACTACTTACAATTGTAATTGTTCTGCTGTAGGGCCAGTGAACTTTCAACTAAACTCTGTTACCAAATGATTCTACAAAATGTAGGTGATCTATGAATGCCCCGTTTCTTTAAGTCTGTGTCAACACTTTGTATTGGAGAGAGACTATTGGGATATTACTATAAATAGTCATAGATGTGACATGATTATTCTTAACTTGTATTTAATAACTTTCACGTTTTTATATTTTAGTCAGCCATACGTTTCCCTATTAAATAATTTGCATTCACAAGATATTCTTCACTCATTCTTCTATTGGATTTTGAATCTGTCTATGAGCCTTTGTAAATTCTTCATATATGCTGAATACTAACCTGATATTCTGTTTCTGAGCTTTTAGCATTTCTTTCTATTTGGGCTCTTATGCTGAACACGGCAAGATTTTAAGTTGATATATTTGTCCTCCAATTTTTTTTTTTTTTTTTTGGTCAATTTTTAAAAATTCTTAAATCTCTTAATATATTATCCTATATTCTGTCCAAATTATTTTTTTCTCTTCATATTCAAGTATTTAAAAAACATTTAACATAAGATGGATATTATATTTATCATATAGATAACCAATTATCCTATCGTAGTTTATCAAACGTTCTGTTTTACCTACTGATTTGTAGTGCCCAATATGTTGTATATCACACATGCCATCTGCAGAGTACATCTGTTTTTGAGCTATACATTCCTTTCTATGGGTATTGTGGCATTACGTGACAGTTTTACTATCCTCACTTTAAGAATCTTATCTATTTATATTTTAATTATTCTTGATAATTTATTTTAATAAGAATTTTATTACTTTGAGAACTTGAAAAATGATTTGTTAGCATTTTTAAAATACTGTCATTGTATAGTGACTTAAAGAGTAAATTCCCGTATTTGTTTCCATCTCTAAGGGAAAGATACAAACTTACATGTGCTTTCCTTAAGTTTCCAGGTAAGAAAGTTTCTAGAAAAAAGAACATTCATTATTTGACATGTCAAATATATATAAAACCATCAACTCAATGTTTAAAAAGCCAAAATACCTAATATTTTTTTAAAAAGGGAAAAAATTGAAGAGACGATTCACAAAAAGAGATACACAAATGAACAAAAAACACACGAATAGATGCTAAACATAATTATTCAGTAATGCAGTCTAAAACCACAATGCTATAATTACTAGGTTTCTTTTTTTTATAAATACAGAACAAACCCCAGAATTTACAAGAATGTGGAACAATTAGATTCTCTAGATAGGAACCCTCGATAGGAATGCAAAAGATTATAAACACTTTGAAGAATGTTTTGGCAATTTTTGAAAAAAGTAAAACAGTTATAACACTGATAAATTATGTTAGTAAAATAAGACAAATTAATAGATATTGTATAATTCCATGTATATGAAATTCTAGAAAATACAAATTAATCTCTACTTAAGAAAAGTAAATCTTTTGTTTTAGTTTCTTTAGTCTGTAGTGGCTGAGTTTAGTCCTTGGTTTTCAATATTTTGTAGTAGGAAATGACAAGTTGCTTTGGTCATTTTATAAATCAAAATTCCTTGCATTTAGATAATTATTGTAAAGTGTCTTAAAAAAAAATTAGATCAGTGTAAATAGATCAGTATTTTTTCCAGAAATGGAGAGCAGTAGGGATGATCTACCAAGTGAAAGTGATGTTCTATACATGATTGTGTCAGAGATTTCAGAGGATACTTGTCAAAACTGAAAGAACTGCACATACATTCTTTGTTGAAGCTGAATTTAAAAAGTGACTCTCTGCCCAAAATAAAAATGAATAAATAAATTCATTACAGATTTGTTTTACAAGTCTATTATAACTTGAGAACACATGGAAAGGTTATCAAGATCATTACCCTTGGGGAAATGCAAATAACAACATGAGATACTATTATTCATAGAATGTCAGAAACCAACAAGTACCTTTGTTTTTTTTAAACAATGTTAACTGAAACCAAACCTTTTTATAAAACTATTATGTAAAATTCCATTAAAAAAATTTTATTTTCCTTATTGTCTTTCTGTACACAGTAATTTTGTCACTATCTCATTTTTTTTCAGCAGCTTTAGTGATACTTTATATATGTAATTTACTCTTTAAGAATAATTTTTAATCTAAAATCTGGCCATTTTCTTTTTCCCATTATAACAAAAAGTTTTTTAACATAAAAATTGCATTTAATATGTAAGGGAGGGCATGGAAAAGAATAAACTGTGGTGCCCCAAAAATACAAACTACTTTTTCTTAAAGAGACAATAATGCTCTTAAATCCTAAGTTAACACAAAATTGAAATAGTATAGAGTGCTTTTTCATTAAGATTGAAATCACTATGATCAGTCTAATAAGTAATACCAAAGTTATATTTTTAAATTCTCCATTTAAAAAAAAATTGTTGAAAATTCTAATATTAATGTTTTGGCTGAAATAAATTTAGAAAATAGTAAGAAGCTTTAATTAAGAACAAGTTTATCTAATTTTAATATGTGATACTAGTTCTGGCCTATGTAGGATTTTGGAATATTAAAAATGAGAAAGAACTTTGGATTATTAACATCTTTTTAAGAACATTTGGAAAAATAAGTCAAACTATAACACATATACCATAAAAATATTTTTAGTGCTCACAATTTTTCTGTTGTATTGTTTTGACATTGCTTAAAAAGAGGGAAAGTAGTCTCTATAGTTTTTTAAATAGAGAGTTTTAGTCATTTAAGATATTTTAATTTCAACCATATAAAAAAGATAGACTACATGACCTTATCATGCCTTCCAGCTTTATGCTTCTTTATAACTTTAGAATAAATAAGTTTTGATTATTACTTCCTTACAAATAGCAAGTGGGAGTATGAGTATTGACATTCCATGCATAATAATCAAGGTAATATCTATTTTATGAGGGTACAGTTCTTAATTAAGGTTAATCCAAGTGGGTCACCTTAGGAGAATAATGACAAGTCAAAGTCCAGTGCTCAAGGGTGTACTACCTTATAAAAAGTTTATTTGTTTATACTCTCTATATTCCTATACTAGAGTAACCATCTTTACATGTTAAGAAAATTTTATTCTTATTTTTAAGTTAGGTTTTTCTTGTTATGGTTGTTCAAACCTTATAAAAATACCTAATTATTTAATAGATATTCAGAATATTATCAAATCCTATCAAGGAAAGAACAAAGACAAGGAAAAAAATACATACAACTTTTCAGTATTTCCTAATTCCCACTTTCTTTTCAAAGATAATCTCATAATGTGAACATATTACTTTATAAGTAGACATATTTCTTTATGAGTTATGTATCTAGTGATAAGTTCAATATTTTTGCTTGCACTGTGGTTTGGTTACCTTGGGATCACTTATTTTCAATGTCTATTTGTTGGAAAATTAGGACTGAACTTGTATGTCACGCTACCACCCAACCAGTAGGTCATTCAGCCCAATGCTGAGACCAGGACTCAGTACTCTTCCATTATCTACTGCTTCCTAATAAATATGTCATTGTTTTGCAAGGTTAGATTTATAGGTTTATTTGGTCAGCCTATGTAGTTAGAGAAGGCTATGACCAGCCTTTTTTTTTCCAATGCCCCTCATCAGCCCCTATACCTTTAATTGGTATAAGGTTTATCTAAAAGTGAAAGCTATTAATATCTTCATTTTGTTAATGGGAAAACAACTGTTTAGGAACATTAAGTAATGGCTGAATAGCATACAGTTATGAAATCAATGTGGCTTTAACCTAACCTAGGATTGTTTGTCTGAAAAATGTCAATGTTTTCATCCAGTCTGTAAGTAAATCAGTCAATAGATGCTAACCAAGAGGTACTTTGTAAAAAAGACAAGAGAGATATAAGATTAACGAATCCTCTGCAAAGGATTCAATGCATGGATATCTTAGAATTAGTCTGGTTTCATCACTCTGTATAAACCAATTTAGACACCTTGCAGGACTTAAATCCTAAAGGGTAGAAGAGAACTAGAGTATTTATTTCCTTTTTTCCACTTATTTCCATTGTACCTATAATCAGAAACTTTACTTATCATATAATAGTTTCTTCCATAAAAACTTGCTTTGATTGTCCTATTTTGAATTTTAAAGGGAAGTTTTTTGATGATTATTACAAAACAGGAAAGTTTGGATTGCATCATTTTATAATAAGTCTAAAAGAAAGAATGTGATATTACTGAAGGTTTTATGTTTTCATCATCATGATTTCAAAGGCCTTCAGTTTTCAAAATTTTAATTTTAAAAACCTTTGCTCAAGGGAGAAAATTCAATAACTGCTTTAGGGCTCTCATTTTTTCCTACAAATCTTAGATGCATGGAGGGAGAGCAGGTGACAAAATGAGAAAACAATCAACTTGCTCACACTAAAAATAGAAGGCAGATGGAAGCAAGTAATGAAAAATGGGATTGCAATAGATATAGAGATAGGAATTGTCAGCCCACCCACTGATGACTAGCACTTTATTTATTTTCGCCTAAATAGAATGAAATGTAATTGCCATAACGTTTTATATGCCATTTATATGCATTGAATACTTTTGCAGATAACATTAACTTATTTGAGCCGCTCCACACACCGAATTACATGTCATTGTTTCCATTTTCCAGTTGTGGAAGCAGAAGTTCAGAAATTTAGCCACTTACCCCAGGAAGCTTAGCTGGGAAATGTAGAGCTTGGCTCAATCCAGGCATCTTTCCTTTCAATTCCTGAAGGCTTTCAAACATATCGCATGCTCTTTGTTAAACCTTTCGTGTATAAAGTTTACCTATTGTGTCATCAAAGAATGTAAAGTGGGATAGAGGAATATTTTGAGAAGAGGGCAAAAGTGGTTGTACAGTTTTATAAACACCTATGAAGGATAGAGAAAACAACATAATACAAAATGCTAACTTTCCTAGAAAAAAAAAAAAACAACACAATATATGCTTTCAAGTATAGCAACAAACACAACAAAGACCCTCTTTTAAGAAGAACCCTACTTTGTGCCAAATATTCTGTACACTTATCAGGAACAGTTCTTTGTTCATAATATAAAAACATTATTATTTTAGCTTATATATATATATAACATGATATGAGGAGTAATGTTGTGACTGATTCAGGCTTTGCATTTCTTTTTCCCACTCCCAAATTCATATGTTAGGGCATTTAATGTTTGCATAGCTACAGTTTCAAAGTTCACAGTTCATTTTCAAGTTAGACAAAATAGTGATGTGTTCCCTTTCTATATCTTTCTGAATATATTTGTGTTGTTATCTTTTTGTGCAATAATGAATCATTTTTTGACACATTCCAATATTTCTCACATGCCTTTCCTTTTTTCAGCTCCAAATAATAAAATCATCACTGACCCCATTGGCATTCATTTCTACTCCGATTTGTGTGAAGAACTCTTAGATTGAAGTTTTACACTGTCAACAACTAGAGGGGTTTGCTGTGATCTTGTCACAGTCTATTTGTTTTACACTGTTTCTCTTTTCCGTCCACACATTCCTTCAATGTAATTTCATGTGAAAATATGGTTAGTGGGCTGCTTTACTTATTTTTCTGAATCATCAATGAAAATATTAACTCTGACAGGAATACAGTGCTCTATACCATCCTACTAGATAACTGCCATCATGAGTTTATTATTTACCATCAGCCATCTTCAAAATCTGTCAGGCACTTTTATAAAGTGAGCACATTTTACTCTAAGACCCTCCAATTAAATTTGCTATTAAAATTTAAGCTATTCTATAATTTGACACAAAATAGGAAGGGAAAAAAGTAGCTGTTCCTCTTCATAATCAGATTCAACTTATAGAACTGAGAAAGAGTTTTCCTTACTATATGATTGATATAGGTTTTACTGGGCAATTTTAGAAGAGCACGAAATAGTTACATCTTATGTCAAATGCCTTTGTCACATGTCTATGGTCAGTATTCCATTTTTGTAGTAAGGTATTATTTATGTTTAAAAAAACTCAAAAGCTTTGTTGCATTACAAGTCAGCACAAATTTGGCAATTAAAAAAAATTAAAGCCTGTATTTATTATCTCACAGTTCTTGTGAGTCAGAAGTCTGGACATGGCTTCACTGGCTACTCTGCTCAGGGTTTCAAAAGGCTACAATCAGGCTCTTGGCCAGACAACATTCTCTAGTGGAGGCTCCAATAGGGAAGAATCTGCTTCTAAGATAATTCGGGTCATTGGAAGAAGCCATTTTCTTGTGACTGTATAACTGAGGACACTGACTTTCTGCTGGTCCTAGGCCAGAGGCCACTCTCATGTCTCAGAAACTGGTAGAAGTCCCTAGAGGCCACTCACAGTTCTCTGGCAAGTGGGCTTCCTTGGCATGACTGCTTACTTCATCAAGCCAGCAAAGGCAGTATCTCACTTCAAGATGGTCCCAGCCCCTTTCTTAAAGGTCTTTACCTGATTAAAACAGTACAACACAAATAATCTCCAAGAGTTTTGATTAACTCTTATAGAACTGAGTGGGAAATTTAATTACATTGGCACAATCTTTTCACCTTTGTCATATTCTATTAACTAGAAGAAAATCACAGATGCCAGCCACACCTAAGAGAAGTGATTATAACAGGAGCGAAGACTAGGGCATGGGAATTATGTTGTACTACGAGGGTAGGTCCACTACAGTTCGCCATCTTGGATCCAAACCACATAAAAGCAACACATTGAAATGCTGGCATATCTAACACACACAGAATGTATAAATAAACTTTTGACTTTGCCTCAATATTTCAAGAAGCCATCCTATGTCTATATGCACTCTCTACCTTCTCTAAGTTGATACCCAAACAACCTGGTTTGCAATCTTATCTTCTCTTTGTCTTGAGAATTTTAAAGAAACTATTTTCCTCTTCCTTTCCTATCTCTCTCTCCCTCAAGCAATTTAGGAATTCAAATATATTCTACATTGGCCCTGTCCAATAGAAATATAATGTAAGCCACATATATAACCACATTAAAAAGTTAAAAGAATCATGTACAACTCATTTTATTTAACTCGATATATTCAAACATCTCATTACCTTAATATGTACTCAATATAACATATGCTTAAACAATTTACATTTTTTTCTTCCTGTCGAGTCTTCAAAATCTGATGTGAATTTTATATTTATGGCGCATCTCAATTTGGACTTTTTCTAGGACTGATAGGCACATATGAACAGTTCCTACCTCACTGACTAGTATAGCTCTTATTAAAAATATTATGAAAAATTCCTTTCCCACCTTTGACAGTCAGGCTTTCTTTCACTATTCTAGAAAATATTCTGCTACAAACAGATTCTACTTCCTAATCTA
Source organism: Pteropus alecto (assembly GCF_000325575.1). Lineage (NCBI taxonomy): Eukaryota > Metazoa > Chordata > Mammalia > Chiroptera > Pteropodidae > Pteropus > Pteropus alecto. The sequence continues at coordinate 2,919,263 of NW_006432227.1, read as the reverse complement.
TCAATTACTCTTTTACCCTTTCTAAACTGGCTTCCACCCTTAAAAATCCATCATGGCTACTGTTGCTGATGTTTCCATGTTGCTAAACTAAATGGAAATTTTCCTTACTAGAGTTCTCATCAGGCTGTCACACAATTAATGCCTTATTTCCTTATAACTTCTTTCTCTTTAAATAATGTACCAGCACTTATACTTAGTTGTTGGCCCAGGTGTTTATATTATTGTATCATTCAATATATATATTTTATACTTTTTAATTCCAGAAACAATTGCTGAATTTCTACTATTTGTCAAGCATCATTCTAGACAATGTGACAGCTAAGGACTGCGATAGATTGTTTTTTTGTGCATATGCTATAAAGAGAGAGAAAATAACTATATATGATATAATGATTAATATAATATAGATGTAATATGATAATATAAATTCATGCAGAGATAAATGCTAAATAAATAAAACAGTATATAATTATGGGAATGATTTCAAATTGGAACTATAATATATAGTTTGGTGAAATAGTTCAAATTATCAGTGTGTGTATTCGTGTGTATGTATATACCACACATAGCGTAGCTGTGTATAAATATTCACTTGTGAGTAGACATATATTCATGTATATAAATACTTTATAGTTATATGCATATAAATGGATACAGGTATCTCCCACTTTCCAAAAGCTTATGTTATGCTACTTTGCTTTTATGAAGGACCTACCTGTTTTCGCCAAAAGGAATCTGAAGAGAATTTCACTTTTATGAAAAAAAAAAAAAAAAAAAAAAGCATGGCAGTACTAACGTAGGTCTTTCATAAGGGCTAAGTTGCCTAAATCAGACTTTTAGAAAGCAGGGGATACTCTTTGCTTTACCATTTCAGATTTTGAAAGCTCTCATAGGAACTTCTACTTTTGGAAGGCAAAGGAAACCTGTATATGTATGTATGTATGTATGTATGTGTGTGTGTGTGTGTGTATACATACATACATACATATATATACACATATATATATGAATTTAATTCTCACACTAATCATATGAGAAAAAATGTCCCCATTTATATAAAGTTAAGTAATATCTCTCCCACAGTCTTATTGTAAATGACAGAGCCTGAATTTCAGCTGCTGTCCTATTCAATGGTATAACAAAAGCAAGGTAATGGGACAAAGGTCCTCTGATTGGAGCAGCCTTGCTCTGGGTGCAGCAAATAAGGGGACCATTGCACAAAATTTAAAAACAATGATTAAACCAAATAGAGATCACCTTTTTGTTGTCAGCATGTGCAGCAACTCTAAACAAGGTAATGTCAGTGACAGCATACTATCTCCTGCAAAAAAATCTATTGTTTTAATTTCTAAACTGTTAGTCAATTTTAGTAATATGTGATGCATGCAAATTATATTAACATTTTACTTATCCTTTAATATTGTAATCTACATGAATATTGATTTAGAAAACTTCCAAATATAACTACCTTTCTCACTCACAAATTACCAATTTCTGGGAGAATCTGAATATAATAGTGTAAAACCATTTCACTTGGTTTCAGTCAGTTGCAGTTCCTGTTGCCACATCCTGATGCCTGATATTTTAGTGTGTTTAAATCGTTTTCAAAGAAATAATAGCTTGATGTTCCTAAAGATGAAGAAACAGAATTTGATTTATACTAAAACTGTCAGTACATGTGTACATTATTGTCTGAGCTTTAAGGAGGTTATTCTATTGTAAACATTTCTTTATATTTGTTTAAACCAAATTATTGAGATATGACATATACAAAAGCTGTACCATGAAACCATAACCACAATACATGACATAGACATATCCATCACCTCCAAAAGTTTCTTCATGATCTCTTTATAATTATTTTGTGATAAGAACATTTAACATAAGATCTACTCTCAGAAATTTTAGAGTATATAGTACAGTATTGTTAACTATAGATTCTGCACTGTAAAGTAGATCTGTAGGACTGATTCATCTTATATAAGTGAAACTTTGCATTCTTTAATTAATGCCTCCTATATGCCTTTCCCTCCAGATTCTGGAAACTACCTTTCTACTCTCTACTTCTATGAGTTGACTATTTTAGATTCTGTATGTAAGTGGCATAAAGTTGTATTTATCCTTCTCTATCTTATTTTAATTAGCATAATGTCCTCCAGGATCACCCAAGCTGTTGTAAATGACAAGATTACCTTCTTTGTTAAAGCTAAAAAATAATCCATTGTATGGATATACCTTATTTTCTTTATACATTTATCCATCCATGGACACTTAGATTGTTTCCATACCTTGGCTATGATAATAATGCTTCAGTGAACAAGGAAGTTTAGATATCTTTTCAAGATCCTGACTTTAATCCACTTGAATACATAATCAGAAGTGAGATTGCTATATCATATGGTAGTTCTTCTCATGCACAAACACAGGATATCATTCTAGTTCTTGTGTCTGCTCTAATTTCTTTCACCAGGTAACTTGCCGTTAGTGCATAGAAATGCAATTGGATTTTGTATGTTGATTTTGTATACTGCATATTTACTGAGTTAATTTATTAGTTCTAACAGTTTTCTTTGGGAGTCTTTTGGGTTTTCATATATACGATTATGACATCTGCAAATAGAAGTAATTTTACTTCCTCATTTCTAATTTAGATGTTTTTATTTATTTGTCTTGCCTAATCACTCTGGGTAGTTCTCTCAGTACTATATTAACTAGAAGTGGTGAGAGTGGGCATCCTTTTCTTGTTCTAGATCTTAGAGGAAAAGCTTTTAGTTTTTCAACATAGTATAATGGTAGCTATGTGTTTTTCATATACATCTTTTCTTATGTTGAGGTAAGTTTCTTTTATACATAACTCGTTGATTTGTTTATCATGAAAATTTGTTGAAGTTTTTCAAATTTTTTTTCTACACCAATAAGTCGATTATCTGATTTATATTTCTCTTTCTGTTAATGTAGTATATTACATTAATGTGTGTATGTTGAACCATCTTTGCATCCTAGACATATATCCCACTTGGTCATGATGTATGATCTTGTATATGGTATTGAATTCAGTTTACTGATATTTTGTTCAACATTTTTACATGTGTATTATTCAGGGATATTGGTCTATAGTTTTATTTTCCTGTGATATACTTGTCTGGCTTTAATATCAGAGTGAGGCTGGCCTCAAAAAATGAGTTTGAGAGTGTTCCCTCTTCAATTTTTGGAAGACTTTAAAAAGGATTAGTATTTACTCTTCTTTAAAAGAATTCACCTATAAAACCGTCTGGTCCTGGGCTTTGCTTTGCTGGGAGGTTTTTGATTACTTATTCCATTCCTAGTTTGTTATCGGTCTGTTTAGGCTTTTTATTTCTTCTTGATTCAGTCTTGGTAGGTTATATGTTTCTAGGAATATATCCATTTCTTCCAGGCTGTTCAGTTTGTTGCCGTATAATTGTTCATAGTAATCCTGTACACACTTTATTTTTATGTCTGTGGCATCTGTTGCAATATCTCCACTTCAATTTCTGATTTTATTTTAGTCTTTTTTTACTTGGTTAGTCAAAGTAAGTTTTTTTATTTTAATTTTATTTCAAAATTCAACTCAGTTTTATCAGCTTTTGGCTATTATCCATTTTATCTGTTTTCTAATTTTTATTCCCTTCTTTCTGCTAACTCTGGGCTTAGTCTGTTCTTTTCTTCTGGTTCCTTTACACACTGAGAATAAGTTAACAACACCCTAGAAAGACTGATCACAAACAAAATAAACATTAAAAATATAAGGATTGAAAAAGAGCATTTGTGAATATTAGAAAATACCTGATAGTCTGATCGCTTTGACAAGAAAATTGATATCTGAGATAAAATGAACAAATCTGTCAAAAAAAGTACAAAGGGAGAACAAGATATCTCTGATTACTTTTGTTTCTATTCAGAAATAAATGCTATTATTATCATACTGTAAATAAAAACAAGCCCAGATAGCTTCTTAGGAGGCCAGTATAAATTAAACAACAACAAAAAACCTCACAAGGACACTACTAAACACACACCAGAAAATCATTTGTGAACTGGTACCAATTTCATTGTGTGGTATCTGTGCAGATGCCAGATGTATCTTATCTCTGTTCACCAACATCTGGGTATATTACCTACTATTTTTTATTATTTGTAAAATGCCGACTTATGTTTTCATTAAACTGACTTGAGAAACAATCATCTTAAATATGATTTAAACCTCTAATTAATCTCTGTTACATTATTTAATTCTTGGCAACACTAGATATTCTAGAATTCTCTACTCTGAATTAATATAGTAGTCCTTACTGCAAAGAACGTTTACAATATGTTTATTATTAATAGACTCCATTGAATGCAGCTTGCTTTTCAAAGGGGAGTTATAACTTCTTAAGCTTTTTACAGTATCATTTATAGTAATTCATCCATATTGTGAATTCATAAAATTCAATGCAGTGTAGTCAGTGGATTTAATAAATGCTCATATTTTACATGCTTGAACACTAACACCATGAAACAAAGAAGATTATGGTAACTCTTTCACCATTTTGTTATTAAGTGGTTCTAGTTATTGGTAGTTATACTGACCTCTCTGACAGAAATGTCATGGAAATGTTTTATTAATGATGGAAGAGCATTTTGAAAATGTGAAGTGCCACATAAATACTAAATTATTCCTGACATAAGGAACTAGACTATACCAGCTGTCCTAGCAATAAATGTCAGATCATAGGATTATTTCTGAAAAGTAGCTTTTGTCTAATCTCTGTCCCTTCTGCCTTTTGAAGTAGCTAAGGTTACATGTTTTATGGTTAGTAAAATTGAATAAACTCTACTGGCTTTCTTACTTTAGAATACTTAATAAGGTCACAAAAAGATTAATAATCAGGAAAGAAAGATCACTAGGGTTAGAAGAAGAATTGATGTGAAATTTCAAAAACAGAACAAAAATATATGTAAAACACCATAATATGAAGATACTGAAGAATTCGGTTCAAAGAATTAGTTACCTAATTATGAAAAGGATAAGGGAAAGATGGAAGTTGTGGTCCAACATGATATAGTCACAGGTGGATATCTCCCGAAATTAAAGGGATTCTATGCAATAGGTGTAATGATTGAAATTGTTGTGAATATGATAATGTGTTAAAGGCATACTAATCATATTTCTATTAGCAGAGATAGGGCAAATAGAACCTTCAAGAAGTAACAAAAACAACCAAACAGAAAATGAACACAAAGTCACCATATTATAATTTAAAATGCTTTTAAGAAATTAGTTGAATGTAAAAATGGGTAATCTATTTGATGTTGATGCTAAAAATGTTCTCTTCAACTATCCAAGAGCTACTTTAAAAATAGTAAGTAAAGAAATTAAACAACAGGACACTATAAAGTTACTATAAATTGGATTATATCAGGATAATGGTTTTGTAACATAAGGCAACTTAGAAGTGTGACAAAAGTATTATAGTTTCAATACAGAATATAAATGTGTAAAGTTAAGGATGTCATTAATTTGGATAACATGGAAGTTGAAACAAAAATAAAACACAAGAATATCATATATTAAAGTTACAAATATTACAAGATATATCCAAGAGTATTATGGCAGCCTGAGCACTCATTAACCACCAAAAACTCACAAAAGCCTCCCAAAACAAAAAAATGAGTAAATCTTAAGGACTATATTAAAAAGAAAATAGGGATGTAAAATCAACAATGTTTAGGAAACTGCATAAATAGTGTCTGCATTAGTAGATCTGAGAAAGCAGAATATTAAGACAGCTGTGTGGAAAGCTGATTTGTGGGTTTGAATTCCCATAAGTTTCTGAAATTGTCTAAAACAAATAAATCTGGAAATGAGTGTGAACTTGATATGAAAACAGGAAGACTGACTGAAAGTGTATTTGAATAGAAGTTGTACCCCACTTCACCTGCCCCATTCCAAGCAGCCTGGAGATGATTCCACTTCAATATAGTCTAAACATACTTCTCTGTCTATAGTAATAAAAGGCCCTGGACTGATGGATAACAGGTATGGTTTAAAGTAAAGTTTACATATCAAATATTATGAATGTTGGACCCAACTATGTCATTCCTTGCTATAATTCTAGAATTTTTGAGAGCAGGTAGCCCGGCATATATTCTTCAAAGCTGTAAAATCTTACAAGCTCAAAAGAAATGACTAAAAATTCTGACATTAAGGATTCTCCGGTGAAACGGCTCAGCCAGGTGGTACCTCAAAGACCATAGAAAAGAAACCCCATCTATATGTATAGCATTTTCAAACAGTATTTTTATTTCCCTGCTTTTGAAGATAAAAAAAAACACTAGGGATCACTAAAACTTTGCTTTAAAAAACAAAAAGCCTTTAATATATTGAGACTGTAAAAAACAAAAGGAAAAAAAAAACAGGAGGGAAAGAACAGAAACTTGTTTCATTCAGGAGGATAACTTTAAAACAGTTTCTGAGCAGTAAAAGAAGTTATACATTAATCCACAAGTGGATGCTATAAAAAGCAACATTCAGAGGACAAAAACAAATTAAGACATTAAATAATATAACAAGGTTAAAATCTCCAATAAAGTAAAACAAAAACAAGTGAAATGGAAGTTACTAGAGAGAACAAAATCAGATAGCTCATCTGCAAAGTATACAAAGAAATAAAAGTTCTACAAACTGAGATGAGAGAACATGGAGGGGGAGAGTTCCCAGAGCCAAAAAAGGATAATTGACACAGTACAGAGTGTGAATCATCACAGACCCATAACAAAGCATAGCAACATAACATTTCCAAAAACTAGCAGCATACTAGACAGTTTCTCACTCTCTCCCTCTATATATTTTCCTCTTCTACGTCCAGCACAGCTCATATCCTTGGTTACCTCTCACTCTTTGGAAACTCAGACTTTCTTTTTGAGTCTTCCTTGCTTTTTTTTTTTTCTTTTTTTTTTAATGTCGAAGTGTCCCAGGTATTGATACTCAGATACTCAGATCTCTTCTCTTCTTTTTCTTTGCTTGGTATTCTCTTTCAGTCTCAAAGATTTAGTCTGAGAACTTCCAAAATGACATTTGCAGGACCGGCTTTGTCTCAGCTTCAGCGTTTGAAAGTTTGTCTATTCAGCATCTCAGACCAACCTGTGTAAAATGAACTTCCACTTTTCTTTGTCACCTCAATCTTTTCCTCCTGAGGCTATCCCTATCTCATCTGATCGCAACTCTGTCCTTCTAAGTGTTCACAAAAAGCATGGATGTCATGCTTGAACACTCATTTTCCTTTTTCACATCCAATCCCTTAGAAATCCTGTTTGCTTATATTCAAAGTACTTCCAGATCTGAACATTTCCCACCATCTCAACTGCTACCTTTGGGTTTGTTCTACCATCATCTCTTACTTGCTGCAATCTTTTCACTGTTCTTTCTACTGTCACCTGCTGCTCGACATTCTATTTTTGACAGAGAAGCCAGATTAATTTTTTTTTAAGTCTGTTCATTTCTCTGATCGCAATCTTGCAATGGTTCCCCATTCCACTCATAGGAAAAAACAAAGTTCATACAATTGTCCATAAGGCCTTTCATGATGTGGCCATCCATCTCCTCCCTCACCATATTTGCTACTAACCTAGGTGCTGAATCTCCAGATCTAATCTAGACATGTCCTGGCCAAAGGCACTTTAAGCTCACTGTTTTCTCCGCCTGGAGTGCTTTCACCAACAAAGTTGCATGGCCAATGCTTCTATTTCATTCACATCTTTGTTCATATGTCACTTTCACACAGGTCTTAAATTGTGCCTGGCACAATATTTAAATTGTGTCCTGCCTTTTCTACAAGCTATTCCAGATATCCCTTTTCCTGCTCTACTTTTTTACTTTGGCTGTGGTATGTATCACCTTCTAATAGTCTTTTTAATTTACTTATTATGTTTAAAATTTCTATTCTTTTAATGTTGACTCCATAAGATGAAACACTTTAATCTGCAATGGACCTCAAATGTTTAGATCACCTAGCATATGAGAGGTAGTTGCTAAATATTGCTAAGGTGAAAGGAGGAAGGACTGCTGGACATATTCATGTCATCATAATAATATAACTACTGAATAGTGATCTAACAAAATTTACAATGTATCGTCTTTCAGAGGATCAGAGGATGAAGAACCAAAGGTATGAAAGAGTAACAGAAAAAACTAAACATATATTTCACAGATGGACGTAACTAGATAATGACTAAAACAAACCAAAAGAGTAGAAACTGTTAAACAAAAACCTTTGAGGTTGAAAGCTGGACTGAATGAAAGGATTCATTTGGCCAAACGTTAGTCAGAGAAAGGGCCATGTCCTAGAGCATGCAGTCTAAACCAGCAGCAGCAGGGCTTGCGGGAGAAAAGAAACATGTCTGCTGTCCTGGGATTGACAGGACTCTATGACACAATGAGTTTAGGGAAGAAAGATGTATGTAGTTTGGAAAGAATTTACATTGGCTATAGATCAGGTGGGGGGAGGGTGAAGCAGGGAAAGTTCTGGGATAAGTAAATAGTCTGTAAGAAAAGAGTACTTGTTGCTTCTGGATGCAGTAGTGTCTGATAGTTGGTTATTCTTCTTAGAATAGCTGCCTAGAAGTTGATTCAAAGTTTTAATGGACACCCAGGAACGTGGGCAGTCCTTTGTTGGTTTGGGCCTGTACTTCTCTATTCTCATCCTCCCACCCTCTGGCCTGCTGTATTTAATTTGAGATATTTCAGAATTTCCTTTTTTTGTTACAACATAAGCATGTAATTTAGAGATAGGGAAAAAAATGCCTAAAGAATCAGCTAAAGTGTTAAAAGTTATAGCTTGCCGGCCCTGGGAAATAAGCTGATTCTGGGGCAGGCTGATATCTTTCATTATAAGAACTAATTATCTGGGCAAAGGTAACAGATATAAATGAGCATTAATTTTAGAAATATTTCCATTAAATACAAAAATGAAAATATTATAACTTTCAAACGTATTTGGGGTGAGCAATAGAGATGCCAATACAAGTGAGTTAAATTTCTATCTTCAATAGCAGGGATCAATACTCTCTTTAAATTTTTTTTAAAAAGTAATGGCATTATATTGCATAAGGTTATGGAGCCAATTTTCAAACTAAAGTAGAAGCTTTAAAAATATATGTAGCTTGAGGAACAGGATAGAGAATTAGGTTGTCAGATGTGCTATTGTTTGTCATTCCTAAACTGCTGTGTGATACTTTAACACATTATTAAAGAGTATGAACTCAATAATATAAAAGGATCTTTATATCTCACTATATAGGTTTTTTCAGCCACTTTTATCAAATCACTCTTCCTATATCTTAATTTTCAAGTATAGTAAGAAAATCTCATTTTCATTATTCATACTCAACAGAGCCATTGGAAAAGTCAAAGGATTCTCCACTCAAATGATTTCCTTCATTAAGTGGATTCGTCTTTGCATTATACCGATTGTCCACTCTCTTCCAATTACATAAACAGTTTGGGGTAAAGGAAGTAAAGTCAAGGAGTTGGGGCAGTTATTTCGTAACAACACATAGTAGGTGACACAAAGAGGGTGGGTTGCTCTCAAGCATACCTACTGTCCTCAACTTCACAAGTTTAGTCAAAAATTTGAGAAAAAAAAATGAAAAGAAATTCTCAAGATTTCTACATACAATTTATTTTATGCATTGTAAAATATATATAAAATAAAAATAAAAGATATAAAATACACGAGAAGGATAGCATGAAGAGATATTGTGACCTACATCCACTATTTTTGATCCTGGTATTTATCTTTTTACCTATGTATATTTGTAAAAGAAGTAGAAAGTGACGATGAAAATTAACCAATATCATTAATTTACATTCTAGTACATGCCTTCTATACTATTTATTTCACTTTTTACAGAAGCTGCTCCCATATAATTCCCCTTTCCAAGACAGAGTATGCTTTCAGTATTTCTTTCTAGCTCTTCAGATGATTTTGAAATCCTGACCAAGTTGCTCTTATGCTTTGGAGCAATTTGATATCTATATTCTGTGATGGTTTTAAAATAGTCTTAGATATTATCTCTATGCTCTGCCTTTTTTCATTACATAACATTTATGAAAACTGTTAGGAAATGCAAATGTTTATCAACGATTAATATTCTAGAGATATAGGTGTGCATAATATCCAAATTATTTCACCCCTGTCTCAATTCCCTTATCTATAAAGTGGAATAATAACAGTACCTATCTCGTAGAAATAATGTGAGAATTAAATGAGTTAATATATGTAAGATGTTTAGGACACTAGGTCATTGTTAGTACTATCTAAGTATTTCCTGTTACTATCATTATTTTTTATTTGGCTTTTTTCCTGTAAAGACATGTATTGGCTCCCAGAACCAAGCTGATTCCTAAGTTTTAAACCTTCAGAGATTTGTCTGTGCATCTTTTAATTTGGCATCTTACAGACAACTTAGGAAAAACGTTTTCTGCAGTTAATCAACTAAGTGTAGTAATGGCATTAAATTTTGCATTAAATTGGACAGAGAAACTCTAAAAAACTCTAATAAGTGTAAAACAGAAGATTTTCAAATAAGGATGCCACTAAAGGAATATAAAAAAAGAGCTCAGATACCAAAAACATTTCAAGCAATAATTGATAGATCCTTAGAGTACATGTTACTCTCAAATTCTATTTCCACTGACCCAAGAAAGTAATCTAGAAAGAAATGGACGTGGTGAAGGGTGGTAAAATTTGATTAAGTTTGAATTGCCTATGGAAGTTCTAGATAGAGACATCCAAATAGTTGAGACACATCAAGATAATGATTGTAGCCCAAATAAAGATGGAATCCTGGGTAACAAATTTTAAATAGCTCCCAGAGATGGGCTAGGTACAAGTATGTTTTAGCTGACATGAGACATTACATTTGCTGTGATGGACAGATAACAGGGTATATTAGAACCTGTTTCACTGCTATATAACACACCACAAAACTTAATGGCTTAAAACAAAATATGTTTTCTACCATGTTCTGTGGTTGATTAGGATCATCTGGGCAGTTCTTAATGCCTGTCATAGTGGTTGCAGTTGAAAAGCAGCTGAGACTAGAGTAAATTTGATATGGCAGGATATTCAAAATCTGACTCACACTGCTGAGAGTTGATCCTGTTTTTCCGCTTGGAACTCAGCTAGAGCTGAAAAATGCTTTTCCCCTGTGTGGTCTCATATATCTACCTTGTGCTCTCATTGAGTGAGCATTGCGTTCTAAGGATGTGTGCTTTAAGAGACAGAAAGCAAAAGCAGCCTGGCCCCCAAAAGATGGAACTGCATCATTTCCTCCATATTCTATGAATGGAAGCAGTCAGAGTTTGACTAATTTAAGGGAGGAGTCTTTTCTCTGGAAGAGTGTCAAAGAATTCATGATAAACTTTAATTCAACATACGACACTAAAATGAAAATGATTATCAACCATTTCGCATTGGGCTTACCATTTTCCCCACATTTTCAAATATTGTTTAAAAATAGATTCACTGTTATCTATTATTATTTACTTGAAGAAAGAAGGTTAAATGGCATTGCCTAGTGTGGGTGGAGAGACAATCTGGAGCAGGAAGCGATGCCATGGCACCAGAGTGGGTGGCCCTGGGCAGTGAGAAGATAAAAAGATAATTAGGTTTCCTCTAGGAAAGGAAGAACAACTCCCATTTGAGATGACTTATTTGTTTTGAATTTTCTTTACCTCCATTATTTGACCCCTACATTATCAATTTGGAGCAAATATAATGTGTAAAAGGTTAAGCTTGTGGGCCGTGTATGACATCTAATGACCCGGTGTTAAATCCTGGACAACCCAATAACTAATTTGTGCAAAATACTGGATTTCTTTAAGCCTGTATTCCCATTTGTAAATAATATTTAACTCTACTTACATTTAGTGGTAGGTCCTATTCTCTCATTTCATATTAATAATCAAATTCTCTGTAAATAAATTTTCCTCCAAAGTTTCACAGTGGATAATTTAGTCTAGATCTAAGTCCTCTGATTCCTGGATTGGTTTACTGCCTATATATTGCCTTTATTAAGATTTTTAGACAATTCATATTGTCACCTTTAATTTGCTAATTCACCTGCAATATCTGTGGCTTAAAAACATTGCCTCTAGCCAAGTTCTTTTGGTGATCAGTATCAAGACTCTCAAGTTAAAGCCTTGTACTTGGCCTTCACTGACATTCTCCTGGCCGATACCACTGAAATTCATTAGTAGATGCTGTGCCTTTGGCAAACATTCTGCATGTATTTAGATGTCAAGCAGCATGTTTACTACTTCAAAGCAATGTAATCTGGTTACCATGGATCTGGAAGAGGAGAGTCAGCATTAAATCACTGGAAGATTTGAAACCAACAAGCTTATAATCCGGGTATAGTGCATTGCCATCTCGGATAAATGGCTAAATAAAATTTTATAATGGTTTCTCATTTTCAACAGAAATTCATTGCAAATTGTAAGCTCCTTCCTCAATGGCTTCCACAGTTTATGAAAGTACTGGCAGTAAGACATGGCAAAATAACAAGAACAATTGGCAGAGAAGTTTTAATTAAATTAACATACCAATCTTCCAAAGCTTAATTATTTAAATCACTAACAGCACTCTATGGATGTGACAATGCAACTAAGACCCTGAACAAAAGGGAATGGTTTAACAGTAGTTATTTTGCCTTTGAAAATGCATTCTCTAAATATTTAAATGTAGAAACTAATTATTTGAGGAGGTCATAAGTGATGTTTTAGTCATCAATGCCTCCTACCACGTAAAATGACCTTGATTTTATCCTGTTTTCTATGTTCTTTGACAGCCGCATAGAAGTATATTTTGTGTATTTTTTAAAAAGAACATTTATTGACTCAAGTTTTTTCTCTTTTTCCTGCTACATTATAGAAGAGGAATTTCCAAGTCTGATAAACATAGGTTACTTTCTTTTTTTTTAATTCACTTTACAAGCATATGAAATTAGAGAAGTTAGTGTCTATACAACAAACAGGTAAGCAATGAACATAAAATAACTGATTTCTTGACAGTTGTACATATACTTTGAAATTGGCAGTGCCAGGTTCTCGCTTACTTCTGGAGAGGGATCAAAGACAAACTCGGGGAGTGGAATACTGAACAAAAGGTAATTGTAAATAAAGGCCAATTTTAAAAAAGATAAGCAGGACTGCAGGGGAGCTCATCACCACTAGTACATTTGACAGGCCAGAAGAGAGTGCTTTCAGATTATCCTCTGAGAGAGCTTTATACATGCTTTGATTTTGCTACTCCTACATCTTAACAGGAGGTCAGTAAGACCTTTCTTTTAACCTGACAGCACTTGAATGAAATATTGCTGGAAAACAACCCATGTGGGGGAGGAAGAAACTGTCCTCTACCTTCAAGTTTCTTTCAGCTGGTCTAATAATTAAATCTGCATGAGATAAAGAAGACAAAATAACCAAATTTAATATATGATCACATGGGACCACACATACATGAAAGAGTCAGATACCCCACATACATGAGAAGTTCAAAGACAAACAGAAAATGAGGTATATATGACATTCTGAGCTAAGGATTACCTTGGGGCTTCAGAGGGGAGGTAGGACATTGAAGGATGATAATAAGAACAGTAATTAGTAGTTTGCCCCACAACATAGGTAGGTCAAAAAAGTTATCTCTGATAAGTTCTTATTATGGGCAATTACCCTCATTCAAATTCTAGGTGGTTAAGGGGAGGGGCAGAAATTATTCTTGAGCCCACAAAGTCTTGGTTGCTTTTAGCTCAGAATAATTTGCATACCACAGAGGCATGTCTTGGGGTGACTCGTTCTGAACCTCTTCACCCATAACTACTACAGCATCTTTTCTTGATTATAGAAGAAATTACTTAGTTGAGAGATGACAGGAAAATTATAAATAATCTTTTGGCTAGTTGCAATCTATTCTAACTTATTGCATGTGATTAAAAGGCCCACTTCTGTACACTTAATATATTTACTCATTCATTTCAAGATTCTTGGCCCTTAATAATATAATATTCATCTACCAAATATGAAAACATGAACCCTTAATTTTGTAGTTGAGGAGAGCTACATCGAAAAACTTATTAAAAAATGTACAGTAACGCTCCTTATATAAAGCATAACACATTTCCTCTGCCCTTGAAGAGTACAGATCACTTAACAAATGTATGAGAAGTCATTTAAACATTTTCTCCTTTTCCTATAAACTGCCTTATATATTTCTTGAGAAAAACGGGTACAGTAAGACAGTAAACTACTTTTTATCATCCAATAATAATTCTATCTTTAAAAGAAGCCATGTTCAGGCTGACAGCTAATCAGGAAATTAGAACATAAAAGTAAAGACATGAACACCAACCAGATGACAGCCAGGCCTGTTATGAAAAGAAAACTAGTCCATGCCAGCACTCTCTATTAGTAGGCTATCTGCACACTACTGATTTACCGAAGTATCTGATATCACTGTTTTCTAGTTCTTTCTATTTTCAGTCTACTCACATCTCTGTAAAAGAATATATTCATTTCTGTGCGAAACCGCTTTTCTCTCATTTTCAGCTTACTCAGTTTGAATGGACCTACCACATCCTCAAATTCACAAGTACGCAGTTGTTTTTTTTTTTTTCCTAAAAGAATAAACTCATCCTACCCTCTCGGCTACAGTTCACATCATCATTTAGTGTAAGAGAAAGTCAGATTCAAGGCACCTATTTTCTCTCCCTACTGGACATAAGGTTAAAGTGACATCACACTTGAAGTTGCTGTAGCCACATTACTAGGAGGGAGAAATTTTGAAGAAAAAAAATCAGCACAAGGAAAAGAAAAATCAAGCTAAGAGATGTAAAAACTTCTTAGGGATAGAATGGCCTCTATGTCAATGAGATATTTGAACATATCCCTGAATAAAACAATGTAGTACTCAAGGTAGATAGCAGAGAGAAGATAATTCTAGGCAGAAGAAATAGCAACATACTGTACTAAGGTGAGAATGGGCTTAATGTCGCCAAGGGGTAATAAAGGTTACTGTATACCTAAAAACAGTGGGAAGGTAATAAAATCAGAATTATGGGGAAATGCAAATAACAAACATTCTTGTAGGTCTTGGAAAATTTTTGACTTTTCTTCAGAAATGGGAAATGATTAGGAGATTTTGAGAAGTGGAATAACATGATCCCATTTTCATCTTTAAATTGATATTCAGAATCCTAAATGGAGAAGAGTTCTGGAGTCAAACAGGGAGAGTTGTAGGACATGTGGAAACAGGAAACCAGCTTGGAAGATAGTGCAGCTTTCCCATTGAGAGAATGGGCAGTGTTGTTCAGATAAATAAATATTCAGAATAGGATTTAGATTGTGAAGATTCTAGATGTTTGATGACAATTACAAGGTCTTGTTTTATTTCCCCTGCCATAGCATCCAAACATTACCTGCATTAATGTAGTATCGTTTAGGAACCCTTGAACATATAACCTGTGGGAGATGCAAAATACTTAATAATAATAAATATTCCCTCATTGTACTCTAATTTCACTTCCAGCATTTTGATTAAATTGCTTGTATTAAGAGCTAGACAATTGCTGATATAATACAAAACTTGAAAGTATGATCTAAAATGCATTTAACCTGCAGAAAATTAATGAAGTAATGACAATAACATGGAATAATTTGGTATTTACATAGTTGCAAGTGGGCAGCTTCCAGACATTAAATTAGGAAAATTAGAACACTAAGTACTATTTTGAAAATGAATTCTTTTAACATGGCCAGTCTGTTAAACAGTGTAAAGAAATTCAGATTGAAAGTTTTTGTAAAAATTCTATGAGGACAGGTTGTTGACTCTATGCTCCCTAAAATTAACTCATTAATTGCATGCTTATATATTTATTGTTATGTTGCAAGCTTATATAAATAGTATCTCTAAAATTAAGCATTATATTTGTGTACATGTAATACTTTAAACATTTTAAAGAAAATGCCTAAGAAAAAGCAATGAAACTCATTTTCCTCTAGTAGACTAGAGGGATATTTGCTTTTAGAATTAAAAGAAAAGATCCACTTCTAATTCAATTCAGTTTCAGAGCTCTGTATAGAAGGAAGATAATTCATGGGTATTTGTGCATTTGGGGATGAGGAAATCGCTTTTCTATATCTTCTCTTATTTAAAAACATCATCAGCTTTGTAAGGATATAAAGAGAATCATACTTCACATCTTAACATCTCAGAATAGCAATCATTCTTATGTCTACTTAGTTATCACTGAATATAGAACACAAAGATTCCACTGACAAAGGACCATCTTGATGATATATATTAAGCATTAATGTCCATTCTAGAGATATAACCTCTCTCTCTCAGCTTTCTGATGGGATGGACACACAGCCACTAGGAGTTGGTCCCATCTCAATGGAATATAACACACAAGATTTATAAGTACTTAGTTTTTGTTTCATATATATATATATATTCTATGATATATATAGATATATGTGTAAAATATATATTCACATATGACATATTTATTGACATTAAGATATAATCACATACCATAAAATTTACCTTTTTAAAGTGTCCAATTTAGTGGGTTTTAGTACCTTCACAAAATTGTGTAGCTATCACTACAATCTAATATCTCATTTTTAGCACCCCCAAATGAAACAATGTATCCATTAGCAGTTACTCCACATACCCCTCTTCCACCTCGCAACCAATAGTTTACTTTTTATCTCTATGGATTTGCCTATTTTGGACATTTTATATAAATGAAATCAAACAGTGCCTGGCCATTGTACATCTACATCTGTGTCTAGCCTCTTTCACTTGGCATGATGTTCTCAAGATCATTCTTGCTGTGGCATCTATCAAATGATGCCTACACATTTTTATGGCTGAAATAGTATGTTGTATGGATAAATCATGTTTTATTTATGTATTCATTAGTTGACAAATATTTGAATTGTTTCTACCTTGTGGCTATTACGAGAAATACTGCTATAAAATTTGTGTACAAGTTTCTATGTATTTATTTCCTTTTAGTAGAATTGTCAGACCTTACAGTAACTTTATGATAAACGTTTTGAAGAATTTCTAACTGATTTTCTAAACAGCTGTACCATTTTATATTTCCACAAGCAATATATAGGGGTTCCAGTGTTGCTACGTCCTTGCCAATACTTGTTAATTTTCATTTTTTTTTAAATTACAGCCATCCTAGTATGTCTAAAGTGATATAACACTGAAGTTTAGACTTCTATTTCCCTAATGACTAATGAGCCTGCAGTGACCTTAAACTGACACTCATTTCCTCAAGCAAGTGCATGCCCTAGACAGCAACCCATGGAGTCATAAGCAAAGGTAAGTCCCTGATATGACTTCCTTAACAGCCCTTGGGATCAACAGTCTCCCCTGCCTCCTAGTGCCTTGCTCTTATGCACCCCTTAGAGAAGATTCCCATGTAATTTACCACAACCCTATACTTTTGGATTAAATCGACCAATCCAGCTTTAGCCCAGGAACCCCAAGGAACTGCACCCATGGATCTTCATAAAGGTATATGTCCCAGGTCCTGTCTCTCTCTGACTGCATTCTGTCTTGATCTCTCCATGTGGCCCCTCAAAATGAATTAGGTGCTTCCTTCAGGACCAGTGAGTAATAAACTGCTCTATTTCAGTTCCTCATGTAGTCCTGTAGAATCTCAGCTCACCATCTAACATCCTTTGATTCACTTAATATGTTAACCTGACAAATTCATTATAGGTTGCAAGTCTTTCCACTTCTTTCTTTTTATATCTAAACAGAGTTAATAATAGACAGCATGTAGAAGAACCATATATTTAAATCCATTCTGTAAATCTATGCCTTTTAATGGGAAATATTCCATTTACTTTTAAAATAATTACTGTTAAGAAAGGACTTCTGCCATATAGCTATTTGTGCATGTTTCTGTTCCTCAATTTCTTCTTTACTGCATTTTTTTGGTAATTGAAGTTTTTGCTGTGTAACATTTTGATTCCCCCTTTTCTGTATCTGTTTAGTTATTCTCTTTAGTAATTATCTTAGTAAATGCAATTAACATCTTAAACATACAACATAGTTTGAGGTTGGACAATGTTATGTATAGAAACAAAATATTTGTATATTTGAAATAATTTGGCAGAATTCATTTATATTGTCACAGACTTCATTTTCATCTCTGTAAATATTAACATAGATTTGTAATTATTTTATGCATTTACCTTTAAATCATATAGGAAGTAAAGATGAGTTACAAACTAAATGCACAATAATAGTGGCTTTTATATTTACCTACGCAGTTAACTTTATTAGTCCTTTCTTTCTTGATATGCCTTTAAATTATTGTCTAGATCATTCCATTTCTGCCTAAATGGCTGCATTTAACATTTTTTTGTAAGGTCTACTAATAATAAACTTCCTTAGCTTTTGTTTATTAGAGAATGTCTTCATTTACTCCTCATTCCTGAGGGAAAGTTTTCCAGATAGAGATAATTTGGTTGACAGTTATGTTTTTAACTTTAGCACTTTATATTCCTGATAGAAATAAGCTATTAATCTTATTAATTGTCCCTTATATGTATGATTCACTTCTCACTGCTTTCAAAGTTCTCTGTTTTGTCTTTTGGGAACTCGATTATAATGTATCTTATTGTCAGTCTTTTGAGTTTTTCATGCTTGGAGTACAATGAGATTTTTGGATGTGTATATTCATATATTTTGTCTAATTGGGGAAGTTTTCTGAGATTATTTCTTTCCTTTTCTTCTGTTCTGGAACCCCCATGATGCATGTGTTGGTGCATTTGATGGCGTTCCACAGGTCCCTCAGATTTGGTTCATTCCTCTTCTCCTAGGAGTACCTTATCTTCAATTTTCCCAATTCTTTCTTCTGTTTGCTCAAATCTATTACTGAATTTCTCTGGTGAAATTTTCATTTCAGCTATTTTACTTTCAGTTCCAGAATTCTGTACTTTCAGGTACAGAAATTCTATTTCACAATTTCTCTTTTTAAACATTCCCTACATACATGTTCATACATATTTTTCCTAATTTCTTTTAGTTCTTTGCCTATGGTTTCCTCTAGGACATAAAGCATATTTAAGACAGCTGACATAACCTCTAACTAGTAATGTCAATGTCAGGGCTTCCTCAAGAATACTTTGTCTTTTCATGTTTCTCTTGTACTTTGTAATTTTTTAAGTACAACTGGACATTTTGAGTAGCATTAATATGGTTAACTTTGGAAATCAGATTCTCTATTGCTTTGTGACTTGAGGGCTATTTGTATAGTGACTTTTCCAAAATAATTTTGCCCTGTATTCCTTGTGTGGGATCATCGATGTTTCTGCTCCATTATCTCTTCATTTAGCCTCTTAACTGACATAGATGTCCTTAAATGTCATTAGATGAAGAATTTAAATGTCTAAACATTGCTAAACTATGTATTCTCTTCTATTTTATAAGTTTTGGTTGATGTACTATGGGGATTCATTATTAGGTACATACATGTTTATAAGTCATATTTTAATTACCTGATCCTTCTAGTAAAATGTCTATGTCTCTAATAACAAATTTCATGCCTAAGTCTCTTTTGTCTGATATTAGCCATACCAGGTTTCTTTTGATTACTGCTGCATGGTATGTTTTTTCTACCATTTATTTTCAATTTATTTGTGTCTTTGAGTCTAAAGTGTGTCTCCTGAAGGCAACATACTGTTAGATTTTTTATTTCTGTCTTTCTTTCAAACCCATTAAAGTATAACATAATTACTAGTGAGGTAAGATTTATGTTCTCAATTTTATTTGCTTTCTGTATGTCTTAAATCCCATTTGTTCCTCTGTTCTTCAATTACTGGGTTTTATTTTTTTTTTTGTATCAAGTATTTTTCTAGAACTATTTTCATTTACTTGATGATTAATTCACTATCTTTGTTATTTTCTCAATAGTCGTCCTTGTTTTTAATTAACACTAACATTTAATTAACATCTTAAATTATATAGTTTTCTTCAATTAATGCTAATATTTTCAATAGTATACAAAAAATGTTATTCCCTTCATTATCTTTTACTTCTTTGTGCTATTATCATCATCCAAATTAAAAATGAACACAGCGTATGCCAATCCACACAGATTTATAAATATTGCTTTTTGTAGTTGTAATTTAATTCATAAATGAGAAAAAAGATCTACAAAAATTGCATTTATACTGTCATTCACCTATGTAGTTTCCTTTACTGGTGTTAAGTCTTCCAGTGGATTCAATTATTTATTGTTATTTATTTCAGTCTAGAGGATTCTCATTAACATTTTTTCTGTAAAGCATATCTGCTAGCAATAATATTCTGTTTTATCTGAGAATCTCTAGATCTTTTGCTCTTGATAATTATTCTGAATATAAAATTATTTCATTAAAATCTTTTCATTCATTACTTTTACTGTATCATGCTAATGCCTCTGGATTATATGGATACTGATGAAAAATAAGCTATTGACATTTTAGTGGAGTCCTTGTGCATAAGTTGTATCTCTCTTTTTGTCTTCTGACATTTGTTTATATCATATATCAGTTTGAATCTCTTCAGTTTATCCTATTTGAAGTATGTTGAGCTTTTAATATGTATATTAATGTTCAACAAACTTGTTAAATTTTGGTTCATTATTTCTTAAAATATTCTTTGTCTCTGTTCCTTCTGGAAATGACATTAAGTCCATGTCAGGATGTGCCACAAGTCTAAGAAGGTCTTGATTGTTTTTCATTCTTTTCTCTTTGTTTCTTAGATAATTGAGATTATCTCAATTGAACTATCTTCAAGTTTACCCTTTCTTCTGTCAAGTAGAAACTGCATTGGAATTCTTCTAGTGAATTTTAAATGCTACTTTTATCGACTCCAGAATTTCTATTGGTTCTTTTTTATGATTTTCATCACTTCCTGATATTCTATATTTGATAAGTATCATTCTCATACTTTGCTTTAGTACTTTAGATATGTTTTCCTTAAGTTCTTTGAATATATGTGGTATAACTGATTTAATGTCTTTGTCTAGGAAGTCTAACATCTGTTTTTTTAAGGGACAGTTTTTATTGACTGATTATTTTTGTATGGCTATACTTTCTTCTTTCTTTGTATATTTTGTATTTTAAAAATGGATATTTCAAATAACATAATATGGCAATTCTGGAAGTCAGATCCCCACCCAGCATTTGTCATTTGTTTAGTGGCTTTTCTGAATTAATTATGTAAAGAATGTATTCTTTTTGTAAGTGCATTGCCACTGAAACTTCTGCTTAGTTTAGTGGACAGCTAATGATTTTAGAGTGATTTCCTTAAATGCTTGTGATTAATAAGGCTCCTATTATTTGCTGAGGATTTCTGCATGTGTGTTGTAGCATACCTCTTAGCCGAGCACACAGACTTTCACTTGTGCATAATCTTCTAGGAATATGTCAAAGTTATTCAAAGCCCTCTATGGACATCTAATTACCCCAGCTTTTCCATTTAAGACTTTTTGTTAGCCTACTGTCTTCCCCATTGTTACTTACTGCCTTAGATACCTGTAATGTTAAACAGTTGCCACTGATTATTTTCAACAAAGGTCCACCAGGAAAATTTATCTGGCAATTGGTAAAATAAAGACAAGTCTTTTTAGTGCTGCTTTTGGAAAACTACCAGACAAGTTAAATAGCAACAGTTGAAATGGTCTTTAAAAGTTCTCTATCCCATTTGCAGCCTTTAATGCTGTCGTGCTTTGGCTTTTTACTGTGATTTAAGGCTACTGGTTTTCTAGTCTAATAGAGAGAGGAAGATAACAATAGTGAGTTAAAATGCCTTCATTTCTTAGTTTCTTCATCTAGGGTCCTTAGCTAAGGTCGTCTTAGGCATCTACTTATCAGGGGAGGAAGGAGATACCTTAAATATACTGTTCCCCACTTTGACTCAATACTCAGTACCTTTTATACTTCTAACCCACTTTTCTATCCCTACATCCAACCTCCTTCCTAGCCCCCAGGGCTATAACTCTGTAGGAACCTTTTGGTCAGGTTCCTTCCATGTCTCTCCTGACCCTTGACTGGCACAGCATTTATTGGGGTAGAGTGAGGGTATTGGCACTTTCTCCTGTTTAGACTCTTGCTTGTAACATTGCAGTAAGTGACTAAAGGCCTAACTCTTTCATTTTGATTGTTATTTTTAATCAATTATTACAACACCTGGCATCTCAACTTCCCCCCAGCTCAGCTACGCCCTGGACAATACAATTCTCTACATATTCAGGTCTATAAATATTTTTGAATAGTTATCTATGTCCACATTAATTTAAACTTAATATTGATGTCTCTGACTTTAATTAGTTACCACATGTATTATTCTAACCTTCTCTTTCTTAGCTGTAACCACCTGTTCCAGAAGTGAGAACACTGATTTCTCCTATCCTTTATTCATTTACTTAACTCTTCAGTTCTAGTATACATGTATTGTGGTATCAGAATTATTAACCTATACCTCATGAAAAAAAACTATCAACTAGATACAGTATATTTGTACAGTTTATTTTGCCTTTAGTCTTACAACTCACACTTATTCCCAAAGTTCCTTAGATTAGAAATCTCCTGTACCTTTTCCAGTGAAGTTGTTTAATACATTTCTAAGATGGTGAAATTGTTTTTTTTTTTTTTTCCTACTTTGCATTCCGTCCTGGAATCTCTTGATCTCCTAAAGGAGTTTTAAAATGTTTCATACATTAAGGTCCAATCTTTGTGCTCTAAAATACTTAGTATTGACAAATTCATAGTGTCATGTAACCACCATTACTATTTCATACAGAGTAGTTTAACCAAACTAAAATTTTCCCCGTGCTTCACCTACTCAACTTCTCTCTACTTCCTCATAGACCCCTGGAAGCCACTGATCTGTTTACCATATTTATAGCTTTACTTTTTTTCAGAATGTCATGTAATTGGAATAACAGGTAGTTCTCATTTGTGCCACATGCTTACCAGCAATTGATATCCTCAGGTTTTGAATTTTAGCTATTTTAACATGGATGTACATATGTTACATTATTCTATTTTACAAATCCCTAATGACAAGATTTTGAACAATTTCACGTAATTAGTTGCAGCAGAATATTTTCTTTGGTGAAATGTCTATTCAGATATCTTGCACATTTGAATTAGATTTTTGGTTTCTTATTGTTGAGTTAAAAATTCTTTGTATAATTTAGATACAAGTTCTCTATTAGACATAGTTTGCAAATATTTTCTCCCACTAATCTGTTCATCTTATTAACAGTGCCTTTCAAGAGTAATAAATTTTAAACTAATAAACATTAGTTTTTCTTTCATGTTTTATAATTTTGGTGTTGCATCTACTAAGTTATTTTAAAAAGCAATGCCTCATAGATTTTTCTCTTTTTTTCTAGAAGTTCTACAGTTTTACATTTTCCTTTTGGGTCTGTTATACATTTTGAGTAACTTTTTGTAAATGGTATAAAGTTTGTTCCTAGATTTGTTTTTGCTTATAGATATACAAATCTGTTGAAAAACTATTCTTTATTACATTAAATTGCCTTTGCTCCTTTCCAAAGATTAGTGCACTGTATTTGTGTGTCTGCTGACAGGGATTTATCTATTCTTTCACCACACAATACTATGTTAATTATTGCAGCTTTATAATAGCTCTTGAAACCGGATAAGGTGACTACTCCATTTTTTTTTCCTTACCGAGCATTGTGTTGACTTTTTCAGATCTTTTGCTTTTTGATGTCTATTTTGGAATCATTCTGTGCATATGTAATAGTTTCTGGTCTATTCAGATTACCTATTTCACCTTTTGTGAGTTTAGTAATTTATAGCTTTCAAGAAATTAGTACATTTCATCTGAGTTATCAAATAAGTTTATAATGTATACACAGTATTCCATATTTTACTTTTACTCACCATGAGATCAACAGTGATGACCCATTTCATTTATGATCTGGCTGGCTAGAAGTTTATTATCAACTGTATTGAATTTTTCAAAGAGCCGGCTTTTGGTTTTATTCTACATGCTTTAGGCTTACATTTCTCTTTTCTAGATTCTTTAGACAGTAATTTAGGTTATTAATTTTACATTTTCTTGTTTTCTAATATACATATTATATAAATTTCACTCTTAGCACCACTTTTGCTACATCCCACAAATTTTGATGTTCTATTTTCATTTTTAGTTCACATTTTGAAATTTTCTTAAAATTTCTATTTTGAAGTTCTGTGGTTTATTTAGACACGTTATTTAAATAATGCTCTATTTTCCTTGTTTACATTGTTCATTCATTTCATGTATCCATATGCTATAATCATCTAATATATTATAATTACTTGAAAAAGTTATCTTTTAGGTCAATTAAGGATAATTATCTTTTTTTGGACACTCTTCCTTTTTAATGTAGATTGAGTTTCAATAACTTTTAAAAATATTTTTTCCATATGATTGTCTGCTAGCAATGAATTCCCTCAATAATTTGTTATTGGCCAATAAATTATTTCTCCAATTTTGAAGGATAATTTTATTGTTTATAGAATTCTAGGTTTTTTTCTTTTCAATACTTTGAACAATTCATTCCATCCTCTTCTTGATTATACGGTTTTGTGAAAAAGCCCTAAGTAATTCTTATCTATGTTACTCTATACATATGTTTTTATTTTCTGATTTCTTTTGAGAATTTCTCTGTCTTTGGTTTTCTAAACTTTGAATATAACCCTTGATGTAGTTTACTGTTGTTGTTTGCTTCTTTGATCTGTGATTTGCTGTCTGTCCTTACTTTTGGAATATTTGTAACCATCATCACTTCAAATAATTCTCTGCTCTATTTTTCTCCTCTTATACTAAGTATATTACACCTTTGAAATCATCCAACTATATTGTTTTTGTTTTTATTTTTTCCATTTACATTTAAGTTTGAGAAATTTATATTTGTCAGGCTCACTAAGTGTTTAGTTATGTCCATTCTAGTGATGAGTCCATCAAAGTCATATATATGATACTGGGTTTTTGAATTCTAGCAGTTATGGCTCTGTTTATATTACTCATCGGTTCTTACAGGTTGTCTACTTTTCCTTTAGAACCTCACGTACATTAATCATTGTCATTTTAGGGAGAAGCTGAATTTTAAAAGTTTAGAGGGACAGATATACACATTATCTCCTCTTTCATTTATTAGCAATCCACTATGCATAATAGGATACATTCTATTTTTTAAATGATTATATCATCAAAATGTTTTTCCGTTAAAATAGAAATACTATGTATAAAATATCCTATTCAGATTCTGGAAAATAGTTGAAGCCAGCAAAATTTTAAAAAGATTAAATAAACCGTACTCATGAAAGATATTTAAGAATTTCTAATAGTAATGCAAACCATAAAAAACCTAATGTAGTGGACGTTGTTAATCTATGGGCTCACACCCCAGCTCTCTATGCATTTGCTTCTAATATGCTGTCTTTGGAGGACTGTCCTTGGCTACTGGAGCTGCTTTACATCTACAGAGATTCTATAGTTCCTGGTAGCTTATGGCCTCCAGACCTGAAGGGACTAACTCTGATGTATAAATCATACTCGCACTCCCTACACCTTGTACGAAATCACCACTTCTTTGGCTGCTGCTTCTGGCATGTCAAATTGAATTCCTCACCCCATAAATACTAAACAACTAAAGTCACTTTGTCTAGATATCAGAGATTGATAAAGTAAGGGCCTGCACCAATGACCCACAGCAATACTGTGATAAACATAGCATCTGAAGGTGTGCGCAACAGGTGTACTCCACAAATAACTGGAGCCATAATTTACCATTAATAAAGATAAAATAACATTTTTAGACAAGCCATAGCTCAGTTACTCTTAAAGGCACCTCTGCAAAAACCTACATCTAATGTCATTTTTAATGGTGAAAGACTGCTTCTCCTCTTGGCATTTCCATTCAGCATAGTACTAGAGGTTCTAGTCAGTACAATGAGAGGAAATAATAATTAAAAATGGTCTCCCTTGAAGAAAAGCAAAACTTTTTTACTCAAAGACATGATTCTATTTGTAAAAACATAAGAAATATAATACAGAAACAGAAATACTAGTACTAAAAGTTAAAACTATAAGATTCCTAGAAAAAAAATTATAATAATGGATTAGGCAAAAAGAGCTCAGATATGACACCAAAAGCATGAACCAGAATTTTTTTAAAATGATATATTGGAATTCAACTTTTAAAAATACTTTGGCCCCAAGACATAACATTAGAGACATGAAAATACAAGCCACAGACTGGAAAAAAATATTTGCAAATTTGCCATCAGAATGTATTACTTACAACTCAATAATGACAAGAAATTCCATTAAAACAGACAAAATGACTTTAAATGTCCATTTCACCAAGGAAGACAGACATGTGAATAGCTAATAAGTGCAGGAGAAGGTGAACAGCCTTAGTTATTAGAGAAATTAATCCAATAATATATCTCTATAAACTTATCACTATATTGAAAAGGACAGACAATACCAAGTGTTGGCGAGTATGTGGAGAAACTGGATTTCTCAGACATTACTGGGTAAAATGCTACAGCCATTTTGGTAAGCAGTCTGATAATTTCTTGAAAAGCTAAGCTTACTAAGAATGGAATTACTATGATGTAATTTCCTCATGAGAAATAAAAACATATGTCCAAACACTTACACTTGGATTTCATAGCAGCATTATTCATAATAGCCAAAACTGAAAACAATTCAAATGCCCATCAACTAATGAATGCATAAATATAACATGATATGTACATATAATGGAATACTATGCTGTAATAAAAATACTGGTGCATGCTACACTATGAATATATCTCAGAATAGGCTAAGCCAAGTTGCAAAAGAATATATACTCTTATTATTCCATTTACATGAACTTTTCACTATTCAGAAAAGATAAATTGAAAGGGAAACTAGTGGTTTGTCTGGGGCTGGGTGGTAGGAATGAGGAAACAGGCTCCATGGATGATGAGAAAGTTTTAAAACTAAATTATTGTGATGATTGAACAATTCTATGCATTTAGTGAAAATCAATGAATTGTTAAAAAAATATATATCTAATGTAATATCAAGACAAATCAAACCAAGCCTAACAAACAATCTCTTTAGGACATTAGAGCATAATTAGCATGGCTGATAAACTATATCTACATATGGTGAATGCAAAAGAAAAAAATACAGGCTCTAGTGCATTTAACAACAGATTGTCACAACCCTTGAGCATAATGGCTCTGCTGTTGAGAGCAGTGCACAAAGTACTGCTGTGCTATGTTGAGCCATTAACTATGGGGGTGGGAAAGAAAAGAAATTGGATGTTTTATAATTTTATTTTTAATGACTAACAAATCCTGGGTAAAGCCAGGTTACATGTTAACATTTTATAGGTGAGGAACTTGAGTAAAAGAAATTTAGTGCACTTGAGGCTGTATACCTATTAAGTGACAGAACCAGAACCTGAACCCATATTATTCTAACCCCAAATCCCAGGACTCATTATGCTAGCTTTAACAGAAGATAGAAAAAGAAAAAGGCCCGACTTTTAAAAGTTCAGTTTTGAGCTCTGCATGGATGATGTGGGAAAGAAATCATGAAACATCTACTATGGCTCTGGCACCTATGTGGGCAAGCATTCCAGTACAAGACAGAAACAATTCTCTCGCAAGTGCTACGAAGATATCATTTAGAATTATGTGCAATAAAATAAAGATTACGCAGATGGCTATGACCTCTCTAGAAAGGTGGCATTTTAGCTAACATCTGAATGATGAGAAGGAGCTTAGCCTGTGAAGACTGAGGCTTACAGGAAGGAGCAGTGAATATTCCAGTTAATCAGAAAGAAGGGCATGTGCCAAAGTCCCGAATCCAGGGGGTGCTAACAAGACTAGGTCAAGGGAAAGTATAGTACAAGAGGAGGCTGAAGAAATAGGCAGAAAGTCTTATAAAGCTGCAGATTATGGCAAAGAGTTTATAGTATGGTATATGTAAATAGATTGGAAAATATTCAAAGGTTTTATGCAGGAGACCCATGGTCTGATACACGTTAAAATATTCTATTCAAATTAAATATATACATACTCCATGACCCAGCATTCCCATTTTATATAAATATGTGAAAAAAACCCTCCACACCAAAGAAAATGCTCTAAAATGTTCAGAGCACCCTTATTTTTGATAGTTAATACATCCAAATGTCCATTAACAATAAAATGAATATGCATACAAAGAAATATGCATACAAAGAAATATCATACAGCAATGAATTGAAAAGCTTACAACCATACAAAACAATGTGGATAAATCTCACAAACAGTATATTGAGTAAAAGAAGCTAGATGCAAAAGTATATATACTGAAAATAACAATGTAGGAAGATCCTGAACTCATCAACCCTCATAGACACACTGAGTCTACAGCTACATATGAAACAATTTCCTCTTTAAAAATATTAAAGGCTAGCTGAGTGATGACACATATTGGACAAATAAGAAAACAGTATTGAAGTGTATAGGAGAGACAGACACAATCTCAAAAATCTTCATCCCTAGCACTGCAACCCACAACCAGGAGACAGTTCAAAACCTGGAGCTTCTTACCAAGTGAAGGATTCAAACCTCACATCAGGCAACTAAGCTTTTAAGACTTGCATCTTAAATGAGCCCCTAAAACATATAACTTTGAAACCAACAGGGCTCTCATCCTGAGACTGCTAAGATTAGCAATCTGAGGAATGGTTCTCGCTTTCACTCATTCCATCCAGGACCCAGTTCAGAGGCAGCAGATTGTGCCCAGACTTCATTTACTTATATTAAAGCTCAGCCTGAGGAGAAAGCATCAAATTTAATACACACAACTAGGGGCCTGCTAGGACACTCTCTGGAGACAAAGTGGCAGCCGCCATCTTCATGGTCTCCTTTGCCGTGCTCTAGAGGGGAGCATTCACATGCATCTGGTGCCATGATTTTGGTGTCTACCACCCAGGTCAGATGCCTCTTGACCACTTAGCTCTGGAAGCAAGGAGAATTTGCATTCCTAGTCCGATGTAGTAATCAGTGTCGCCCAGAAAGGAGATCATACCCTTATCTGGCACTCCAATTTTTGTGGCTTCTGCCAGGGAACATCCCTACATTGCCGGGGTCTGGCAGTAGTGGGGTTATAAATGGGTCCCACAAGATTATAACCAATGGAGAAAGAGTTCTTAAACAGATATTTTCACGGCACAGCAAGAGATAGCAGACCAAGAACTCTGTCTTTAGAAAGGAGGCCTATTATCATATCATCATGGCTAAGACCTGAGGGGCTAGCTCCTAATCAAGCATGTATCCAGGAGCTGACTGTGATCCTGTCCAGAAACCTCAAAGGTCAGATTCTAGCTTCTCCTTCTCTCTCTGTTGCACTCCACAGGTCTCCTGGAGGGGAGTTTTACACAAACCTGGTGCCCTTGTTTTTATGTTTGATGCGCTGTTATTTTTGTGGCTGCCTTCCAGGGGACACTGCCAAATGGCATAGCATTAGTGGCCAGCAGGGCTTATGCTTGTGTTCCCACAAGACTGTATATATTTGCATACTTTTAAAAGCTGCAGCCCGAGGGTCTGACTTCTATCAGACTGAATCTAGTTGCTGAGATCCATTCCTTAGGGACACTGCTAGGTCTTGGCACATTCTCAACTACTGGGAGCTATATGACAGGACAAGGTTCATCTTCTACATGAGGCCACTCCTTCAAGACTGGGAGAGGTGGTGATTTCATCTACTGTACAGAATCCAAGACGAGTCCAGCAAAATAAACAAAGGAATATGTTTAAAATAAAAGAATAAAATAAAACCTCAGAAAAAAATATTAGTGAAAGGGAGTAATTTACCTGATAAAGAGTTCAAAGTAATAAATTGCTCACTGAAGTAGAGAAAAGAATGAATGAACACAGAACTTTAACAAAGAGTTGGAAAATATAAGTACTAAGTAAAAGTCACAAAGGTAATGTAACAACTAAAAAAAAAAAAAAAAACACTTGGATTCAACAGAAGACTAGATAAAACAGTAGGCAAGACTAATCAACTCAAATACAAGGCAGTGGAACTCACCAATCAAGGAAACAAAAAATAGGGGGAGGGGTCGAAAAAGTGAAGACATCTTACGGAACATGAAATGAACTAACATTTGCATTAAAGGGCTCCCTGAAGAAGAAAAGTGAAAAGAGCAAAAATCTCATTTGAAGAAATAATAAGCTGAAAAATTCCCTAATTTAGGGAAGGTAACACATTCAGATCCAGGAAGCCCAGAGAGTTTCAAATAAGAAATCAATAGACCCACACAAACACATATTATAATTAAAAATTCAAAAGTTAAAGACTAGAAGAGAATATTAAAAGCAACAAGAAAAAAAATTTGTTATATAGAAAGGGAACAATAATTAGACCACAAGATATGACTGGCATCATATATTCCAAGTGCTAAAAGAAAAACTTTCAACCTATAATACTCTACCAGGCAAGGTTATTCCAAATTGAAAGAAAAATATTTTGAAGACAGCAAAAGCTAAAGGAGTTCATCACCACTAAACTGAAATGTTTACATTCCAAGGAATGTTAAAGGAACTTCTTGAAGCTGATGAAAGGGCACTAGTTAGTAACAAGAAAACCTGAAAGAATAAATTTCACTGAAAAGGGAACTATATAGTAATGCGAGTAGATTAATCACTTATAAAGCTAGTATAAAGATTAAAAGACAAAAATAGTAAAAAGAATTATGATAAAATTAGGTACAGGTTATACAAAATAATAAGTGACATCAAAATGTAAAATATGAAAAGGAGTGAAGAATGAAATTGAACTTAAGTTACTGTCAACTTAAGATAGACTGTTAAAAATGTAAGTTGTTAGATATAAGTCTCATGGTAACAACAATAAAACCTATAGTAAATACACACAAAAAAACAGTAAGGACCATAAGTATACAACTAAAGAAAGTCATCAAGCCACAAATGAAGAGAACAAGAGGAGACACAAAGAGCTATAAAAACAGCCAGAAAAAATTAACAAAATGCCAATAAATACATACCTATAATTACTTTAAATGTAAATGGACTAAATTATCCAATTAAAAAACACAGAGTGGCTGAATATGTAAAAAGAAAATTAAAGATGTAGAAAGATCCATCTATATACTACCTGTAAATCTTAATTTAGATGTAAAGACACACACAGACTGAAAGTGAAGGGATAGAAAAAGATATTCCATGTAAATGAAAATAAAAGAATGGCTGAAGTAACCTTTATAGCAGACAAAATAGACAAAGATGGGCATTACATAATGATAAAGGGATCAATCTAACAAGAAGATATACTATTTGTAAAAATGTATGCACCCAATATATATGAACCTAAATTTAAAAAGCAAATATTAGCATACCTAAAGAAGAAAATAGAAACAATACAATAAAAGTAGGGGACTTTAATACCCCACTTACATCAATGGACAGATCATCCAGAGAGAACATTCCATCCAAAAAGCAATAGGATACATGTTATTCTGAAGTGCACACAGAACATTTTCCAGAATACATCATATGTTAGGCCATCATGTTAAGTCTTAATAAATTTGAAAAGACTGAAATCATATCAAGCATTTTTTCCAACAATAGCATAAAGCCAGAAATTAATTACAAGAATAAAACTGGAAAATTCACAAATATGTATAAACAACATGGTACTGTACAAAGAAATTTGAACTTAAAAAGTACATTGAGACAAACAAAAATGGAAATATACCAAAATTGTGGAATGCAGAAAAGCAGTTTTAAGATATAAGATCATAGCGGTAAATGCTTACCTGAAAAAATAAGTCACAAAAAAACAGCCTAATTTCACACTTTAAAGAACTAAAAAAAGAAGGACAAAGCTCAAAGTTAGTAGAAGAATGAAAATAAAGATTAGGTCAGAAATAAAATAGAAACTAAAAATACAATTAAAAAGATCAATGAAACTAAGAGCTGGAGCTTTGAACAGATAAAATTTACAAGCCTTTATCTAGACACACCAAACAAAAATGTGAGCATTCAAGTAAATAAAATTCTACATGAAAAAGATGTTACAACTGATCCCATAGAAATACAAAGGATTATAAAAGACTATTATGAACAATTATTTGACAAATATTGGACAATCTAGAAGAAATGGTGAAATTCCTTGAAATAAACAAGTTAGCAAGACTAAACCATGATGAAATAGAAAATGTAAACAGATTATACTAGTAAGAAGATTGAATCAGTAATCAGAAACCTCCCGAGAAATAAAATTCCAGGACCAGACAACTTTAAGAATTACTGCCAATCCTTCTCAAACATTTCTGACTTCCAGTAAAGATGGTGGAGTATGTAAATGCTCTGCTTGTCTCCTCCCATAGCCAAATCAAAATTAGAGCTAAATTATAGAATGACTATCCTTGAAAATCACCTGACGACTAGCTGAACAGAACTCTTATAACTAAGGATATAAAGAAGAAACTGTGTCAACACTGGTAGGAAGGGCGGAAATACAAAATGAGCTGGTTCCACTCCCACATGTGGAGGTTAAGAATTGGGAAGAATATCTCGCTGCGGAGGTCCCCACTGAGGAGCAAGGGGTTTCAGCCTACCACATAAGGCCCCCTGATAAGACTGGGAGACATAGCAGATCTACCTAATATATAGAAACAAACATAGGGAAGCAGCCAAAATGGGGAGACAAAGAAACATGTCCCAAAGAAAAGAACAGGAGAAAACTACAGAAAAATAAACAAAATAGAGACAATCTATCAGATACAGAGTTCAAAACACTGGTTGTAAGGAAGCTCATGAATTTAGAAAAAAAGATGAACTCAGTAAGATCGTCAATAAAATGATATGAAATATAAAAATGGAGATAAAAAAAAGAGCCAGTCAGAAATGAAGACTAGAATAACTGAAATGAAGAATATATTAGAGGGAATCAACAATAGATTAGATGAAGCAGAGGATCAAATCAGTAATTTGGCAGATAAGGTAGCAGAGAACACCCAATCAGAACAGCAACAAGAAAAAAGAATCCAAAAATGATACTTTAAGGAGCCTCTGAGACAACATCAAGCATACCAATATTCACGCCATATGAATATCAGAAGAAAAAGAGAAGAAGGAATTGAAAATCTATTTGAAGAAATAATGACTGACAACTTCCCTAACCTGGCAGAGGAAATAGACATATGAGCCCAGGAAGTGCAGGGAATCCCAACGAGATGAACCCAGAGACCCACACCAAGAGAAATTTGGCAGATAAGGTAATTAAAATGCCAAAGGTTAAAGACAGAATCTTAAAAGCAGCAAGAGAAAAGCAGTTAGGTATCTACAAAAGAGTGCCTATAAGACTGTCAGTTGATTTCCTAACAAACTTTGCAGGCCAGAAGGGATTGGCATGAAATACTCGAAATGATAAAAAGCAAGAACCTACAGCCAAGGTTACTCTATCCAGCAAAGCTATCATTTAGAGTTGAAGGACAGATAAACAACTTCTTACCAGACAAGGAAAAACTAAAGGAGATTATCCTCACCAAATCAGTATTACAGGAAATGTTAGAGAAGAGGGAAAGGAGGGAGGAAAAAAAGGAATAAAAGAAGGAAAAGGAGGCAGAGGGGAAACTATGAATAAAATGGCAATAACTATACACCTATCAATAATTACTTTGAAAACAATTGGATAAAGAAGATGTGATACATATATACAATTGAACATTACTTGGCCATGAAAAAAATGAGATCTGTCATTTGCAAAAACATGGGAGGACCTAGAGGATATTATGCAAAGTGAAATAAGTCAGAGAAAGACAAATGCCACATGATTTAATATATATGTGAAATCTAAACAAACAAACATAGATAGTCAGAACAAACTGATGGTTGACAGATGAGAGAAGGTGGATGGGTAAAAGAGGTGAAGGGATCAAGAAGTTCAAATTGGCAGTTACAAAACAGTTGTGGAGATGTAAAGTACAACATAGAGAATATAATCTGTCTAACCACTATGCTGTACACATGAAACGAATATAATATTGAAAGTTAACTATAACTGAAAAATAAAAATAAATCTATAAAATAGAAGAGGAGGGAACTCATCCGAACTTATTTTATGACACCAGCATTACCCAGATACCAAAAATTGATAAGGATGCCACAAAAAAGGAAAATTAAAGATGTAAAAATCCTCAACAAAATATTAGCAAACCAAACAATACATTAAAAAATCATACATCATGATATAGTGGGATTTAATCCAGGAATGCAAGAATGCTTCAGTCTAATATCTGTGAGTCAGTCAAGGTGATACACCACTTTAACAAAATGAAGAAAATCATATGATCATCTCAATAAATGCAGAAAAAGCATTTCATAAAATTCAACATTCCTTTATGATAAAAACTCAACAAAGTGGGCACAGAAGGAACATGCCTCAACATAATAAAGGCCATAAATGACAAGACCAAAGCTAACATCATACTTAATGGTGAAAAGCTGAAAGCTTTTCCTCTAAGATCAGAACAAGACAAGGATGCCCACTTTTGCCACTTTAATTCAACATAATATTGGAAGCTCTAGCCAGAGCAATTAGTTAAGGAAAAAAGGCATCCAAATTGAAAAAGAAGTAAAACTGTTCCTATTTGAAGATGACGTGATATTACATATAGAAAACCCAAAAGACTCTATCAAAAAACTGTGAGAACTAACATGATAAAGTTGCATAATATAAAATCAATACACAAAAACCTATTGTTTCTATATACTAATAACAAACTATCAGAGAAATTAAGACAACAATCCCATTTACAACTACATCAAGAGAATAAAATAGCTAGAAATAAATTCAGCCAAGGAAGTGAAAGACCTGACCATTGAAAACTATAAGACATTAGTGAAAGAAACTAAAGAAGATACAAACATATATATATATCCATGCTCATGGTTGAAATAATCAACATTGTTAAAATGTCCATGATACTCAAAGCAATCTACAGACTCAATGCAAACCCTACCAAAATTTCAATGGCATTTTTCACAAACATAGAACAAAGAATCCTAAAATATGTCTAGAACAACAACGGCAACAACAAAAAAAAGTCAAAGCAATTTTGGAAAAGAAGAACAAAGCTGGAGGCATTATGCTACCAGATTTAAACTATATTACAAAGCTATAGTAATTAAAACGTGGTATTGGCATAAAAACAGACAGAGATCAATGGAACAGAATAGAGAGCCAAGAAATCAAACCACTTTTATATGGTCAACCAATTTATTATAAGGAAGCCAAGAATATAAAATGAGGAAAAGATTGTCTCTTCAATAAATAGTGTTGGGAAAAGTGGACAACTACATGCAAAAGACTGAAACTTGATATTATCTTACACCATACACAAAATTAACTCAAAATGTATTAAAGACAAGAACGTAAGAACTGAAACCATAAATCTCCTACAAGAAAACACAGGCAGTAAGCTCCTTAACCTAGGTCTTGGCCATGATATTTTGTGACACCAAGTGTAAAAGCAACAAAAACAAAAATAAACAAGTAAGACTTCATCAAACTAAAATGTTTCTGCACAGAAATTAAAACCATCAACAAAATGAAATGGCAACCTAAGTGAATGGAAGATAATATTTACAAATCACATATCTGATAAGTGACAAATATTCAAAATTTTCAAGAACTAATAAAACTCAACATTAAAAAAATCTGATTAAAAAATAGGCAGATCTAAATAGAAATTTTTCCAAAGAAGACATACTGATGGCCTTAGGTACATGAAAACTGATGCTCGACATCATTAATAATCAAGAAAATTCAAAGCAAAACTACAATGAGATAACTCATTCCTGTTAGAATGGCTCTTTTCAAAAAAACAAGAAATAAATTCTGACAAGGATGTGTGGAGAGAAAAAAGAAAAAAGCCAATATATTTTATTATATATAAAATAGCCAACATATAGATATAGAAACGCCTAAGTGTCCATGGATGGATAAATGGATAAAAAAATTGTGAGATATGTATACATATACACACAGAAGTGTGTGTGTATATAATTCAGCCATAGAGGATTAAGAATTTTCCATTTGTGACAATATAGATGGACTTCAAGGGCATTATGCTAAATAATATAAATCAGAGAAAGATAAATACCTTATGATCTATTTTATCTGTGGAATCATATAAACAAACAAAGCTCATAAATACAAAGAATACAGAACAGATTGGTGTTTGCCAGATGCAGCTGGTAAAGGGTAAAG
>NW_006432227.1:2787193-2882858 GCF_000325575.1 Pteropus alecto | reverse complement strand
TGTTCCAGACATTTTGATGAAAGTGGGTAAACTAACCTATGTCATTAAAGTCAGGGCAGTTTTTAATCTTTGGTGAGATAGGAGACTTCCAGGATGCTGAAATTTCAGCTTCTAGAATTAGGAGCTGTATATGTGTACATATTTAAGTGAATATATGTCAATCTGTATAATTCTGATATGTTTGCAATGTGTATTTCAATAAAAATGGAAAGACACACATATACCTGGTCTTGAATTAAGACGTACTTCTTACTGTGAGTACATGGGTTTTAAATAAAAAAAGAAAAAAATCTATATAATCTCTAATATATTTATCTTTAATCTTTTTATTTTCTTCCTCTTGTTTTCTTTGGGTTTAATCAGCTCTTATTTTACTTATCCTTTCTTAAGTTGGCACATTAGATTATTGATATGAGACCTTTTATTCTTAACATAGACATTTATGGCTATAAATTTTAAACAATGATTTATCAGCAGCCACTGCAATTTTGGTATGTAGTTTTAAGTGGCAATGTTTACAACTATGTTACTAATAGAAGCTAATGCAAAAATATGCATTAAAAGGAACTTATTAATCATATTTAAAAGGAGTTCTTAATGAATCAAGAGAAATACAAAAAAAAATTTAATTATAAACTACAATGAAGATAAAGAAGTAGACAACAAAAAATAGTAACCAGTAAGACATTCAGTGGAGGCTACTGGATGTATTTTAAAAATATGAACAAAAATATTAATTTACACATATAAACACACATACACACAACATCAATTACAAGTTACAACATTTTTAAAGAGTGCAAGTAGTTTGGCTAAAATATAAGCCAGTAACTTACTAGGTAAGTCCTGATGTGTGGCTGAAAAAAAAAAAAACTTATTTCTATATATTTTATCTAAAAAATCCAATATAGTTTATCCTGATTCAAACACTATAAAAATGTGCTCAATTATCTGAGATTTCAAAGTAAATCTAATTCTCAAGACATTAGTTCTTTGACTGAAATTCTTTTATCTCTACAAGAAATGGATTTTTCCTACTAAAAGTTCAAGTGATAAATAATTTTTAATAACTAGTGGCTTTGTGTTTTTGACCATGCTTCCTCTAATAGTTTTTCATTTTCCTTGAAAGAAGCATCTTATTTTTTTTGCTTTTTCCACCTCAAAATACAGTACTGTTTTGTCTTTTCAATATAATAGAAGTGTCTGGATAGGTTTACGAGCTATTTTAAAAACTGTTAATGAATGAATATTTACTTCTATAGTTTTTTTTATCAATAATGAATAATTATACTTTAGGGTGTGATATTTCAAGTAACAGGTCTAAAATAAGATTAACATTTATTTAATAAAGCAAATTAAGCACACAACATGCCGAGGAGAAAGAGAAAAGACTCCTTTCCTCTGCCTTTTTTTTTTTTTGATTTTTCAATACTCCTTAATACAATTTACCTTAGTTCAAGAACAGTGGTTTTCGTCTTTAGCAAACTTGGGGTTAGAAACTTTAAACTTCTCCCTCCCTCCCTTTTGAGTAAATCCAGATGCGGAGAATAAGTGCCCGGGGACACTAGAAGAGACAGAATGGTCTGTCCTGAGCTTGATGGTCAAGGCGATTCCTTCGCCTAGTGAATGAAGTGTGAGGTGTCCCAGTGGGACCTGCCACTGGGTGTGCGTGTCTAATGTAGGGTTCTACAGTAGAGACCTCCTTCTTGTCACACCCCTAAGCTGTATTCTCCCACAAGTCTTTTGTGAATAAAACTGATATTTTGGCTGCTATTGACTGACTCTTTTGGCTGTCCTTCAATTCATTAAGAACTGGGTTGGAGAAAAGAGCAATAGTTTGTTGAGAATACTTTCGCACCACCACCTGGTAATACTATTGGGAATCTTAATTAGTAAGTTAAAGATGCAAATATAATTAACAGAACTAGTCTCTGGCACAGCTAAGTAAGTGACTTTAAACTTTGGTGCTATAGTAATAAAACCATGTTTTTTTGTTTTGTTTTATTGGTTTGGGTTTTGGTTATTTGCTTGCTTGTTTTTATCTCCACAGTTTAAAATGACTGCTATCCTACCTTGTCTGGCTGCGGTTAGTTTGGGTGTATAAAATTAGTCTTTGACTCTGTGGGATTTTAATTATGGCAATAACTATAATGTATTCTCTATCCATGGCTGGCTTATTTTTTCTTCACTTAGGCGGAGCAGTATGTGCCAGTTTTAGCTGGTCTGCAATGTCCTCAATAAAGTTCCAGACAATGTTTCTTGGCCATTACAGCTTAATGTTGAACTGCACAGATTCAGCTTAGTTTAGTATTATAGACAAGGCTTGAGATGTGATTGGACCATGTTTGGCATTGGTAGGCAGAAAAAATATCTCACTGCTTTATTTTCTCTCCTTAGAAGGAGTGATTAATCTGATACATAATTTCGGTAAAATGAAAAAATACACTGCTAGTGGGACTGCAAATTGGTACAGCCACTATGGAAAACAGTAAGGAGTTTCCTCAAAAAACTAAGAATTGATCTACCATATGATCCAGCAATCCCTCTACTGGATATTTACCCCAAAGACTTGAAAACCCATATCCAAAAAGATATTTGCACGCCAGTGTTCATAGCAGCATTATTCACAGTGACCAAGACATAGAAGTAACCAAAGTGTCCTATAACAGATGACTGGCTAAAGAAGCTGTGGTACATATGTACAGTGGAATATTACTCAGCCATAAGAAGAGATGAAATACTGCCATTTGCGACAACATGGATGAACCTCAAGATAACCATGCTAAGTGAAATAATCCAGACAGAAAAAGTTGAAAACCACATGATATCACTTATATGTGGGATATCAACTTAAAGGCAACAAACAGGACAAACAAACAGAGACTCGTGGACATGGACAACAGACTAATGGTTACCAGAGGTAGGGAAAAGGGGAGAGGGAGATGGGATAAAAGATGTCAAATGTGTGGTGACACGAAGAAATCTATGGCCGGTAAACACACAATACAATGCATATATGCCTTACTGTTTAATTGTATACCTGAAACTTAGTGGATTTTGTTAACCAACGGCACAATAAAAATTTTAAAAAAAAATGAAAACAAAGCTAGAAACTGTATATTCTTAACCCAGACTTCTCTTCCCTCTGATAGTTCTCCAGATGATGCAAACAGTCTGGTACTCTCCTCAATGGGAGAGAGCTGTCTGTTCAGTGCTGTCTGTGGCTGAATGAATCCAAGATTAAGATTCTCTATTAGGTATCAGCATTGTTTCTTCGAATCTGAGTCTCCCTAGAATCTGTCCACCAATGATAAAGCTGCTATGTTTATATTTATATGTCTGACTCTTCTCTTTTTTTTTTTCATAATTTAAGATTGGAAGAAAAAGATTGATTTTGTGAAATAAATACATGAAATAAAGATATTTGGTATTTATTTTTGCTTTATTAGCTTTCCAATGTTTGAGGTTTCCTTTCTAAATTATTTGCAACTTTTGAAAACAAAACGCTGATTTAAAATGATACCAAGAGAGATGTGTTTGGAACTGACAGCTTGTATTTAATGGTCACCCTTAAAAATTTGGTGGGTATCATTTGTTTGGACTCAGGTTTCTCATGCTCTTAAATTAATGCATGTGGGTGATTTAATGAAAAACTTTCTTTTTTCTCTCTTTTATGGCAATATGCTGCCACAGACACTTTATATCTACATCACATATTACTATGTGCCAAATAGCACTATTTTGTAGAGTTTTAGATAACATATATAAAGCATTACATGTGTTTTCAGGCTCAATAAGCAGTTACTTTTTGTATTTTATTCTTATCATTACTTTCTCGTTGTTTTTGAAGAAAGTAAATAAATAATAAAATATACATAAATGAATAAATAAAAGAATGAACCTGGGCTCTTTGACACTGAACTCGCCTGTCAGTCTACAAAATCTTTAGGAAAAAAGCACGAAAGATATTACTGTAGAGAAAGTAGCAACAACATAGACATATGACTATTACCTAACGTAATTCTGTGTACACATGAAAGCAAATATAAGAAACAAAAATTTCTCACATATTCTTAGAGATTTAGTCTGTTAATTTTGGTCAATTTATTTTTAACTTATTTAAATATATATATTTTTTCTATTAAAATGTATCATAAGCATAACAGACAGTGAATAAAAAAAAGTGGTGTAAGAGAAAGTTAATTTTGTATATCTAATTGTACACTTGGCTCATTTACTGCTCATATGACATAGCAAGCCATATCGAATATCATATATAATATATACTTAAATATGTTTTAATTATCATGTTAATTCTTATAGAGCTATATGATTATTTTTCATATAATCATTACATATTTAACTACTGATATAATTTACACATGTTTTATTGGTCAGAATCCATTTTTAAATTTTTAGTTTGTTTATATTTTCAGATATTATGTTTATATTATTTATTATAAGTTGAAATTTTTAAGGTCATTTTTCTAGAGCTATATGACTAGTACTCATATAAATAATATAATATAAAATATATTCTCATATGTGGTAGAATTATATTATTGTATATTATATAATATATATTCTCATATTATGTAACAATATGATATATTCTCATGTATTATACATATTACTACTCATACAATTTATGCAATATTTTGTGGATCAGAATCAATTTTTAAAATTTAGTTTGTTCATATTTTCATTCACATTGCACTCCTCAATATTTTGATGTATATTAATTATTATGTAGTTGAAATTTAGTTTTAAGGTCTATATAGTGCTAGTATAGTACTAGTCCAGAAATTTCTAATTTTTATGAATTTCATATTCATTTTGTTATTCATCCATATTGAGAAAATAGTAGTAAACTCAGACAAAGAAAG
Organism: Pteropus alecto; assembly: GCF_000325575.1. Taxonomy (NCBI): domain Eukaryota; kingdom Metazoa; phylum Chordata; class Mammalia; order Chiroptera; family Pteropodidae; genus Pteropus; species Pteropus alecto. The sequence goes on along the minus strand of NW_006432227.1, from coordinate 2,877,972 downwards.
TAAAATCTCCTCAGGCATTCATCGGGCTATTATGACACATAAAGCCAGCTGCAATCTTAAAGGGAACTATTTGCCCAAAGACACGGCAGCTCCAAATGTTTGTAGCATCCCCACCACCCTATTTTTTTGTCTTTGAAAAAACATTACTTTCTAACTCATTGAAAAATTTTGTTCTCTAAAATCATAGAAAACATTTTATTTTTAAATTATATCTGTAAGAATGGAACATCTCACCCTTGACTAGAGGACCAAAGTCATTTTGAAAAGGAAAAGTTGTTTTGATTAGAAACCCAGGATCAGGACTTCAGATGTGGTTTCTGAACTCAGAACCTCCATCAATCTTTACATTACAGTGTCCAAGAAAGTGGGATTTTGAGTTGATTTTCCAGTAGAGATCTGATGTTGTTCCCTCCTATATGCACTACCCTGATTTTATTTGAACCATATAAAACTACTGCTCTATTAAATGATACTTAAAATCCACTGTTTCCTAAAATACTAGAATCCATTTTTGTTTGGTGAGTTGTCTCATGATTGTTTTGGCAGGCAGTTATCCCTCAATGCACTGAGACAGTAAAGCTTTTTCTGATTTATCTAGGTCAATTTATTGTCTGAAATTTTAAGATAAATGTGTATGAGCTAGGGTCATTTTACATACTGGAGATATAACAATGAATAGATATGCTGCTTTCTTCGTAGAGATTACTTTGTACTATAAAATGCAGGCAATAATAAAATATAATAAAAATCTGTAGTAAGACAAATTAGACACTAGAAAAGAATGGCTGAAATGGAGAAGAACTTTGATAAGTTCATTAGGGAAGTTCTATCTGAGGAGCTGATATTTGAATTTAATACTAAATGGTTACAAGGAATATTGGGGTTATCTCACAGAAAATTCCAAGGCAGAAAACATCAAGGTGAGATGGGGATTATGGAATATGGACACAGACTGGCAAATGTGGATTACAAAAGCTAGATTTGACATAAATTGTATAAATTTTATAGAGATAAGTTTAGTTGCATTCTAGATCTAGTGGGAAGTTTTGAGAATTGTTGAAAATGGACTTTAGGAAAACAAAAGTAGAAGAAAAGGCAATTTGGGAAGCTGTTGAGAAATAAAGGCAAAAGGTAAGACTGGAGGTATGTTAAAAAAGGGAATTCAAAACTATCACCAAGGTTCTAGCAGCTGAGAGGATGGTGGTGATATTACTTGAAAATCTAAGAGGAGAAAAAAATATTTCAAAAAGGAGGAGGTGAACTTTATTGAAATTTTCCTCCTATGGTTAACAACTTCAAGGACTAAGTATATTGACTAATACTTAGGACATACTTAGGACAACAGATGATTGTGATTACTGAGAAAATGAAAACGAATAGAACAAACCCAGTAATTGTCTCCAATATACAACCTGAAGGCAGTTTCCAGACAATAGTGAAGAGACCAAAACAGAACCTAACATTCTCAATGAGTTGAGGAAACAGATAGTTCAGACCAGTGAGGACACCAGAAATTGAGTCAGAGAAAAAAAGTGTTGCACATAAGTGCTTCTACTTGAAACAAAAGGGCAAAAGTACACAAAACTTTGAATACAGTGAGAAGTAAAATCAGAAAATAGAAAAGCTATCTCAAAATAGGGTGTTAAACACTAAATTGTAGCATAACGGTTAAAGAAAAAAACATTAAAAATAACTAGAGTTACTTCAAATTGGTTTTCAAATCTCCCAAATTAAAAAGGGATAATTTGTGACAACAAAAACATAAAAGGAAAAGAGGAAAACAATGGGACCTGTATAGGCAAATAAAGATAAGACACTACCAGCAGAAAAAGGACTTTTATCTGTAAGATGTGTTATACAAACCTCACGATAACCACAAAACAAAAATCTAGAGAAGAGTTACAAAACATAAAAAAGAGGAAAGTGAGAAAAATATAGGAAACTAGCAAAGTAAAATGGCAGATAGAAACCCAAGGGGAAAGGAAAAATAGGGACATACATAGAACAAAACAGATATAGAGAATATCTGGATGATTGCCAGATGGGAGGGGGTTTGTGTGTATGGGTAAAAAAAGGGAAGGGATTAAAAAGTTCAAGTTGGTAGTTACAAAACCGTCATGGGGATGTAAAGTATAGCATAAGAAATATAGTCAATAATATTGTAATAACTGTGTATGGTGTCAGATGGGTACTAGATTTATTAGAGTGGTCACTTTGTAAGTTATATAAATATCTAATCGCTATGTTGTACACCTGAAACTACTGTAAGAGTGTATTGCAACTGTAATTGAAAAATTTAAAGAAATATTTTTAAAACAGCAAAATAAACATTATTCTCAAGTGCACATGGAGCATCCTCAAAGATAGACCATACGTTGGGCCACAAAACAAATCTCAATAAATTTAAGAGGATTAAAATCATATCAAGCATCTTTTTTCAACCACAAAGATATGAAACTAAATATAAACCACAAAGAGAAAACTGGAAAAATCACAAATATAGAGAGATTACACTACATGCTACTAAACAACTATTGAATTAACTATGAAATCTAAGAGAACACACACACACAAAAAAAAAAATAGAGAAATTAACATGAAAATACAACATACTAAAATCTATGGGATACAGCAAAATTAGTACTATGAAGGACGTTTGTAACAATACAGACTTACTTCAAAATAAAAAACAGAAAAATCTCAAAAAACAATCTAATTTATACCTAAAAGAACTAAAAAAAGAACAAATAAAACCTAAATATAGAGGAAAGGAAATAATAAAAATAAGAGTGGAAATAAATGAAATAGACACCAAAAAGACAATAGAAAAGATAAATGAAACTAAGAGCTGGTTGTTTAAAAGGAAAAACAAAATTGACAAACCTCAGACTAGACTAAGAAAAAAGATTCAAATTAATAAGAAATGAAAGAGAAGTTACAAAGGATCATGAGAGACTACTATAAATAGGTATATGCCAACAAATTAGACAATCTAGAAGAAATAAATTATTAGAATCATACAACCTTATAAGACTAAATCATAAGGAAATAAAAAAATCTGAATAGACTGATCAGTAGTAAGGATTGAAACAGTAATTAAAAGCCACCCAAAAAGCAAAAGTCCAGGACCAGATAACTTCACTACTGAATTCAACCAGGCATTCAAAGATCTTTTACCTATCTCTTCAAACTCTACCAAAAAATTGAAAAGAAAATACTTCCAAATTTATATTATGAGGTTGACAGTATCATAACACCAAAACCAGGCAAGGAAATCAAAAATAAAGAAAATTCTTAGGCCAATACCTTTGATGAACGTAGATATAAAAATTCTCAAAATATTAGCAAGCCAAGTTTAACAATACATTAAAAGAATCATACTTTATGGTATAATGAGATCAATGATGGTTCAACATTTGTAAACCAATAAAGGTGATATGCCACATTAATGAAATGAAGAACAAAAATCATTCGATCTCAAAAGATGCCAAAGAAAGCATTTGACAAAATCCAACACCCATTTTTGATAAAAACTCTCAAAGAATTGGGTAGAGGAATATGAACATAATAAAGGCCATACATGACAAACCCACATCTAACACCATACTTAACATTGAAACACTGAAAGCTTTTCTTCTAGGATCAAGAACAAGATAAAGATGCCCACTCTTTCTGAAAGCTTTTTTCTCTAAGATTAGGTACAAGACAAAGATACCTGCTCTTGCCACTTTTATTCAACATGTTATTGGACATCCTAGCCAAAGCAATTAGGCAACTGAAAGAAATAAAAAGCATAGTTATAGAAAACCTTAAAGACTCCATCAAAAACTTTTAGACTTGATAAACGAATTCAGAAAAGTTGCAGGATATGAAATCAATATATAAAAATCTGCTGTGTTGCTATACACTAAAACTATCACAAAGATAAATTAAGAAAACAATCTCATTTATAATTGTAATAAAAAAATAAAAAAAATAATAAAAATAATAAAAAAATAGAAATAAATTTAACTAAGGAGGTAAAAAACCTTCACATTGAAATTCTAAGACATCGTGGGAAGACACAAAGAAATATAAAGAAATCCCATGCTCATGATTTGGAGAAATTAACATTGCTAAAATGTCCACATTACCTAAAGCAATCTACAGATTCAATTCAATCCCTATCAAAATCTCAATGGCATTTTTCACAAAAATATTCTTAAAAATACCTAAAATTTATATAGAACCATAAAAGACCCTGAATAGCCAAAGTGATCTTGAAGAGAAAAAAAGAACCAAGCCAGAGATATCACTATCTCTGATTTTAAACTATGCTATGAAGCTATACTAATCAAAAAAGTATAGTATCTCTTCAATAAAAGGTGTTAAACACTTGAATGTAAGACCTGAAACCATAAAATACATAGAAGAAAACATAGATTCAAACTCCTTGATGGTAAGCCAAAGCCTAACATAATTATTCATTAACACTGTGGCCACTTACAGGTCTTCATCTCCTGGAACTGAACAATAAATGATAGCCTACTATTATTTCTGAAAACAGAGGCTCAAATAATGAATACAGTTTTTGCATTATTGGGACATCTGAATTTCAGTCCCTTCTCATGCTTCCAGACATTATCCAGATTCTAACTTCACTCCTCGTTCTAAGGAGTCTGGATGGCATTAGAGTTCCTTTGTCTTTTTTCAGTTTTGTTTTGTTTTGTTTTGTTTTTTTGAGATATAATTGACATATGACACTGCATATGTTTAAGATGTACAGCATAATGATTTGACATACATATCCTGTGAAATAATTACCACGATAAGTTTAGCTAACATCCATCATCTCATACACTTACCAAAAAAAATTTTTTCCATGTGATCAGACCTTTTATGATCTACCCTCTTAACAACGTTCAAAAATATCATATAGCAGGGTTACTACAGCCATCATGTTATACATTATATACATCAAGTACTTATTTATTTTATTATTAGATTTTTGTACCCTTTGACCTTCACCCAATTCCTCTACTCCCCACCCCAAGCAACCACAAATTTGGTCTTTTTTTTTCCTATGGATTTAGTTGTTTTAAGATGCACATATAAGTGAGATAATACATTTGTCTGTCTCTGTGGGATTTCTTTCACTTAGCATAATGCCCTCAAGGCCCATCCATGTTGTCACAAATGGCAGAATTCCCGTCTTTTTTATGACTGAAATATATATATATCTCCTGCAATTTGTTTTTATGTTTATCTGTCAATGGACACTTAGGTTTTTTCCATGTCTTGACTATTATAAATAATGCTGCAATAAACATGGGAGTACAAATACCTCTTTGACATAGTGATTTTGTTTCTTTCAAATTTATACCCAGAAGTGAGATTGTTAGATCATATGGTAGTTCTATTCTACCATATTCTGAGGACTCTCACACCTCTACTCTGCTAGTTTTCCAAAGTGGCTATATCAATTTACATTCCCCCCAACAGTGAACAAGACTTCCCTCTTCTCCTCATCCCCCCACCCCCCAGAATTTGTTATTGCTTGTCTTTCTGATGAGAGCCATTCTAACAGGCATGAGAGTGAGATCTCATTTTGGTTTTTATTTGCCTTTCCCTAATGGTTAATTATATCGAGCACCTTTTCATGTACCCATTGGCCATTGAATATCTTCTTTAGAAAAATGATTCAGGTCTTTTGTCCATAATATTTGACAACAGAGCCAAGAATACTCAGTGGAGAACAGATAACCTCTTCAATAAATGGTAATTGGAAAATTGTATATTCATATGTAAAAGAATGAAACTAGACCCCTATTTTATACCACTCACAAAATTTAACTTGAAATGGATTAAAGATCTAAATGTAAGACTTAAACCATTAAACTCCTAGAAGAATATAGGGAATAAAGCTCCCTAACATGGGTCTTGAAAGAGATTTTATTTTTTGGTCTGACACTAAAGCACAAACAATAAAAAAATAAACAAATGTGACTACATCAAACTAAAAAGCTTCTGTACAGCAAAAGAAGTGATCAACAAAATGAAAAGACAACCTATGGAATGGGAGAAAATATTTGCAAATCATCTATCTTATAAGGGGTTAATATCCAAAAATATATAAAGAACTGATACAACTTAATAACCAACAAACAAACAAACAAACCGCAAATAATTTAATTGAAAAATGAGTGTTCCTTTCACTGGTGACTAGCATAACAGAAACACAAGCCTCATTGAGAACCCACCACAGCCAATAAAAAATAAACCAGATTCTGTCATCTATTTTGTCTGCTTTCACCATTCATGCTCTTAAGCTAAGCTGTAGAACATCCTTGGAGAAACTGGAAGTAAATAAAATACTTCACCTTTTCTTGTTTCATCTGTACCCTCATCTTTCTTTTAATTTATATCTTATAAAAATTGCATTACATTTCACAGGAGTTCTCAATCCTCACTCTTCTCCTTCATTCTCAATCAGTGGTCTAATCAAACCTTTTTTAAAAGGACTGAAGCTTTGATCATTTTCTGAGCTTTTCATGTTGAATGCTTTGAAAACACACTATCTTTTTGAAAGAAAAATCAATATACCCTTAGAATTAACATCAAATGCATTGGTTCTCAAAATTAAGGATGAAACAGAAAAACTGAGAGGGCTTGTAAGAACACAGATTGCCAGGTATCCTCCTCTACCACCTTCAGAGTTAGAAAAGTAGCCCTTTAGAAACCAGGTAAAGGACCCTTACCAAAAACTTGATCATGTTGGTAACTTAATCTTGAACTTCTAGCCTCCAGAACTGTGAGAAATAAATATCTGTGGTCTAAGCCATCCAGATTTTGGAATTAGTTATAGCAGTCCAAACTAAGGCAAAGTCCAAGAGTTTGCATTTCAAACATGTCTCCAGGTCACATGTGTGAACTTCTGGTCCAGTGCTTATCCTGTCTTAGAGAAAGCAGCATTTCACACCTTTTGCAAGATTAAGCACTTTGTGTAATCGGAGTTCTTGATCAATAAATGTTCTCTCTTCAAGCTTGCCTTTTTCTTCAACTCCTTGGTATTTATTACCAAATACAATACAATTTTCATTATAATGTTTAATCTATATTAATACCCTTTTTGAGATGCTATATTCACTTATCGTTATAATGAATCTATATTCACCATTTTTTACCCACTCTCCACTGACATTTATTTTGATGACAACAGAGGTAATATATTCTTGCATGGAAGCCTTCTTATCATCAAGTAACATTTTTACTCCGTCTGTGATTTTTCTTTTCCAAATACCTGAAATGTCTTTGCAGTTCCTTCCAAAGAGCTGAATTTAACCATTTTTTTCAAACTTCAACCTGTACATTGACACCATCTCATATCATGCCAGTCTTACTCTAACTGCAATGCCTGTACTCTGTGGAACTCTAATTTTTTGAGATGTTCTTAGAATTTTTTTTTTTTAATGTAAGAAAGAAAACAGTGGTTCTATACCAATTTGAATTGGAGGTACACTTAGTATTATGTTAACTTCTAACTGATATGCAAGCATGAGTTTGCACATTAAGTTATGTGATAATTCCTGCAAGAGTTTTAATTGTTTCCCAAATTTATTTAGATGTAGAATGCCTCCTTAAGTGATATATGTTGATACTCTTAATAAGTACTATCTTGATTCAATGTGAAAATACTTGCCACATAATTGGTTGTTTTTAGTAAAAAGATAACTTTTATTTCTAATTTTAGTTTTATGTAGAGTACCTGGTACCTTCATTTCTTACCACATCTGCTATGGGCAAAGTTGTTCTTTGTACATCTAATGCTAGTAAAAACCATCATCATTATAGATGCTCAATGAATTTATGCTAATGAAAATGACCTCCATTAATAGATGCATATTTGAATCATTTTATATATATCATCATGATTTCATTTAGTAACGTTTATTGCAGAGAACTAAGTTATATTACCAAGGGTTATAGTAACATGAGTATGAGTTTGAATCTGTGCACTAATCCTTACTCGCATGATTTAAAGCAAACTATAAAACTTGCAAGTCTCCTAAGAAGCATCAAAAGTCCAATTGTACGCTAATCCTTAGCACAATGCATGATAGCTGATAAATTCTCAACACATCACAGTTTTGCAATCAATTGTATAATACCTTCAAAAATCTTAGGTATGAAACAAAAGCTATTCTAACAATTATGAGGCCCACCCACTAATCTACAATGTACTGTTGTAAAAATAACCATCAGAAAACAACAAAGATGCCGTTAACTTCTTTTTAGGGGTGTTATAAGAAACCATGTTTTGAAATTTACTATTCTGTTTGCATAAGGATAACATTTACTACATGATTCATTATATCACACCATTTTTTTTTATTTGAGAATTTGTAAAAACCAAGTTCAAGGATTTTTTTTCTAGGCAAGTTTTTTTATGTTATATTTATTGTGAACATCATATATAATATCCTTTTTGAAATATCTATTAAAAAGCAATATATAAGATTCTTTATGTGCAATTAGATTAAAACACTATGCTTGGATCTATTATATTTTCAACCACATATATGACAAGTTGCAAGACTATTATATACCCTTTATCCAAACTCACCATTCTTCTCATGTAAACATCCTCTGTTAGCCCTAAAAAAATTAGTATGTATATCCTAAGGACAAAAGTGTTCTATGACCTAATGACAGAACAATGGTTAAAGTGAAAAAATTAGTATGAATACATATTATCTAAGTTCATATTATAATTTCATCAATCATCTTAATACTATCATTTATCAAAATTTTTCCTGTCCAGGAACCAATTTAGTATCAAGCATTGCATTTCACTGTTAGGTCTATTTAGTCTACTTTAATCTAAAGAACTTATTTATTAGTCCTTATTATTTTTTAATCTTGAGTATTCTGTGAATTAAAGGTGAGTTATTTTTGCAAAATGCCCCTCAATTAGAATTTATATAATGTTTATTTAGGTTTAGATTCAAGTCATGCATTTTGGTAATATTACTACAAGTTTGATGTTTCCATCTTGGTTTATTAGATGCCACATATTTATCCTAAAATTAGTAATGCTAATTTTCATCACTGGTTTTGATGATGTACAGTACAACTCTCTTGTGTAAAGTTTTTATTTTTCCTATTGTCACTAATAAGTAATTTGCAGAGAGATACTTTAAAACATGTAAATATCTTATTTCTCTTTACACTACTACCCATAATTTTAGCAATAATTAATGATTATATAACTCCATCCTTCCTTTTATATTTATTAGCTGACAAAGAATTACAAGGAACCACCTTTCCTTCTCTCCCTTTTATTTTCCTATCCATTTGTTTATTTTAACACTAATAGCTTACTTTTATTTATTCAATGTGTTATAATTAATAATTATCATTATTTATTTGGATGTCCAAATGTCCTAGATATACCCAGTGAAAGTCTCTTCGAGCTGGCTCTTATTTCCTATTCCTCTGTCCCTTTCACTTTTTGACTATTTCCTACATTTCTAGCACTAGGAGATATTTCATGTCTTTCTTAGCTTTTCTTAGCATAAGTTTAGGAAATAGGGTTCTTTCAGTGGAAAAATGGTATTTAAGAATTAAGCTACGTATGCAAGGAAAGGATATCTACTCTCACCACTCATAGTCAACATTGTACTAGAAGCCCTAGCTAATGCAAAAAGATAAAGACATAAAAGGTATACAGATTGAGAAGAAAGAATTAAAACTGTATTTGATTGCAGATTACATGATTGTCTATGTTGAAAATCCCAGAGTCGACAACAACAAAATCTAGTAAGCAATTGTGGAAAGATTGTAGGATGCAAATTTAATACAAGTCATTTGCTTTCTTATATACCAGCAACAATTGGAATTTGAAATCTAAAACATAATACTATTTCAGTTAACACCAAAACATTAAAGTGTAAATCTAACAAGCACAATTTATATGTGAAAAACTACAAATCTCTGGTGAAAAAAATAAAAATCTAAATAAAGAAATATTACACATACAGGGACAGGAAAACTCAATATTGTCAAGACACCAGTTCTTCTCAAATTGACATATAAATTCAACACAATTCCAAACAAATCCCAACAATTTATTTTGTGGATAGCAACAAACTGATTTTGAAATATATATGGGAAGGCAAAATACAACCCAGAATAGATAATAAACATAACCTTAAAAAAAGCATATGACTGACACTACCTCATTACAAGACTTACTATAAAAGCTACAGTAGTCAAGACAGTGTATATTGGAATAAAATATATATATATACACATGCATACATATATATCTATATCTATATCTATATATATAGATATAGATATAGATATAGATATATATAGAAAGAGAGAGAGAGACCATATATATAGGCAAATAGATCAATGAAACAGAATAGAGAGCCCAGAAATAGATCAACACAAATACAGTCAACTGATCTTTGAGAAAGGAGCAAAGCTAATGAAGAAAGAATATTCTTTTATTTAAACAAATGGTGTAAAAACCGGACATTCATATGAAATGGAAAAAAAGAAAAACTCAAACACAAATTTTACACTTTTTATAAAAATTAACTCAAAATTTATCATAGACCTATATGTAAAATGTAAAACTACAGAACTCCTAGAAGATATCATAGGAAAAAATCTCAGTTACCCAGGATTCGGAAATGACTTCTTAGTTACAATGCCAAAGACATCATCCATGAAAGAACAAAAATTGAAAGTTGGAATTCATTAAAATTAAAAACTTCTACTCTATAGATGACAATGTTAACAGAATTAACTGACAAGCCATGTTGAAAAAAATTGCAAAAGGAAATTAAATATATTAATGACTCTTAAAACTCAACAAGAAATAACACAATTAAAACTTGGGGAAACTATCTGAATGGAAACCTCACCAAAGAAAATATAGAAATGGCAAATAAGCAAATGAAAGTATTCTCAACATTGTGTCATTAGAAAATTGCAAATTAAAACAATGAGATACCATGACACAGCTCTTACAATGGCTAACATTTGAACATTGACAAGATTTATGGTTGTGGGGATGCCCATTTGGAAACGATACAGCCCATTTGGAAGACAATTTGACAGTTTCTGACAAAATTATATGTAGTCTTAACATACAATCCAGCAATCATGCTCCCAGGCAATTTACCTCAATGAGCTCCAGACAATGTCCACACAAAAACCTGCATATGAAAGTTATAGCAAATTTTTTTCATAGTTGTCAAAACCTGGAATCAACCAAAATGTTCTTCAATGAATCCAGTCAATGGATAAACTGTGGTAAATCCATGGAATGGTGTATATTATTCAGCAATAATTTCGAATGATCTCTCAAGCAATAAAAAGACTTAGAGGAATGTTTAATGTATATTTCTAAGTGAAAGAAGCCAATCTAAAAAGGCTGCATATTGCACAATTACAACTATGTGTCACCCTAAAAGACAAAATTCTGGATCAAAAAAAAGATTGGTGATACCTGGGAGGTCATGATGGGGGCTGGGGGAAAGAAAGAAGAGAAAAGAGGTAGAATAGAGCAGTAAAAGAATCTGGTATGATACTGTAATAGTAGATCAATTTCATTACACAATTATGAATACAAAATATACAACACAAAAAGAAAATGAGCCTTAATGTAAACTGCTAAGTTTAGTTAATAACAATGTATCAATACTGGCTCATTATTACAACAAAGTTATTACTCTAATGGTAGATCATAATAGGGAAAACTGAGGCAGAGAAAGATGAGTAGGTATATGGGAATTCTCTGTACTCTGTTCAATTTTACTATAAACCTAAAACTGCTTAATGAAAGAAAGTATACTAATTCTTTTAAAAAGAAAGATGAGGAGGGCGGTTCGAGATTATGGCATAGGAAAATCCTGAGCTTACCTCTTCCCACAAACACGCCAAAACTATGACTCCATATAGAACAACTCTGGGGACTATCAGAACAACTATTACAGAACTAAAAACAAAAAGAAAAAGCTACACTGAGAAGGGGAGGAGGGGCACAGACCCAATCTTATCTGGAATCACACCCTAGGTTCAAATGACCCATGGCAGGAGAGATATCACAAACATGGAGCTCTTCCTGAGGAGTGAGGGGTTTGAGCCTCGAATCAGACACTCCAGCCTTTGGGACCTGCACCAGGAACATGAGCCCCCATAATGCCGAGCTTTGGCCTTACGTCTGGAAAAACCAAAGGGATGTAGGGAACTGAGAGCCCACTCTTAAAGGATTCATGCACAGACTTACTTGCTCTGAGTCTGAGTGCAGAAGCAGCAGTTTGAAAAGCACTTGGACCATATGTCAATGAGATTCATTGACTAATCTTAGGGTGTGTGCTGGAGGTCACAGGGGTCTGTTGGAACTATCTCCAGGGATGGAGGAACTGGTGGGCACCATTTATGTATTTTTCTTCTACTTTGCCAGCCTGGTGCTTATAGGAGTCATTTTTGGCACTTTCTATCTGCCTTGCTAGCAATGCTCACCCCACCACAGATTTCCCTGTGATCCTGCTTTCATTTGGTGCTCCTTCACCACTGAACCCAGCTTGACACTTCCACTGTGGCCCTTGGGCGAGCTCAGCCAGGCCTGGCACTCCTCCATTGTGGCACTCACTGTGCCAGACTTATCGGGGAGTTCTCCCAAGTCTGGTGCTCCTCTACAGTGGATCTTGTGAATGGAAGGTGTGCCAACTCCACACAGAGGACACCACTTGCATGTTTGGTGCTAGTGACCAGGGGAGCTTACATTTTCAAGCCTCACAAGACTGTAAAAAGTGGAGAGACAGTTCTTGGCAGGCTACCACCTCCACGGCACTGCACAAACAGACTGAAACACATGCCCAGTCTTGTGCGGCTGGGTCAAGCGAAATGAGGAAACAAAGACAAGAACATAGATTAAACAACATGACACTCATCAACCAGTGAGTCAACAAAGAAATCAAAAGTGTAATCAAAAAATAACACAAGACAAATATAAAGAGAAATACAACACTACCAAATCTGTAAGATGCAGTAAAAAAAAAAAAAAAAAAAGGTAAAAAGGGGAAGTGCACAACAATACAGGCCTACTGAAAGAAACAAGAAAAATCTCGAACGATCTAACATCATAGCTAAAGGAACTTGGGGAAAAAAAGCAAGCCAAAAGTTAGTAGAAAGAAGAAAGTAATAAAGATAGTAGTGGAAGAAATAAAATAGACTAAAAAATACAATAGAAAAGATCGATGAAACTAAAACTGGTCATCTGAAAAGATAAAAAAGAAATTGCAAACCTTTAGCTTTATTCACCAAAAGAAAGAAGAAAAAAAAAAGAGTAAATAAAATCAGAAATAAAAGAGGAAAAATAACTGATAACACAGAAATACTAAAGATTATAAGATAACACTATTAACAATTATATGCCAATAATTTAGACAATCTAAAGTAGATAAATCCCTAGAAAATACTAAGCTATGAAGAAACAAAAAATCTGAATAGACCAAATACTAATAAAAAAAATTGAATCAGTAACACAAAACCTCTCTGCAAACAAAAGTCTAGGACAAGATAGCTTCACTGGTAAATTCTACCACATGTTTAAATATTTAATACCTATTCATCTGAAACACTTCCAAAAAATTGATGAGAAGGGACTACATTCAAACTCATTTTAAGAGGGCCACATTACCGTGATACCAAAACCATATTAGGATATTACTAAAAAAAATTGCAAGCCTATATTCCTTTTTCGGAGACGCAAAAATTATTGAAATATTATTAAATCAAACACAAGTTATTAAAAGGATAACACACCATGATCAAGTGAGATTATTCCAGAGATGTTAAAATCCACAAATCAATGTGATATACCATATTAACAGATAAAACTCATATAATCATCTCAATAGATGTAAAAAATTTTTGACAAAATATAACATCCATTTATAATAACTCTCAGTGAAGTGGATATAGAGGGAATGTATCTCAAAATAATAAAGACCATTCATAACAAACCAACAGCCAATATCATACTCAATGGTGAAAATCTGGAAGCTTTTCCTCTATGATCAGAAACAAGACAAGGATGTCCACTCTCACCACTTTTATTCGACATAGTCCTAGCCACAGTAATTATGCAAGAAAAATAGAGAAATCCAAAATTGGAAAGGAAAAATTGCAACTGTAACTATTTGCAAATGCTGTAATACTATAAATAGAAAACTCTAAAAACTCCACCAAAAAATCTATTAGAGCTAAATAAACGACTAAGTTGCAGGATACAAAATCAATATACAGAAAACTGGGGTATTTCTATGCTCTAATACTGAACTATAAGAGAAATTAAGAAAAAAAATCTAATTTACAATTACATCAAGATTAAAATGTCTAGAAATAAATTTCACTAAGGAGGTGAAAGCCCTTCATAATTAAAACTATAAGATATTGATGAAAAATTGCAGAAGACTCAAATAAATAGAATGATATTTCATGTTCATAGATTGGAAGAGTTAATATTGTTAAAATTGCCATATTACCTAAAGAAATGTGTAGATTTAATTACATTCCTATTAAAATTCCAATGGCATATTTCACAGAAATAGAACAAATAATCCTAAAATTTTGTATAGAATCATAAAAGATCCCATATAGCCAATGAAATCTTAAGAAAGATTAATAATAATGAGGAGGTATCATGGTCCTGATTTAAACTATACTACAAAGCTATAGTAATCAAGCAATTTGTTTCTGCTAGAAAAACGGACACAGATAAATAGAATAGAATAGAAAGCCTAAAAATAAAGCTATATCCACATGGACAATTAATTAACAACAAAGAAACCATAAATTCCTAGCAGAAAACATAGGTGGTAAGCTCCTTGAGATCGGTCTTAGCAATGCTTTCTTTGGATGACACCGAAGACAAGGGAAACAAAAGCAAAAATAAACAAATGAAATTTCATCAAACTAAAAAGTTTCTTTACACTAAAGAGAAGCATCAACAAAACAAAAAGGCAACTTACTGAATGGTAGAGGATATCTTCAAATCTTCAAATCATATATCCAATAAGAAGTTAATATCCAAAATATATTTTAAAAAAAAAAAAACCTCTCAACTACAAAAACAAACAACCCTATTTAAAATGGGCAGATGATCTGAACAGACATATTTTCAAAGCATACATATAGACGGTCAACAGACATAAAAAGATGCTCAGCATCACTAATTAAGCCGACCCGAAATGCAAAGGCAAATGCAAATCTGAACCACAATGAGATATCACCTCACACCTGTTAGAATGGCTGTTATCAAAAAGACAAGAAATAACAAGTGTTGAAGATGATATAAAGAAAATAAAATCCTCATACACTGTTGGTGAGAATTTAAACTGGTGCAACTACTATGGAAAACAGTATGGAGATTCCTCAAAAAATTAATAGAATTACCACATAACCCAGCTATTCCACTTCTGGGAATTTATCCAAAGAATAAGAAAACACTAATTCAAAAGGGTATATCTACACCTATGTTCCCAGCAACCAAGATATGGAAACAACCTAAGAGTCCATAGACAGACAGATGAATAAACAAGATGTAGTACATATATATAATGGAACACTACTCAGTTATAAAAAAGAATGAAATCTTGCCATTTACAACAACATAGAGGGAACTTGAGAGTATTATGCTAAGTGAAATATGCCAGATGGAGAATAACAAATATCTCATGATTTTTCTTATATGTGGAATCTAAAAACACAAAACAAATGAACAAACAAAATAAAACAAAACAAAATTCATAGATACAAAGAACGGATTAGTGGTTATCAGAAGGAAATGGGGTTTGGGGTTTGGGGTGATGCAAAATCAGGGAAAGTATCAACTGTATGGTAATAGATGGTTACTAGGACATTGAGTTGTAATCACTATGTAGTGTATAGAAATACTGAATTATTTTGTGCAACTGAAATAAATACATATATATGTATATATGTAATGCTGAATACCAACTTTACCACAATTAAAAATAAATAAAAAGCATGATATGAATGCTAGGTGTGCTCATTGATACTGGTGTGTCATTGATTTTCAATGTTCTCAGAAAGGAGAACTAGAATATAAACACATACATGTATATATAACACATATGCACATATTTATGCATGAATTTTATGTTTATATATATACAAATATATAAAACTGTGTAGAGTTATACCTACTTCTATAATTATAATCAAGAATTGATATGGTTACCTACAATTTTAATTCAGATCTACACTGGATTGGCATTCTATTTTGTTCTCTTTCTACATTTGTAACCACCTACTTCATATGTGATAAAAGAGACTCAATAAAATTACTATTAATTTTTTCAATCTAAAATTCATAGAAAATATTTTAGAAATGCTAACTTATATCACCATAGAAAACAAACTTAAGTTTTTTTTATATTTAAATTTGATAGTTCAAATGACATTTCATCCATGTAGCCTACAACTATAGCAACATACCTCTCTTATGTCAGAAACTTTTCTTGCTTCCCTTCTCTCAATTTCCTCATTCTTAAGCAATTAAATTTCTGGAGTATCTTTCCCCATGAAACATTAGTTTTGTCTAAATACACACACACACTCACACACCCCTTCGTTTATATGAATTTTCTTATTCCTGCTTCTTATAGTCTGTATAACATCTTGAGATTCATCCACGCTTGAGTGGAAGAATAATTTCACTATTTTTTTTATTGCTAAGTAAGCTCTTATTTTTCTTGTGGATTGATCAAGCATTTGGCATTATAGCTCTATCTTCTTATTAGCTTTTATGTTTCTTTGAATTAACAATTTTTTACATTCTACCTAGTTAATTTACTACTTACATAAGAATCCTGTGCTATTATAAATATATGTATATACTATAGTGTGTGTATATATAGATACACACACACACACACATACATACATATAAAATATCTATCTTACACAGAGCTAGACTGATGTCTATAGGCTACCAGAATCTTTTATGAGAAAGAGAATGTTAATATAGTAAATACATAATTGATATTTTGTTGTTGATAAAATTATTAGCTTTAAAATATGATAATTGAATGAATACGGACACTAATAAACAAAAATAGCTTATTTTTAAATATTTGGAAAAATGCATATTAAAAGCAAAAGCATGTTGCTTCAGGCAAAATTTAACCTTCATCAATGACAATCGTCTGTTTTGCTTACTTTTTAAGAAGTTTTTGCTTACTTTTTAAGCAGTTTTTTTCATGAATGGTGCTGAAGGAAGTCGATTAGTTTTGTGTGGGTTTTTTGAAAGCAAAAAACTTTGGAAATTTCTAAAGTAGAAAAATGAACAAAGATTCTAAATCAGAAGTAAGCTCTTTGTTCTGCTTCTAGTTAGATAAGTTTAAAGTATTATTCATTTCAGGAGTTATTTTTAAGTATGCTCAAAAATATATTTAAGAAAAACTTTAAGTAATATGTTTCTATTTTTATCTCTTCCTTTTTTAATCCTCATTTATTTTTTAAAACTATCGTCCCTGAAAAGTGTTTGAGCTGATAATCTGACAATATACATTCCACTCTTCTGTCCAGTTATTCTTCTGCATTATAAAGTAAAATTAGCAGTTTTCCAAAATGAGATAATCAATTCACTCACACACAATGAAACATGGAATTATATTTTCTTGCCAAAAGTCTAAACTCTATAAAAGCCCTTCATCCTAACACGGATTTGGGAGCAAAATCTCTTTGCTATAATAACTTAGAAGAAGAGTAATAAGGGTATAAGACATTCTCGTTCTATTTCCTATAAATTTTGTTAAGCTGTCAGGCAATGAGGTTTTAGAAATTACAACTTATGTGATCATCAACATCTGAAGTAATTATTTTTTCTCATTTTTAGTTAAGAGGAAATAATCCTTCACAACTTTCTGGAAAGACCTAATTTAAATTAAACTTGTTCTTAGCTTATTTTACTATCTTCACTCAGTACACTAATGATTATATACTCATTTTCTAAAGAGAAATTTTTTCTTTCCTATTACTAATATTTTCATACTGTGAAAGGAGATACATTAGTAACTGAGCTTCTTATTCTTTCCTCACTCCACTACTAAGGTGTACTGTCTTGTCTGATTGTTAAATTTGGGCAGAATAACTAGGCATGTGTAGGGGTGGGATTATTATTCTCAGTTTTCCACTCTCTCCCTGTGTGAGAATTATATATTCACACTCTTTGTCACATGAGCTTTTAATGTCCCATGTAATTTTATATAGTTCTCAGTCCCACTGATTTGTGTATATTCATTCACATGACTTGCTTTGAGAAAGAAAATATGGGCAGAAAAATGGGCAGGGTTTTGTACCAAGGTTTTAAAAGGTGTTGTTTGTTTCCAGGCTGTGCTTGGGTCATCTGTCATGAGAAAAGTATGCTCAGCTAGGTTCTGGTGCAAATAGAATATGGAGCCCTAGGAGCAGACCTGAAATCCACTGCAGCCTGAAGCCCCGCCTAATGGCTGGTGGTCTGAAGCAGAGCCACCCTACAGAAAAAAAAGATCTGTGGAAAATAAAAATAAAGGGGTGTTGTTGTTAAACTACTGAGTTTGGGATAGTTTATTTCCAAGCATTGTTGTAGCATTGGTGAAACAATATGGCTGACTATCATCCCTGCTGTTTCTACCTGGGAGTGGCTTGCTGGAAGATAGCACGTGTCAACTCTTTTCTACACCATGTCCTATGCTGTCCAGGGCTGTCCATCACTGGGAGGCTAAGGGTGACAAATGCTAAAGTTCATTTCATAGGCCGATTTGTTTCTCAGGCTAAGTCAGATCCTCCAGCTTATTTTCTAATAAGGATGATATGTATCTTCTATATTTACTCTTTAATTTACTGTCATATTTTCAGAATAAAAGGAGGGTGCTATGTATTGGAAACTCATTGAAAGCACCAGCAAAATGTGCATAATTGTGAAAACTTTTCCCTATAGACATCTCAAATGATCTCACAGGGATTTTTATTTTATTTTATTTTTATAATAAGAAAGTGTTCTTGTTTGTAATTAGGACTAGGCTGGGAAATATATCCAAATGATTGAAATTCAGCAAGGAAAAAAAAAAACCTCGTATTTTATGATCCTTAGCATTTAGTGATTTTCCTAGGAATTCATTTTCAGACTAGCTCAGCATTTGTTCAGATGTATGAATCTGTTATCATAGATTTCTTCTTTCTAAAGAGTTGATTCATGCATTTAGGAACCAAGAACAATATTTTGTAAATGTCCTTTTTTGTGGCAGCATTGAAGAACTGGGTTTTAATATTTGCTAACAACTGAGTAATCCACAACTGCTCAACTGTTAAATATGTGAATCACTATTGAATATAACCTAAAATGTTGTTTGTCTATAATTTGAAGAAATCAAAGGGCACAATGACAGTTAAAGGTGGCTCATTCTTCTTTGCAGTAATCTAAAATCACCTAGATTATCATTAAGGAAGGTCTTTTTGTAACACTATATCTAACATGCATAGAATACATATACTTTTCAAGAACACATGGACTATTTACCAAAAGAGACAATATAGTTTATATGAAGAACCATAAAACAAGTTTTACCAAATCACCAGGGCTTGAAATCATAAATGCTATCCTCTTTGACTATAAAAGAATTATAGTGAAAACTAAAGATATAACTGGAAAATTCACAAACATGTGAAATTAAGCCATACAAAAATAAAAACTAAATTGTAATCGAAATTATAATATATTTTGGAATGAGATAATGAAAACAACATATCAATTGGGAGGATTTAGCTAACGGAGATTTTAGTAGAAAAATTAATTTAAATAAAGTATTAAAAAGAACAAAATATAATAAACAATAACCTAAACTTTCATTGTAGAACAGTAAACCCAAAGAAAATATGGGAAAGACATAATTAGCTTTGAAAAAAATTAAAATGTTAAGTATATGTTCAAGAAAAAAAATAATAAAGCCTAAGGTTAATATTTAAATTTTAATAAAACTTATAAACATTGAAAATAAGGTCAAGGAAACAAAAAACACAAATTGCACATACTACATCTCAGATCTTTCAGTCCTAATGATAATATGGTAATATAAACAACTTAATGACAATAAATATAACGACTTAGGTGTAATATATAAAATACTTAAGAAAAATACACCAAAACAAAAACAAGAATAGAAAAACCTGTTATTTCTATACATCAAATAATAATGATAATAAATGAGCCCACATGTCATGAATCAGAATAATCATATACCAAAATCTGACAGAAAAACAAACACATATGAAGGCAACATGTTCTATTAAGATAAACACAAAAACCTTTTAAAAACTATGATGCAACATAATCTAGAAATACACAAAACAACACTATATGGTATATGTATAGAGGTTTTGCGGGGGGAAACAATTCAAATTAGTTTAATATCCAAAAATAATTCAAAGTAATCCAGCATTCAAACAGAATGAAAGTAAAATCAAAAGATCTTTTTGCTAAATAAATGTGTCAAAATACTTGCTAAAAAATTAAACACAGATAATGAATGAAAAATCCAAAAAAAAAATCAGACTAGAAGGAATTTCTTCAATTTGTAAAAATATAAAATATGTGACTAATATTCAATTTAAAAATAAAAAATCATTTTCCTGAGTTTGAAAACAAAAAAGAAATCCCATTATCTTCACCTTTTTTTTAACTTATCATGTTGAAAGTCACCTACGCCATAAAACAAAAAAAAAAAAAATGAAATTAAGACTGATGAAGAATTAAAACTGTCATTATTCTTAAATGACAAGATTGTATACAAAGAATACTCTATGAGAACTACAAACAAACAAAAACTAGAACTAATATGTAAATCTGGTAGATTCACTGAATAAAAATCAACATAAAATTTCACTTTGTTTAAATAGCAGCAAAACTGTCATTATGCTTTTTTAATTACCCATGTTGTACAACAGCCATTTCAGATATTAAAGTCATTCACATATTTATCACTTGAACAGAAGTAGAACGCTATATTCATACATTCTGAAATACCTAGGAATAAAACTAACAAAAACTATGCAAAATGAATACACTAAAAACTACAAAACACTAGTGGGTGAAATAAGGAAGATCCTAAAAGCGTTCAAAAGTTCATGCATTGGAAGACTCTACAAAAATAAGATATTACTTATGACGATATTGATTTAGAAATCCCAAGTGAGCACAAGCAAAATCTCAGTAGTTTTACATGGTATTCCTTTTTTAATGTTGATTCTAAAATTCATAGGGAAATTCAAAATGTCTAGAGTATCCAAGACGAGGTTGAGAGGAACAAAAGTAATGATTTACACTACCAGAATTAAACATACCATAAAGCTACTATAATTAAAAGAATATTACAAGTATTGTCTCAAATAAAAATGGAATGGAATAGATTCTAAAAACCATAAACAAAACTCATCGAATTTATTTTTAATAGTATAAATATATTGAAGAGGAAACTAACTGAGGTATAACCATGTAACAGTATATTACCATGTATACTCACATGAAGACAAAAAAAAAACTGCAAACGATTATTGAATTCTATGTAGTACATGTTTTTTCTCAGTAATGAGTGAGCAATTCTGAGACAATTTTTTTACTGTATAATTTAGCAAATGAGAAATATATTAATAGAATTACGAGATATATTTCTAATTGTTGTAGAATGGAGGAAAACAAAAGGAAGACAAGAAAGAATATAAGGATTATGTAACAACTGGAATTATCAGTATGTACTCAATTTGGATACAAGATTGCTGATATATGATTGATAACAATATAATAGATAAAATATAGATAAAATATGGTATTTAGATGACAAATGACATATCATGGATAAATGATGATTGACAGATACATGATACATGACAGATGATTTATTTACTAGATGACAGAAGGGTCACCAGACTTTCTTATCAGCTTGTAGAGATGAGAGGCAGAAGGGAAAGAAGGTGAAGCTTAAAAGCAATCAACAGTCAGATTATTAAAAAAATGGAGTCAGATGCTCTAATTGTAGATGTGCATCTTGATCATCTAGAAAAGATAATACAGAAAACCTATGAGCTGAGGCCACAGGGCAGCAAAGTTCTGGTCCTGAGAATAAACACAGGTAGGACTTCAACCTCTGCAGAGAACTGGCATAGGAAGGCAATGCATGTGCTTTGGAAATCTAAACTGGCAGCAAGACCTGAAATGGGGCTGGAGCAGAGATTCCCTGTGAGCGCAGATACTCAAAAGACCTATGACCACTGTCTGGAACTATATGAAGGAGAGAGTCACAATAAGTGCATGAGACACTTAGTATTAGCTTAGAGACAGAGTCTGGGATCTGTTTACAGAACACAAACCACATGCTGCCAATACATGACTTGGTTCTGAACCAAAGTCCCCTAGGTACCAGGTAGAGGTCTATACTTGCTCTTGTAATAGCGTCTCTTTTAAGAGAAAAAGAAAACTCCTTTGAAAAATATTTTACAACATGAAATATGAAAAATAACTTTATTAAAGATAACCAAAGTGTCTAACAAATGGGGAAGAAAAAAACCCTAGTTACTTGATTTTGAATATGAAATTTATATCATGTTTAAGATTATCAAACAGGTAAATATTCATATACAAAATAGTACAAAAGTACAGACCTTAAAATAGACAACTATAATGCAGAGGTATCTATATATATCCAATTAAAAATACAGGAAGAATATATATATTACATATATATGTTGAATTACACATAAATATATAAAGTAACAGTACCTTATATAAAATGCTGAAGATTAAATAAGAGCAATTTCCAACTTGCCCTAATTCTCCCACTTCTCTGCCCCACCATTCTCAACTGCCAGCCCTGCTCACCATCAGAGTCCCATGGCCATTAACAAATGCAGACACCAGATTTCCATAGTTTTCTCCACCAGCTCTCTATTGGGGTGACACTTTGGTAGATGGATGTACCTGGCTTCCCAGATTTTCTTACCTGCTCCTATGTGTCTATCCATGCCAATCTTTCAGTAGGGTTAATTAGTGGTTTTACTACTCAAAATTTTTCCACAATTGGGAGTAAATAATCTATTCTCCGTATTTCCAGAAAGAGAGGAAAGAAATATTGGGGCAGGGTCAAATATTTGATCTCTTAATAGGTAAGAATTTATCACAACAAAATCAAGACTTGAAAGAAAATCAAAAGTCCAAATGGTCCAATCATTTTTTTAAAAAATGGATTAGAATACACGCACAGGACTTTAATATCACAGGAAAGAAAATAAATTCAAAGAAAATATATATAACAATTTATATCACCTTTAAAGAACAAAAGTGTCACGTCGATGGAAACAATGGAAACAGAGGAAGGACAATGGAATCACAAATTCTGTATCCTGAGAGAAAAGAACTTTTGGCTTAGAAGTGTATGCCCAGCAAAAATGTAACATTTTAAATGAGTGTAAATTACATTTATTTTCAAATGAATGAATATGGAGTATTTGCAACATTTATTGAAATTTATGTTTTTCCTTTTGTTTCCATTTTAACAATGGAATTTATAATCATGTTTACAGGTCTGCTCTTGTCATCTAATCTGTTAAAGAATGAATATTTAGGAAGCAGAAAGTTGGGAAATAGCATATGCTTTATCATAGTCCCTGTTTTCTTGCTCTATGTATTTGGAATGTTGCCGCCCCATTCATTTAACTGCATGGTAATGGTAATCGTGTTGCTCACTGTGGAAACATTTTAAGGTCTTCCAGCTGATGGTTAATAAAGCAAATACTTTAGCCTATTACTGAAATTCCTACAAAATCTTTCCTACCATCAATTCTCACTGCTTCCTGTGGTCCAGCTGATAACAACTTGTTTTCCTCACACACTTCAAGTTTCCCTCTGCACACGCTGCTCCTTCTGTCCGAATTACCCCTAAGTGTGAACCAACATGTCCTACCCTTTCTTCCAAGAGACAGCCTGATGCAACTACATTGCACTGGAGACTTTTTTGACCCCATTAAATAAAGTAATTTCGCTTTTCTCGGAACCCTTTAGTTATTTAATTAAAAATGCTATGAGTTCCTTGAATAATAACCCGTGGCTGACACTTTTATAGCCTAAAGAAAATCAATTCTGGAATATTATAAACAATCAATATAATTGTTGAAGAACAAAGTAGAAAAAATTAATCTGAAACCCACTGCCAAATTTTACCAAATATAAATTAGTATTATGGTGTGGATTTTTAAGCATTAATAAGAATAATTTGCTCAAATTTGGAATTTGAATATAGATCCAAATATTTTTTAAAAATTCAAAGTATGTAAAGTATGGTAGAAGGTAGAATGGGTTCCTGGCTGCAATGCCCTCCCCTGGAATAATCAATAACTAGGCTGCCGTCTCAGACACCTTCACCTGGTGAGTAAATTGCTGTGATCTCTGCATTCAGGTATGTTCTGCCTTTTTGTTGCCTTTTGTTTCATACTTTCCTGTTGAATAGAGCATCCAAGAAGAAAATAGAGTTGGCCTGATTAAGCTTAAATGTTAGGTATAACTTACACTAATACATATTTTGAATATATTTTTACATTAATGCACTTTTTGAAATAGACATTATAACAAACAATACATAATTATATTTTATATTCATGTTTAATAGGTCACTGCATTTAAACCATTGATTTGATTAACTTATTTTAATCTTCTAGCAGGGGTCCCCAATCCCCGGGCTGTGGACTGGCACCATCTGAGGCCTGTTAAGAATTGGGCTGCACAGCAGGAGGTGAGTGGTGGGCAAGCCAGCAAAGTTTCAACTGTATTTGCAACCTCTCCCCAGCGCTAGCATCACCACCTCAGCTCCACCTCAGATCATCAGCCATTAGATTCTCACAGGAGCACCAGTCCCTGGTGCCAGAAAGGTTGGAGACCACTGTTCTATAGCATCAATTACATTTTAAAATAGATATGAACATAAACATATGCTTTCTTTAGAAGAAATTCAAAACTGACTGGCATATACTTTAAAACATATGTTACATATTCTAGAAAGAATATTAAGGAAATTATTTGAAGTGGCTCATAATTCTAAAACAATATAAAAATAAGGTGTTATGTGATGTCTGTGATAAATAATATGAAATCTGATTCATTTAAAAATAAACTGCAGGCTTGATAATTTGACAATATTTAGTTCAGCAAAATTTAGGTCAAGAAATCAAATACAATTTGATGACTATGTCCATTAATCTGTATACAGTAAAGATGTGTACACAAACATACACAGACATAAGTATTCTGTCTTAGATTTAAAGAAAGACATTACAGTTTATTGCAATTTAATTAAAAATTAAAAAGGAAAAGTTTCTGTTCTATTGTTTGAAACAATTCCACATTTCTTAACATCACTGTTATGTCTTTGAAGCATGACATAGGTAAACTAGATGAATTTGTATTTTTAAAACCCTAAAGAGGAGACAACGATTCCATGATGAACTTCTAGGATTTACCCAACAAAAAACTTTGTATCATATTTTGATAGGTTCTGACATTTTCATGTAGTATTTAGTTTCATAATACAATTGAGAGAAAATGCTTCATTAAAAATGGCATTTATCTTCCTAAACTTGTTTATAACACCAATAAATGTTAAGTTGGTTAAATGAAACAATGTTTTCATGATTTATAATAAAAACATATCTCATTTTATGTGATTTTTTTTCTCCATGAATTAACATAACACAACATTGTATCAAGTGACAGATGTTTTTAGAGCTGGAAGCAAATTATATTAGAAGGCTTGAATGTTTACAAAGATGCTGCTTTGCCTATAAATCTCTTCTAAATATTTGAGTGTTTTAAAACAAAAGAATTTGAATAAAACTAGAGAATGTAATATAAGTAACAATTTTACTAATATACAATATCTATCAAACTGACATACCATAAGGCTGCTTAATCATACTGGTATTTGTGTGGATGAATAATAATAATTCCAAGTAACAGCCTGAGCAGAGTATTATGTCATATTAATTATGAAAAAGCTCAGGAAGAAATCAAATACAAATAAATGACTATGTTTATAATCTGTATACAGTAAAGATGTGTACACACACACACACACACACGTATTCTGTCTTATATTTAAATATGTGTATGTTTCTTCACAATCACCCTTCAACTACCATGTACATATACACGGCATGGAGCAACAGACACTGCAACACATGAGTGGGTTTGCAGCGAGGGCAAGGTGCAGGTGTATAGAAGAAAGATACTGCAATAACTACAAATTCAGAGGTAAAAAAAGTAGTTAAAAGGGAATTAAAAGGAAATAAAGCAAAGCAATAATGTATACATGTTGCTGTATATTTTGACAGTTATCATTTATTAAAACAGTAGTTGACATTGACTTTGTTTCTTTACTAGTCACTGTATTAAGTCCTTCAAGTGAATGAAATCATCAAAACCTCATAATAGTCCTTGGGAAATGAAACAAATAATATTCCCATTTTAAATAAAAACACACAAATTTAGTTCAATTAGCCCATGAGCATCAGTAAGCGGTAGGTCTGGGCTTTAGGCTCACTCTCTCCCCAAACCTTGATGTGTTCGCCACTCCTTCCTTCCTCGTTTGTTTTCTCACCACACACTTTTTAGAGTATGTATGACTTCGTGTATGCCACCCTTTAATCTTTACGGTCATTCTATGAAGGATGGCCATTTATTATCATCACGGCCCCTATATCATAAATTGAAAAAAAATTATACAGATTTAGAGGTCTGTATAATTATATTTGAATTTAAGAAATCTGCTTCAGTTCACGTGGAGAATAAGTAGCAAAGCAGAAATTTAACCAGACATTATGGTTTGGAAACTTATATCATTAACCACTGGACCATACAAATCTCCATGTCGTAGATGAAACACTTGCACAGTCAAATATAAAATTTGCTCCATTAGGGAAATCAGGTGGAAAATGTGGCCTTAAATTAAATGTAATTTTTAATATGGCTCACAGATAGATGGTAACAATAAAAAACATCTGATAGTTTCCTGTTTAACTAATTCTAAGCTCTTTTTAATATCAATGCAGCTGGAGTACATTTACTGTCAAGTACGTAAAATACATTTTTAAATTGTGAAATTTAGGAATTTGCTGAGGTCAGTTAAATTTCAATGTCTTGGGGCCAAACTAAAACTTTTTGTCTTTAAAACAGACTATGCTTTTGATTTTATACTTTTGGTTTGGTTTCATTTCGTTTCGTTTTATGATCATTATCCACTATAGTTTCCATACAGGTTTTCTTCTTCAATTTCTTAAAATTTATATTTTCCTGTCAAATCATCTACTTGAGACTTTAGAATGCGATTGTATCAAATTAAATATACTGTTTGATGATTTACATATCTACATGTATTTCACCTTTATTATTTTAAATGCATATAATTTTAATTCATTTTTATTACCTTTTATGTCTTTTATTTTAGTGATAGTTTCAAAACTGCTACTCTTTGATATAATATTCAATGTAAGTTTTACTTTCAAATCCATGAAACATTTATATTTTAAAATGTCAACATACTAATAACTAATATTTTGATAAATACTTGTATTTCACTTTATTTTAGAAATATTTCTTTAATTTTCAAATTTTTGCCATCTTGTCATTATATTTAAATATGTTTGCAGTATTTACCTTAATCACAATATATTTGAGGGGGGAAAAAAAAAGCAAGATAAGATAAATTGAATAGTGACCCTTTGGTTTTGACCAAAAAAAATTTATCACAGAATGTATTCAGTATTTATTTACCAAAATTAGAAGTAAATCAGTGGCTGAGGAAAATATTTTCAGTTTATCTTCTTGGAAACTCTTTACAATTTTATTTGGGAAATTTAGTATTCCATTGGAGTATAATGATATACCTTTATTTATACAACTTAAATGTATAAATTTTATTATATTCTATAATATTAAAACCCTATTACAAGGTCACAAACAGGAAATAAAAAGGACTCAAGCCTAAGGCATGTAAATAAATGGTTGCCTATGGAAGTTAAGAAAATGAAGAGATAGGGGAAAAAGAAAATAAATCCTTCACATATCAGTAATGTGTTATATACTTCAAGAAAACAATGGATATATATATATATGTATATATATATATGTATATATATATATGAAAAATATAAATTTTAAAAAATTAATTTTGAATATCTAACATATGTTTAAAATTTTAATAACAATAGCATTAATAAATAATACCATCATCAGTCAAGGAACTAAGAAATCAGTAGTAAAAACAAAATTAAAAAATTCCTACAGAGATTAGTAAATGTGAAATGTCTTAAAATCTAGAAAAAGTTCAATAACACTAATGAATGGGAGAATAACGATGTCAAGATATAATCCGGTAGAAATGAATCTGTAGCTTTACAACTTGGCCTTCCTTTTCAGCTTTATTTTTTCCTAATATATGTAAAATACTCATTTATATTTCATAATTACAAATGTTTCCACATGTTTTATAAGATAAATCTGGTAGATAGTTTTCTATTTATAGGACTAAAAATATTCTGTAAAGTTGCAGAAAAAAACTCAACTGAATGTTTTATTCCAATATTTACGAAGAGAGATAAAATGTATTTTGGCTTGTAAAGGCATGCAATTATAATTCAATTATTCTCTTCAGTTCAGTAAAAGTCCCTTGAGCAAAGCATTTAAAATGTTTTATGAAATGTTTTAGGAATTTACTTTCTTCACATAAACACTTGAAAATATACTTAGTTTCAGGCTTCTTGAAACATTTTGATACAATACCTCTCCTTTCCTCAGTATGTTACAGAGCATCGAATTTATAAAGAATTTATAAACAGTAGTTTTAGAAAATATAACCAGTAGTTATTATAGACTGTGAAATTAAACATTTTAATTTGTAATATTTGCTTAAAAGTTCTTCATAATTTCCCAACAAGGATTTAATGAGAAATCTAGGACTGCATTCTGTTTACTCATTCAAAATATTTTAGCATTTTCATTTAATGTATTTTGTCTTCTAAAGGAGTGGTTCCAAGCTAAAAGTTTCCCAAAATATGATTTTATGTGTTTGATTTTGTACTAAATACTAATAAATGGAATTCATTAGATGATGCTTACACTGTTTTCAAAAAATAGACAAAATATATTAGTGTATTAAGAGTTTAAGTTATTGAGAGAGGATGATGTGTGTGAATGGTATTTGTATTAGAGTTCTCCAGAAAAACAGAACCAATCAGATATACAGAGACATAAAAGGAGATTTATTATGGGAATTGACTCATGTGATTTGGTTATGCCACCATATATGATCTGCAAACCCTGATACACAGAAAAGCCAGTGGTCTAATTCAGTCAGAGTCTGAAGGACAGAACCATGAGCTCTAACGTCAAAGGGCAGGAGAAAGGATGTCCCAGTTTAAGAGTGAGAAATGCCCTTGATCTGCTTTTCTGTTCTACTGGGGTTCTCAACATATTGGACGATGTCTCCCCATTGCATTGGTGAGGGCAATTTTTCTTTATTCAGTCTCCTGATTCAAATGATAATCTCTTTCAGAAACACCCTCATAGAAAACATCCAGAAATAATGTTTTACCAGCTATCTGAGCATCCCTTAGCCTAGTAAAACTGACTCATTAAATTAACCATCAGAACACCAAATAACACGTTTACCCCAGTATAATACACAGAATTGGTGTGACTGACGATCATAAGATGGATATTTTGCTTCTTACATTCACTGACTTTAAACTGATAATTTTTACATATAAGCATTAAAATGTTAAGAGACACAAATACTGATATTATGAAAGACCTGGCTCCATAAAACAAAGGCCCTCCAGAGTAAAGATCTTGGCAAAGAATGTAAAGTAGACATTTGACAGGTTTGTTAAAATTAAAATCATTCTTATGTACATGGCATCAGTGTAGCATGAGGATTTTATGTTCTAACATATTTTAAAATTATTTTTGAGAAAAATCTTTAAAATGAGTGATACATTTTAAATTTTTCATTACTATCAAACTAATACACATCCATTATGGAAAATCTAGGAAATACAGATTGGCAGATATAATTAATTAAAATTGCTTGATATTTCATAATTATTTGATATCTGCTCATATTTTTGCTCTATATTTGTCCAATCTTATTTTCTCAAGGTGTATAAAGAAAAGTTTAAATAATAATGATAATAATTTTGTATAAGTTTTTTATTTTTAATTTTTTTTAGGCAAGGCAACCTTTGGTTGACCTCACAGACTGCAAGGACCTTGTCAGCTTACAATTCCTTATTTTTTACTTTTTATGCCAACAGCACCTGGT
Organism: Pteropus alecto; assembly: GCF_000325575.1. Taxonomy (NCBI): domain Eukaryota; kingdom Metazoa; phylum Chordata; class Mammalia; order Chiroptera; family Pteropodidae; genus Pteropus; species Pteropus alecto. The sequence goes on along the minus strand of NW_006432227.1, from coordinate 2,847,550 downwards.
CTTCCACGGTGAGGTCTCCCATCCAAGTACTAACCAGGCCCAACCCTGCTTAGCTTCCGAGATCAGATGGGATTGGGCTTGTTCAGGGTGGCATGGCCTTAGATTGTATAACAGTTTTCTACCTGATGTTTTTCTTAATATTACCATGAAACATTTTTACAATTAAATATTGCCTACAACATCATTTTAAAGAATATTTTATATTATGCTGTATAACTATACTCTAACTTATGTAACAAACCCCAGTTATGGGTACTTACTCTTTTGTTGTTGCTAAATTGTTAGCCTCATAAGCAAATTGTAATGATTATCCAGTACTTACATATGGTGAATACTTATGATTGTGGACTTAGCACTAATTCTTAATATTGATTTGTTCCCAAACAAAATATCTACCTGTAAAGTTTTTGAATCAATTTTCAAATTGATTACTCCCAGAGAAGTAATCAGAATAACCAGGTTGAAGTATATAAATGTGCCTTTAATGATACAGTCAGCTATTTTTCAGTTTGTTTTGAAACTGTTACCCTTATTTTCCAATAAATATATTATAAAATTTATTAAAATATAAAATATCTTATCAAAATTATGTTTTAATAAAGTATTATAAAATAATTTTATAAACTCCAATAAATAATGTATAACATTAAACTTCTCAACCTGGCATTTATGGTCTATGATGTGAATTCCATCTACCTTTAACCACACCAAGACCCCAATTTAGCATATCCTATATTTAATGTTCTTGATATGTATGATTTTACTTTCAACCTTGAGAGTGTCGCACAAGAAAATTCCAATGCAGCTATGTAAAGATGACAAATCTGTATGTGTGTACAACTACTTCACATGCTTTACAAGTTCTAGGATAGACTGAGCACAGTAATTGTGCCCTAGACTGTACAACCTACACTCCATCTATACATTTAGGCATCCCCATGCATGTGTTATGTATTGGATAGTTTAGGGTAGTTTAGCAAAGAAAAAGTGACTTCTTCCTTCTCTACCATGCTATATTATTGTGTTTGGAAGAAAGAATTCTTTATTCTTAATTTTTATTTAAAATGTTTTCTTCATAAGGCTTATGCTATAGCTTAGTAGTTCACAAAGTGCATTCCTCAGACCACCAATTATCTCTGATATTAACAGGTATTAAAGAACAACTCCATCATAGAAAGAATGTGCAAAATACTAAGTTAAAGTGAGAGTAGTGTCTGCAGAACTTTTCACGCTCTTTCATATAAATTATGCAACTTGTGAACTTTAAGATTTAATGTATTATACAGCTAAATGATGCATGTTAAATTTGAGTTAAAATGTTGAAAAATAAATATATAGTCATGTGCTATATAATGACATTTCAGTCAAGAAAGGACCTCATATATGATGATGGTTCCATAAGATTTAAATTGAGTTAAAAACTTCCTATTGCCTAGTGATGTCATAGCCCTTGCAATGACATAAAGCATTGCATTGCTCAAGTGTTTGTGGTGATGATGGTGCAAATAAACCTCCTTCACTGCCAGTAACATAAAGTATAGTACAGTCAATAGTAGGATATATCATCTAGGGTTGTGTAAGTAAACTCTAAAATGTTTGCACAATGATGAAATGGCCTAAGGACACATTTCTCAGAATGAATCCCCATCTTTAGGCTGTGCATGACTATATGGAAAAACAAACAAACAAAAAAAGTCATTTGAAATTCTGCCACTATTAGATTTAACAGAGTTTCCTTGTCTGCATAATATCTATTACATATTGTTTAATGTTGAATATAAAAATACATATGTGAGATAATACACTCAAATTCCCAAAAATAGAATAGGGAAAGGATGTGTATTCCAAAAATATTGTTCCAATTTAAATTCTTAACCCAAATAAATATCATTGAGAAAAAAATATTATTTTACTGAATCATATTATTCACTCTTTCTTCAGAGTTTTTGAACAAGTAGGAGGAGGAACCACTCTAGTTTCTCGTAAATCATCATAAGCATTACCACCAGAATCTTGGACATATCTGCAATCTCCCAACACCAACATTAACTCTAAAAAAATAGTGAGTACAATTAATAATGAGAAAGGTATTTCCCAAACTTCTTTATAATTCAAATAACATCTATATTTTCAGAGATCGAGTCATGATATTATAAAAGTATTTAGTTCTTTTTCTTTATTCTCAACTTGCAATTCGGTCCCCATGTTTGAAAGAAAACAATGTTATTTTTAAGATTAAAAGCTGTCGACATAAGACAGTTTTTTTGAGCTAAACTGACAATTGCTGGGATGCAAAATCTCAAAGAACTGAGAAAATGCTCCTGCAAATGGCTGTTTTGCAGCTTATGTTATATATTAGAACAGAAGGAGGAGATGTAAGGAGGGTTACATGAAATCCATTGGCAGCAGATTAAGGGGGTGAGAAAAAGCAAAGTGGGGATATCTCTGGGATCAGGTAAAAAGTAAAACAGAGAGACATACTTCTTTTACATTGACAGGTACAGGATAATAATCAACATTTACAGCACATAGAGATGGTAACTGGGGAACAAGAGAAAAATTAGGGGTTCTGTGGTCTCTTGCCGAGGGGTCCAGAAAAAGAGATTACTCTGATATTTCAAGGGTATGTTATCTGAGATGCAAAAAGACAATAGATAGGCTTACTTAAGGTAAAGACTGACCATTGTCAAGGAAGCTACAAGCCCAGAACTCTCTATTAATTAGGAATTTTTATGTTCAGACCATCCTATAGGTTACTTTTGGTCTCTGAGTTTCTAAGGCCCACCATGCAGGTCTCCCCTGAGCTTGTCAGGTTTAGTATGTGGCCCTATTTTGTCTACAAAACTCATATTTACAGAAAGATAAACTTTAATGTGGCTTTTATTATTCACCAGCACTTTTCAGAGAGAGAAAACTTCATTTGTATGGAGGAATTATTGGATTAGCCATTTGAGCAGAAGACCTAGGCTCCAAGAAATGTTCAGGTAATAAAGATTAACTCTAATATACTCTCAATAATGAATGAATAAAAAAAATGTGAAATTCTGCAAGATAAACTTAGGAAAATAATAGGAGCTTAGGAAAAGTCACTACAGAGTATGGGAGAAAGGGAAGAGAGTCTGGCTAGTAAGACAAGTTTGCAAGAAAATGAAAAATTGGGGGAGGAAAGGTATTTATATTGGTTGGTATGGAGTTAGTGAAAATATACACCCCCCTGCATTTTCCCTAATGAACACTGGAAAAATAAACATTGCTCATTTATGTCTATCGCTCTATCTCAAAAAAGAGGATGAGGCAAAACCCTTTCACTTGTTATGGTAATAACATCTCAATTAACTTCTTAGTCGAGAGCTAATTTCCTTAGTTTTCTAGGAGAAAAAAGGTGATATACTTTTATCTTTTTTAAGTTACAATTTAAAAGTTAATTAAATGCTCAATGCTGACCTAATCCTAGGTAAATTCCCAAGTGACTCTAACTGGTTCAAAGAGTAAAATTCACTACCTTCCCTCCTCCCTATCTCCATATGAGAAGTTCAAATTCCTCATCTCCTTTTTAGGAGGTGTTTCAAGTGTTATGCATGGTAAATCATGAGTTATCCAAAGGAAGTCTGTTGGGGAATTTGAGGAAAATTCCTCTTCTGAATCCCGTTTTACTCTGATAAGCTCTGATCCTTCTACCAGAACCATATCCCTACAGTTTACACCCATCTCCCAGCCTCAGTCTTGTATGGTCTGCAGAAACTACGAAACTGAGCTTTTGAAGAAAACCCGTGTTGCCTGTAAATCAAAGTTTTCATAGAATTTTTATGTCTTTTTCGGGTGTTGTTTAGAGAAGGGAAAAAATAACTGACAATGTATCAGCAATAGACCAGAAAGGGAAAACACATACACACACACACACACACACACACACACACACACACACACGCACACAAAGAATATATTCTTTAAAATGTAACCTGGTTATATTGTGTTCCTTATCAGAAATAACATCTTATATAATATTACAATAAATATATCAGGTCTTTTAGCATACAATTTCATTCAATATGTACAACAAAATGGACCTAAGATTTTTATAATGTTTGTTACCAAATACTAAAATCATAATCAACAATATTTAAATATAAGTGAGACACTAAGATAGCATTTATAAAGTAGGTCAATTTGTAAACATATAAATATCCTATAGAAATTGTTAAAATTAAATTTAAAAATATGCTTTCCTTCTACCACAGGAGAAAAATGCAAACGATAAAAACAGACAATTCTTTTATTAAAAAAGATGTAAAATATATTTGAACTTTTAGACAATTTTTGAACCCTATGCTCACAGGCAGCTCCAAATTAAATACACATGTAGAACCTAGGCTCCAAAACCTATTTTGCATATGGGCTCTGGGACTTGTCTTGAAATTGTAGTAGGAAAGCACTTTTATATAAGAAAATACATTGTAAAAAAAAAAAGTATACAGAAAAATGATAAAAATCGGAAAGAGGTTAAAACCTACAAACTATGCCTTGCTGCTTCTCTGATTACTTTAAGCTGCCTTCCCAATATACCCATTGTTTCTGTCTTTCACATCATTAAGAACCTTGAACACACAAATATAGCACCCAGCTTCTTAGGTTGATAAAGATGGATTACTTGAGAATTCCCATAAAGATATGAAATCTCAATTTGACTTCTTAATTTGGGTAAGTCTGCTGGAATCCATAAATCTATTTGATTAATGCACAGTTAATAATTTAAGTACAGTTAATGTACTTAGAACATCATGGAAAAGTAAGCCAGTATTTTAGCCACTTAGCTACCTATCAATATTTAGTGCTGAATTGTGTCCCCCATGAAATTCATATGCTGAAATTCTACCCCCATAATGTGACTATATTTGGTAAAAGGCCTACAGAGAGCTAATTCAGGTTAAAAGATGTCCTAAGGCTGGGGTCCTGATAAGAATTATCCTTAGCAGAAGAGACACCAGAGAGCTTGTCCTTCCATCCCCTACCCCCACTTCTTTTTCTCCTTGCCATGTGAGGGCACAGCAAGAAGATGGATATCTGCAAACCAAGAAGAGGGCTCTCACCAGAAACTGAACCCTGTCAGATATTAACCTGCAGAATGATGAGAAAATAAATTTCTGTTGTTTAAGCCACCTATTCTATGGTATTTTGTTATGGCAGCTAAGCCAACGAAAACATTTTGTGTACCCAGAAAAGCATTTGGGATTAATTACTAGTTCGTGGTTATTTCAGTGAGGGTAAGTTAAAGACGAAACTTCAACTCTGCAAAATGCTGCAGAGAGAGAGAAGGATGGAGTGGGGAGAAAATACATGTACAGAAATTGTTAAAATTAAATATACTTCCTACTTTTACTATGAGGAAATGCAATGTGTGGAATGTACGTGTCCATCTTGTCCTGCTGTGAAATCTGTCACTATGCAAAGTACTCTGAGAAAGACTCCTGGGTACTTTGGAAACATTTATGAATAAAAGCAAAGAGCAGGTAAGGTAAAGACTATTAGAGGATGTTTAAACTGTGAAATAAAAATCGGATTCTTCTATGCAAGTGAACAAAGTGATGGGAGGGTCTTGTGCAGAGTGAAAATCATGTGTGAAGGTACATGGAGGAGGAGGCACGTTTATCCTGAGTAATTAAGGGAAGGGCGATAATACTGGAGCAAAAGAAGCTAGGGTTAGAGAGGAAGGATGGAGAGCCACAATAGGAGTTATATTTTTTTTCTTGACATAGGTTGTATATTTTATGCCAATATCAGTGGTAAAACAGAAGAGTCTTATAAGCATGGAGTCACATCATCATATTTGCATTTCTAAAGATCACTGTAATTATGCTGTGCAGAGTTAATTTCAGGAGCAAAAACGAATGTAAAGAAAGTATATACCAGGTCAATGAAGTTGTCCGAGTGTGGATAAGAAGAATTAAACTAGGATATACTAAGGAATTTTTAGAAAGACTTTGTGTTAAACTGGTAAGAGAATGTGCAGGAGTGATTTACGGATGATTTTGAAATGTATAGTTTAAATATTTAGGAGAATTGCTGCCCCTCCATTGAAACTTGAAGAATCTGGATAAAGGGAAAGTTGGGAAAATAAAAGTTGATGTTAACTTTGGGGTGCATTTTTAGACATCAATGGAAACTGTTAAATATGAAGTTCATTTAAATAAAATATAAAAGAGTTGTCTGGGCTAGAGATTTCAGTTAGAAAGTTATTTCATATACAAAGTAATAAAGCCAGGATAGAGAAGAGGGCCTAGTTGAGAATTCTACATGATGGTGGGAGTCTTTAAATGGAGCCCACAAAGAAAAGGAATTCAGGGAGTTAAAATCCATGATCATATTGTAATCAAAAAGGGGGGGGGGGCAGGGAAAACAGCATACTTCGAAAATGTGTTAAGCTGTATATCAAAAAGTTGAGTCTAGAGTTACTGACCAGATTTACTGGATGGAAATCACTGGTATAATCCTTTGGGGGGATTATCCACAAAATCCAGAATAGTTTGAAAATGAAAGGAATTGAGGAAGAAATTTTTACACAATATTTGTCTACGAAAAAAGTGGAGAATTAGGTTAATATTAATAGAGGTAAAATTCTAGAGTCTTTTCAACTTTTTATTTTTATCTTTATTTATTTTTTATTGTTCATTGGGGTAATATTGGTTAATGCAATTATATAATTTTCAGGTGTACCTTATCCTTTGACATCTGTATATTCAACTTTTTATTCTGAAATAATTTTAGACTTAGAGAAGAATTGCAAAGATAGTACACAGGGTCCCTGTATATATTCTGAAGGGAGTTTTAAAAACATGTTCTGTATGGGTGATACATGAAAAGCATTAAAAGCTTTGAAGGTATCTAGTAAACAGGGAGAGTCAGGCGATTCATACACTAAGTAACAGATATTATATGCTTCCTGAGAATACTATCACATTCATAATAGTAGCAGAGGATGATATTTGATGTGTAAATATGGAAGAAGAGAAAAATGTGTTCCCTTGTTGGAATATTTGGAGATTTGGTGCTATGAATTTCAATAGATTATCTCCTAATGTGTTCTACTTTTCTGTATGTAAGTGGAAAAATCTTGTCACCTTGATATGAAAGGAAACATGAGGCTCTCAAAGGCATGAAAAGAGTGGAAAACTTAGAACTAGTCCTTTCTCTGCGATGGTGAGAGTGGGTTTGCCAGACAATTGGAGGCAGTCAATTCACAAGGATATCCACCTGCCTGGTTCTATGAATTTTCCTCTACATAATCCCACAGCTGGCATAGGCCTGGAGAAGGCAGTTTAAAAAATATGGCCAGCAGTAAGAATAAGGCTCAGACAATGCAAGAAAAATAGCAAAACAATTTCTCAAGCACTAGGAAGAGAGAGGTTAGAATCAGACAACCAGGAATTTAAAGGAGAGAAATAGAAATGAGAAGAAAAGCTCTATTGTTGGCAGGAGGTAAAAACGTCATTAGACTAGAAATCGCAATAAAGAAGAGCAGGTGTGATGGGGGCCATGAACTACAAAAGGTACAAGTACAGTTAACGATCCTAAAATTCCTTTCCAGACTAGTTTTTAAATTATTTAAGTTAGCATAAGAATATCCATTAAGATTTTTATTACATTTTATTAAATATACACATCCACAAGGAACAAATGATATTGACAGTGTTGGACAGTCTCAGTCAAGAGCATGTTAAACATCTCACTCAGCTCATGCAAACCTTATTTTATGTCACTTTGTAGTGTTTGGTTCTTGTTTGCAATACAAATTGCAGTTGCATGCACAATTCTCATTCCACTGGGTGTTCACTCTGATGTCTCTAGAAAATTAAACATTTAAGCCACCAAATTGATGACATTTCTTTAGCTATTGAGAATTCAATAACAGGGACACCATGGCCTGTCAGTGAAAATGCTTTACACTCCTTGTAGAGATGGATCTGTCTATTTGAGCCTATAATTAAATCTTTCAAAGGCTTATGCTGACATATTTATTTTGACAATTTAAGAATTCAGTACTATCCATTACTATGTTTATATTATTGATTTTTTTGAATTTTAGTTTTCAATTCCACATCACAGAGTTAAAAAAAAAAAATAGAACTTCATTCTAACAGAAAAGTTGTCTTCTTTATTTCATCTTGGCCAGCCTACTATCAGACTAAAATAAGTCAAAATCAAATAAATATTATACGATATAAATTATTATGAAATGTAATAGATTATCATCAATATCTATTAATATTTATGACATCTATCAATATTTAATATATATACACTGAATATGGATTTAAATATGTCTGAGTTTACATATGTATGCTTAAGTTTCAGCACTGTCTCTCACTTATTAACTGTTATCTTGATCAATTACTCATGTAAGTCCCTGTTTCCTTACATATACCTTACACATAATATAGGCCTCAAAGAATAATTATATGTATTTGTCAGTTATCAGTAATAAACTATTACTGATGTAGAACTTCTCAGACCATATATTCTATAAGAAACATTGATATACAACATCTTTATACATGTTACATGATTGAGCTAGCTGAGAATTCTCAAGGTAGAAGATACTATATACTATAGTTGGTATCTTTTATGCAAAATGCATTACTTACATGACACTTTTTCCATGTTAAACTGAGAACTTTAGACAAACCAATTCCATGTTAAACTGAGAACTTTAGAAAAACCATTCTAAGATCACGATGGCTTTCTTGAAGTGTTTTGTTTCCCATCAGAGGAAGAAACAAAGTGAGACCCAAAGAGATATAAGAAATAACTAATCAGTTTAAGAACAACAACAAAAGATGGCATTATGTTGGATAATGTGCCATAAAAATGGATTTGAAATAATCCAGAACCTAGGTGTATATGGAGAAAAGGAAAAAGTTAGATGTACCATAATGGAGGACAGGATTATCCAAGAGGTAGTTCAGGAAGCATGTTTCTATGTTATTTTCCTTTTTCTTTTCCTCTTTTAGAAGTAATACCTCTCTCTGCTTTTGTGGGGATAATCCGAATTTCCATTCATGCACACATTCATTGTGTATTCTTTAGAAGAGAATCAATTCCATATTTTAAGAAGGGATAAGATTAAAAATAAAATGAGGAAAAAGTATAATGAGATGGGAGAGAGATTAAAGGAAAAAAGTGAAAAAGATCAGATAAAGAGAAATGAAGAGTAAACCATGTAATTCTATTAGTATGTATTAAACTAGACAATTTTGCTGCCAAAAAAAAATATATCCAAAAACTGACTAGGCCAAAATTGACATAAAGTACCACTTTATGTAAAATGTTTTTCAACCAGTACACATTTATGAAATTCTGAGATTGTTCAGTAGATTAGAAAGTAATATATCTGCTGATTGCTATCAATCAAGCTGAAACAAAACGCTTTTTCTTTCTTCCCTTTACTTAATAAAACTGACAAATATATGCATAGAAAATAATAATGATACTAAGTAAACTGTGTCACTGCATGACTCAGTCATGCACGTGATTAAAAGCCTACACATTCTTGTGTTTTACTGGAGATAATTCAGTTCTTCTTTTGACTTGTTTTCTGTAACTATTTTTATTTTCTCCAAATTATCCAGTACATATATTCTACCTCTAGAATTAGACTTTTTCCTAGCCATAATTTTTTTCTTGCGGATGGTTCTTCTGTTCCTATTTGGGCTGGCTACTCTCTAGTCTTGCAGCACAGTCTTCTTCCTTGGACTCTCATTAATTTTCAACTCAGGACACTTCCTCCAGTATGACACATCCCTTGTCTCTTGATCTTGATGCTTTCTTGTTTTTGATTAATTTTGCTAGAGTCCATCCATCAGTAATTATCTTGGGTCTTGGTGCCGAATCTTTCTTGGATCCTTTACCACACTGACTTGGATCATGGCCAGGAAGGCCCTAGGCAATCTTTCTGGGTGGCAGCTTCTCTGGCCACTAAAATAGTTATGACTCTTTCATCACACTTCCATCTCCTAAACATGTATTCAAATAAACCACCATTTTCTTCTCTTTCAAAGAGCTGGACAACTGGAGTTGACTATTTCCCTTCTGCCAGATAGCATAGGCTTAGATCAATTCTAAACAGGCTCTGATAAAATGGTTTCCCTGAGGACAGGCCTTGTTAAGGAGAACAGATATGTAGTCATATTTCAGAATAGTGATTTTCCCCCTCCCTCTGCTAGAAGTATGAGAGGATTTTTCTCCAGTTTTCACAGTGAGAACCTGATGAGGCTCTTGGAGGTAAAACTCATAAAAGACTGGGCCATTTGGAGATTTAATTCTCAAGCTAGTGCACACTGAGCCTCTAGCAATTTGCCAATTACAGTTTGTGTTCCTATTGGGACCAGGGTTGGGATTCTGTTCCACGTCTGTGTTTACCCTCCCAACAAACTGTGATGCTCTGTATTGACCTCTCTCTCCAGTTCTGAGGCAGCAGTATACTTTGTGGCTTCAAGTCTATGATGATTCTAAAAAGAGTTATTAATTATTGGTTTATTCGACTTTTTTCTTGTGAGAAAGGGAGTGACAGCTTCCAAATTCCTAACAATCGAACTGGAAACCAGACGTACAAGCAATATAATATACAAAAGTCTTGTTAGTAATTGCTCTCAGATTGTCAATTCATCTCTTAGATTTGTCAGTTATTTACTACAACTTTATTTTCTCAGTGTGAAAATGCATATTTCATATAATTCTTTCCCCAAAAGATATATCTCTAGCTAATTGGTCAATCCTAACTTTTCACCAATCTATTCTTAATTACTGAATTTAGGGATTGTGTCCAGAAAAATTCTCTCACTGATTTTGGCATTCATTGATCCACTTGGGAATTTTCTTCTAGTCCCTGCTACTTGTAAAGACTTGTACAAGGTACTAAATCTAACCCAGAGAGATGTGATTTCCACTTTCAGTGTCCTGACAGTCTACTGATGAGATAGTCAAAATACATATGGAATGGTCAAAGTCAATAAAATGGCAATGTATTATCTTCCTGTGGTTGCTAAAAAAAAAAAAAAAAAATCACAAACCAAGCTTCTTAAATCTATTGTAATGAATTCTCTCACAGTTACATAGGCCAAAGTCCTAAATCAAGGTGTTGGTAGGGCTATACTCCCTCCTAAAGCTATAACAGAACATGTTTTTGCCACTTCCAGCTTCTGGTGACCAAAAGTTCCTTGGTCTGTGGCTACACTGTTTCACTCTCCCTGGGTCACGCAGCCTCCTCTTCTGCCTAAAACTGTGTCTCTCATAAAGAGAAATGTGATTGCATTTATGGCCTACCTGTGTAATCCAGAATGAGTTCTTCCTCATACGATTGTTAACTAATCATATCTTTTGCTGTATAAGGTAATACTTCAAGGTTCTGGATATTAAGACATAGAAATTCTTTGGGGAGTGGGGCATGGTTCAATTCATTATGGCCCATAAAACACCAAAAGCTGTAGAAATAAAAAAAGAAATCAGGGAGCCTCCTGCTCTTGAGATAGGTGTATTTAACCTGGCAGAGAGAAAGACTTTTAAGTTTGTTTAAAAAAAAAAAAAATCCATACTAAGTGATCACTGTGTCTATCGAAATCCTAAGCATAAACATATATTATGCTATTTGAACATTATGAAACCTTTATCAGCATATGGTTTTCTCAATTGACTTATTAGTTCAAACTAATAAACAGGAAAGATGAATTTCAAGGAGATTACAGGGTTATTCTAATTTCTTCAGTCATAATGCTCATAAGTGATAAACTCAGGATTTCCAACCACATTTTTCTGAGCCAAAGCTCAGGAGCTTTTAAGAAAAAAGACTACTACTAATAATAGTAATATAAAGATATTTAGTGTTAACCAGAAGAATATCATATTTCCTTTCATCTTCAGAATAAGAGGTATTTATTCTTAAGTTTGTTTCCTTTTTTAACTCAGAATTTTAGGACAGCACTATTTAGATTATTTTACCAGCTCTCCAGTTGTCATTAAAGCTGCTACTGCACTGAACTGGTGAGCCAATAAAAGCAGGCTTAAAAAGCAAGAAACATTCTGCCTTTTGCCTTTGGGGCTTGCTGTCAAAGCAATCCCTACGCATCCCATAGAGACAGAGAAAATGGAACCTCTGAGCCAGAGGTAACATCAGCAGAGCTGATGAAATGAGAAGTTGTGCTCATAGGCTTCAGCAGCAGCAGCATCTCCTCCTATTTATTGATATATTATTCTCACAGAGGATAAGAAGAGAAAAGGCTTTTTGAGGCAGGCATACCATCGATCAGTTCCAGAATGCTTGGAGGGTGAGGGAAGCTTGACTTGTACAGGAAGGGCAAAGAATTTACATTTCATAAAGCTGAGCATCACACCAGCTGCTTTGCCTTAAAGCATAAATGAAGATTAAAGTGGTAGAGAGATTTAGTGACACAAATTTGATAGATCCTTGTTTTTGAAAAATAAATCATATGATAAACTAATACTAGAAGACAAGAAACTTGAAAACTCAGAGAGAACTGGGCTGTTTATCTCCAGTTATAACATTGTTTGATAAAATTATTTTGGGGTTTTGAGTAAGCTCTAGGCTTTGAAAGATCAAGCTATAATCCTGACAGATTGACACTTTCTATTTTGTAATTTTGTTTTCTTGTTCTTCATTTTGTGATGGCGTCAGTGCTTCTAAGGCATTGGTTGATAAAATGAAAAGAACAAATTTTATTAAAGTAAAACTTGATCTAAATTTTGTACACTTATAAAAATAAAGAAAGAGTTTAATTCATGGCCCAAGAGTTATCAAAAATGGTCATTCTTTGTATGGCACTGTTTCGCAGCCTTATTTCGCAGCCTTAGAATCTGGAATACAATAATTCCTTAATTTAAAAAGATGCGGTGAGTCTGAATACATTGCATTTATAGGACCTCCAGTTTTGAACCTGCAGACTCCAGGTTGTCTATGTGCTCTTGGCCTCTCCAAAAAATCAGCGTAAGCAGAGGCATAGCTTGTGGAAGGAAACTTATTCTCTTTTGGTCCCCCTGTTCACAGCTGATCTTCATTAAGAGAAAACAAACCTCTCTTTCAAAGAACAGGGGGAGCTAAGAAAGAAGTCAATGTAAATTACTTCAAAAAGTGAGACTTCAGTAGTTACCTGGTAGAGAGGCAGTAAGCCATACAAATAGAGACATCAATTTGAAAGAAAAAGCCTAGGGCCTGTTTTGTTCAAAGCTCAGCCTTTAAGTGAGTCTTTGTCTCTCATGCTTTCTTTTCTCTCTCTCACAGATGTTTACCTGTCTATGAATGAGCACTGTGCATCCTTTTTGAAGTTTATTTCCATGCAACATCTGTGAGAATTTTGGCTTTAGGTCTTACTTCAAAGCTGTTGCACCCAATGATAGCACAAACAGATGATTCAACAGTTCACAGCACACAGTCCTAGGAAGGCATTTCCATGTGACACAATTTTTGATATTTAATAGCAACATAAATTTTCAAAAGGCAAACAAAGTATGTTACGTGCATATTAGAAAAGAACCATTTTACTTGTGTCAAAGAAACAATGCCAAAATGATAAAATGAGAGATTCTGATGCTATCTCATCAGCTAGTCTCAATTTTTTTTTTTTTTTTTTTTTTTAGCTTTGAGTGCTATTTAGTTGATTTTCTTGATCCTGGAAGGAAAAGTAAAATTAAATGCCTGGACTAGCTTATAAATCGACTACCCCTTATTATGTGTTTCCTATGCACCTAGATTTATTCTAATAATTTATGTGCTCTGTTATAATTAACCTTCACAATAATCTGGAAATCAAGCACTATTTTATAGATGAGGAAGCAGATATTTTAAGAAATCATGTAAATTTTCCAAGATCACACACCTTATAGTGGATGAAACCAAAATTTAAATCCAGCAGACTGACTCAAGTATGGGAGCCATTGTGCCACATTGCTCCAAGAATATTCCTGTAGTAATGGACCTCAATTTATTTATTTATTTTTATTTAATATTATTTATGCCTACAGCACCTGGTCTTCTATCCAAGTACTAATCAGGCCTTACTCTGCTTAGCTTCCAAGATCAGACATTGGGCTTGTTCAGGGGGGCGTGGCCATAGACCTAGATTTTGTTTTAAAACATGCATATAAGATTCTCAGGTCCACAGGTATTCTGTACATATTTTTCCCCAGTAAAACAATGTTATTTGAAGTCTAAATTTACCATTACAGGTTCTGTATGACTTTTACTATTATGTTTATAACTTTTTAAATAAAATAAGTCATTTGGCTAAAAAAAAAAGTCACATAATAAACTTTTGAACTCACCAAATGAATATCATCCAAGTGACTTAAAGGAGGAATAATGAATACAGAATATTGTGAGGGTGTTTTAGCATATTTGTTAATTCGTAATAGTTGTAGCTTTAAAACAAGATTTGATTACACTGAATTTGTCAAGTTGTTTACTATTTTCAAGAGCATTTATAATATATAGCTGGTTTTGTCAATAACTATGAAATTTTAATGGCAAACAAGAAAATCTACCTTTGTCTCAAAGCATTTTATGATCTCTTAAAACTCAACAAAGCAAAACAAACATTATAAGACAAAAAAATTGTTAGTTATTATATAACATAATATGTATGTTCCGATAGGGAAACGTACAGAAAAATAGGACCACAATATCAAAAGAACACATTGCAGATGTTGTATATACATTTAAAGAACATGAAGTTACCACTTTAAACCATTGGAGAAAGCCCTGAAATTTGAATACTATCAATGGAAAATATATCAGAATTAATCTGAAGTAATAATATAATCCTTAGACACATATGTAATATTTTTCTTATGTACTATCAAGGGATTAAAGTAAGACACTGATGTGAAACACAAACTATGGATCTCTACCAAAAACAAAAAACAAACAAAAAAACCAACTCAACAACAATCCAAAGTAGAAAGAAGCTCTGACTTATTTCTGTTACCAAGGCTGCCCTTACGAACATTTTCTAGGTGGAATTATTTGTAGAATTAATACCAATTTTTCTCCAAATGCCCAATTTGTAAATTCACTATTCTTAATGTCTTAAGTAGCAGTATAGTTTACTGTCCATTTATAATGATATATGAAAAAAATCTCCCAGGAGAGGTTACACAGCACCGTATATTCACACTAAGAATACACAGTGCTCTGCTCATTCACAGACAGGTAAACCTCTGTGAGAGAGAGAAATGAAAGAGAGACAGACTCACGTAAAGGCAGGCTTTGAACAAAACAGGCCCTAGGTCTTTTCTTTTAAACTGATGTCTCTATACGGCTTCCTGGCTCTCTAACCGGTAACTATTGCTCTCCTTTTCTTACGCTACTTTTTGATATTGCTTAGACATTTAGGCATGAAATAGAGCAAAGGGAAAAGTAAAAAAAAAAAAAAAAAAAAACACCAAAGTTCTACAAATATAATTTGAAAAAATGAACAGCAGAGTACCAAAGTTGATCTTCGCCTACCTAACAAATTTCTACCTCACATATTTCACATATAGAAGCCAACAGCTATTATTTCGACCCTGTAAAGTTCATTCTTTTTCAAAATTCTTTATGTACTAGAATGGTTTGTGTAGTCATAACAAAGCACAAGCCCAATTAGGAAGAAGGAAATCAAATGGAGGTTTGTTCATGGATGTGTACTGTCCTCCTTCTACATGGATGGCACTATTGTCAGGCAGTATTTTCTTTACCAAGGCCTAGAGTCATTTCTCTCTAGTGACAGCACTGGGAAAAAAGCAAAAGGGCAGCTAACTGGGGAAATCCATGCCACCTATCAATAGGCAAGGCAGTTTTGTTCACAAACTCCACAGAAAAAGATAAATTGTTTGGATGAAATGGGCAGTGAAAGTCAAGTAAATTATTGAAAAGTTGCTAGGATTTGTCTTCCAAGAATGGGAAAGACTTGTCTACAGATCCTTTTGTCTGTAAATTTCAAAACTACCAGTACTGAAAATTGCAAACACTTTCAAGATAGCTCTATTTATAAATGTTTCTTTCAAACACTCTGGTTTAGAATAATATGAGGTGGTGATGCTAGGAAAAAAATAGCTACAGGATGGTGGGGAACTATAGAACTGGAAAGTCAAATCTGATATACACTTTCAAAGAAATGAAGAAACACACAGTGATATACAGTATAATTTTTAACAGAAGAAAGTAATATTAATTGCAGGATTAAGGAGCTGATTTAATATACATTTCTCTCTACATTAAGAAAAGAATATTAGCGACAGATAAGAAGGAAGGTAAATTTTGTATAAGATACAGGATGCTTTTTCTACCAAAATATCATCTTGCCAAATCTGTATTCCATTAAAGAAGTTACTGCTAATGTGTTATAATTTTATTGGGTGTAGGATGATATCCAGGTAATAAATATTTTAATATCTAAATGAAATATTTCTTTTCCACCCCCCCAAATATATTTAAAGTAAAATTTTGGAGAGAACAATGAGTGTCAAAGTTGCTTTGCTACTGTATCTTAGCAAGTTAAGTGTCTGTGCAAAAAATTACTTCATAAAAGGTTAGATGTTTTGACCTCATATACTATTTTAGAAATTCTTCAGGAAACTTTAGTCTTATATACAAGAATGATTATGATATTGTTGACATATACAAGATCAATTCAACTATGGGGCTTTATGTAGGAAGTTTGAATATTTATTTTTCTGCAATATGATTTCAATGGTGTTGATTATAATTTTTTTTACTGCTCATTTTTCCAGGACACAACTGCTTGATTTTGTGGTCATATTCTTGGGTTTTAAGTTGACAATTTAAAATACCAATGTTTAAGTAGTAAAATGCTTCAAATTTGGACTTTAGCACTTATTTTAATTACATTTTTAATTGCTAATACATATCAAGTATTGTTTTAGTCATGTATTATAAAGATTAATAAAATATAATTTCACTTGTCAAATGGCTTATGTTCTAATGAAGGAGAGAGTATATAAATTAATTATATTCTATTATAAAGTCGACATAGCATTGTATAAAATGCTATTGGAAATTATTAATCATATTTAAATTAATATAAGTTTTGTGTGAAATATTTTGTATAATTAACCATGCATACCATATAATACATAATATAGAATTCATAGCTACTATATGATATAATTAATATGATATATGCCTAAAAGTTTATCTATAATCTATGTAAATATTTAATCAATTTTCTAGAATAAATAATTTAAATATTATGAATAAAGACTAATAATTATTTCTGAGCCACTAACAACAGGATCAAAACTGCAGCAATTTCTTTAAATACCCCCAAACCTTCTCATAAAAACCAGACAAGACAAAGGAGATAGCAAAACAAATAATGCACAGATGACACATTTGCTAAAGCTGCATGGCAGGAAATCCTGCAAGTACCTCTGGGGATCAGAAGTATGGCCAAACCACTCCACCATGTCTGATCCACGCTGGCTCAGATTCTGCTCAATAGTAGTTGAGAAGAGATAGATGAATACTGAAGAACTGACCATACAAGTCACGGGACCCAGAAATAATAAACAAAAGCTTGCTTTCGAAAGTATTTGGAAAAATACTGCAGGCTCCAAGTTTCAGACACATATGAAAACAGACCCAGGGAAACGCATTGGACAAGAAGAACAAATTGTGACAGCTTAAATCTCCAAGCATCACTAAATATACCACAAATATACTTTTTCAGAAAGACAGAAACCTACACAAAATGAAAATTTGGGGGAACATAATCCATGCTGTGAAGATAAAAACATGGGGAATCCACAGTCTGTTTAGATGCTAGGGGTCAACAGATTCAAAGTAAACAGATCTCATAAAAAACAATATCTCAAAATAGTACAACATTAAAAATTAATCATTATTTTAGTAGGCAAGGCCTAGAGCACAGAGGACAACGGAGTCAGAATCACACTAACACTGAGATGTAGAGCCATGGCCAAAGAGGTCATATTTTTTACTACAAAACAATAACAAGAAGAGAGAGGATCCTTAAGCATGAAGGTCATCTCAAGTCCCTTTAAAAGAAGTTCCTACTACTACAAAAACCAACTGTATTATTTCAGGTTCCCCAGAATAAAGAACCAATAGGATATACACTCTCGTGGACTCACAATAGGGCTTTGTCCCGATAAACCTATCATAAGGTGAAAATATCATTAGTCGAAAATGCATTTAATACAACTAACCTACCAAACATCATAGCTATGCTCAGAACATTTATATTAGCCTACAGTTGGGCAAAATCATTTCGCTGTCACTGCCCTGCATGAATCACAAGAGTACCATACCACACATCGTTAGCTCAGGGAAAAGGTCAAAATTCCAAGTAAGATTTCTATTGAATGCATATGCTTTTGCACCATAGCAAATTTGAGAAATTGTTAAGTCTAACTAACCATCATAAGTCAGCACCATCTGTATATGTGTACATATACATAAAGAGATTTATTGTAAAGTATTGACTTACCCAATTATGAAGGCTGAGAAGTTCCAAAATCTGCAGTCTGCAAACTGGAGATCAGTAAGAGCTCCTAGTGTGATTCCAGCCTGAGTCCGAAGGCCTGCGGACCAGAAGAGCCGATGGTGTAAATTCCAGCAGAAAGCCTGCAGGCCTGAGACCTAAGAGCTGCGGATATTTATTTGAGTCTGAAGGCAAGAAAAGACAACTGCCCTAGCTAGAAGCCAGACAGGAGGAGTTCCCTTTAACTCAGACTTTTTTTGGTTCTATTCAGGTCTTCAGTGATTGCACGAGACCCACTTGCATTAGGAATGACTTCACTAAATCCACAAATTCGAATGTTAATCTTCTGCAGAAACACCCTCACAGACACACCCAGAATAATTTGACCAAACATCTGGGCACCCCATGGCATAGTGAAATTGATCCATAAAATTAACCTCACACCTACTATAACATCCATTTCTTTGAAACACAAGCAGCAAAACAGGAATACATTTGAAACCCCCAAGAAATATACTGACAGAAAAATATGATCAAATTAACCAACATCATTCCATGAGATGGAGAGTAAAACATGACATCACAAAATAAAAGTAAATCTGTGATGTATTTCAAAATGTGCTAAAAGAAGGTTAAGGAAATGATTCATGTTTTGAAAACAACATATATTAAAATAAGAAAGCTCGTAAGTGGGATGCTTATATAAGCAGGAAGATGTGAAAACGGAGGGGAGTAACTGCAAGAATAAACCAGGAAAAGCATTCAGAAATGTACATGGGATTGAAAAAACAGATTAAGAGACACCATGGAAAATACAAACTCGATAGCCATTTGGAAAAAATTAAAGTGAAAATTGGATCCATACCTCAAAACATCCAAGAAAATAAATCACAGTTCTAAATTTTAAAATTGCCAGTATAGAGAGATAAATTATTCACTATCCAAAAGAAATATTGATAAATTAGAATATATAAAAATGAAAATATTAAACTTGGCATGACTAAAAAGGTAAAAATAAACTACCCCTAATCTATGAAAAAGTTATAAATTGAGGGAAAAAGTTCAGACACACATGCTGATATGGGTTTTGGTGTGCAAGATTTTGGAGAGCAACTCCTACAGCAGGACTGAACTCAAAGAAAGAAGTTAAACTGTGATGCAGGTCTGTGGAAATCCTGTCCCATGGGTTGTCTCAAGTTTTATGTTATTAAACTGATCACTAGGTTCATTTACTTAAAATTCCCCTAGACATACTATGATTCTTAAACACTAATACATTTAGATGGACTGCTTTCTCTATGGTTTTGAGTGCCCACATTATGCTTTATTTATATGACATTATAATTATTTATTTTAAAGAAATAGAGCAATTGATAAGAATTAATGTACAATAATGTTTATTATAGAATGTTTTCAGATAGGAAAAATTAGAAACAGTCAGTATCAAGTAATAAAAGGATAAATATGGTACTTTTATTAGTTATTAACATGCTTTCAAAAATATTCAATATGGAATGTTTTTAATGTAATGTTATATCAAAAAGTACTAGACACACATTGTTCCCTAAAGAAACAACAAAAAAAGATGTAATTTCAAGAGTAAAGCTAATATGTAATTTTAATTTCCTACTGTTTCTGAGAGTCTGCGAGTATCCTAAATTTTAAGTTATATAATGTATAAAAATAATCAATGTTACTAAAAATAAACTGATTTGTAATTATATATGGCAGAATAAAGTTGTTTCTTCTGCCCTCTTCTCGGTAATTTAGTATCAACAACAAAAGTAAAGGGAAATGAAAAGTAATAAGTGGGTCTTTAATAAGAGTAGAAAATGCTTTTGACCTCTTAAAAGATTGTTAGTGTAAAGAACTATGACTCAATTGCAGAAGAACTGTGAGATCACAAAAGTAACAATATAGATCTCAATAATAATGTTCTAAAAACAAGTGAGTAACCTTGTGATTCCTTAATTAGAGGTTAGGAAAAGGGGCAAGGTTTTTCCAAGAGAAAAAATGAGTGCCAGACCCAAACCAAACCGTATGGATAAGGTTGTCCCGATAGAATAGTTTGCATAGCAACCAAATGAGGACAACTCAATGTCTCCATAGTAATGGCAAATAAGATATGAAAAATACACAATAGTTAAAACTATAAAGTTATTTTTTAAAGGTATAAATCTATAAACATGACAAAAAAAGTCTCATTATCCAATAAAAAGCAAGATCCAAAACAATAAAAACAATATTAGCTCACTGTTTGTCTAAAAAGATATAGATTAAAATGCACATATCAAAATTTAATAGAAGTTGCTTTAATGAGAGCCAAAGAGTGAAATAAAGGAAAATTTTTATTTTAATTTTTGTATTTCTACCAATTTGAATACATTTAGAAAATTTTACGAATTAAACATATAAAGAAAACCAAAACACTAATATTTTAAATTTTGTTTTATTTTATAAATTATAAATTTTAGCACAAACTGCTATGCAGTTTGAACATTTCATTATATTTATCAGCTCTTATATATTTTCATTTCTGAATTGCCTCTCTGGCATCCGTTCAATGTACAATTTATCTTCTATTTGTTTTATGAAATCTCTTGGACTTATATTGACTAGTTTGCATTGCAAAAGTTATTTCTCTATGAGATTTGTTTTCTTTTTTAAAGTTTTTGATATTTAATCAAATCTATCATTATGTCTGCTCCTATTGTGTAGCTCACTTGCGATATTCTCCTATATTGTTTCAGTAATTTCATGCTCTATACATTTAAATACTTATTTCACCTGAATTTTATTTTGATTTATATTTCAAGATCTGTATAAGATGATCAGCCATCTGCTAATTAAAATGTACATATGCATTTTACATTATCATGTTATGATATTTGTGCCCAACAGAAATCATAAAATAAATCATACTACTGTGGTGTATAGTATGTCTGTTAAAGGGAGGGCAAGTGTGTCTCTTAAAGGAAATTACCTACTATTAAGAAAAAACTAGGTCCTCTGAGAGGAAACAGAAATTTAACAAAAGAAGTCAATGTGCAAGGCAAGAGAAAACACATTTCTAACATCCTAGTCTCTTTTTCTTTAAACAAAGTTCTAAATAATGCTAAGCGCTTGAGAATACTCACTTATGATAGTAGTAGGGGATGGGTTGTATTAAAGAATTTTAGTACCCACTTGCTGGTCCCATGAAGATGAGCAGCTGATTTGGTTGCTTTGGAAAATTGTAAATAATCTATTTAAAACTCAAAGCATGGTTGATCAAATTTTTTATCAACATTATTTCATGCATTCTCAGTTTCATGAAGTCAGACTTGCTTTGTTCTCCCCTCCACCCTCAGTCTACCTCCACCTAATCATTTGGCAGAGAAAACTTCTCTTCTTTTGTGGCATTATGTTTTTATCACATCAAATGTTGGGTAATTATCAGCTGTGTCTTCAAAAATGTTAGGAGAATGAACTTAGCAACATGTAAATCGCTGATAGATCACTTCTACATTTTGAAAAGTCCTTGTAATTTGCAAAAGGAACCAGTGTGCTGCTTTATTAATATTGCCTGGTGCTTTTGAAGCTTTATAATCTTTTTAACTTTTATTTTTAACTTGTCAAGTGGGCTATTCTTTCATATTAATAAGGTACTTCTATTCAATATTTTATCAGTTCTGATTGTTTTAGGAAGTTGCAATTTTATGTAGATTGGACTTTATTTTCCACATTCCTCTTATTCTTTCTCTGTCATACTTAGTTTCTATTATTTTTTTCTGAATTCTGAGCAAATTTATTGAATATGCATTTCATTGCATAGATTTCTCAAGAAATATAACTTATTGACTGCCATCGCAATAATTTTAAATTTGGTAATTCTTTAATCAGGAATACACATTTCCTTCTAATCTCTAGAAAAAATGCATTTATGAACAGATAATAGCTTTGACCCATGTCAAAAATGAGTATAACGCTTGGGTCCTGGGTTGCTACATAGGTCCCAGCCACAACTGGAGCTGCCTATGTTGGAAGGTGCCCTAAGTGACGAGGGCTCAGTTTATACATGGAAGATCCTCATCTACTGTGTTATGCTCCTTTGGGTGGTTACCATATTCCACTGAGGATTGGTAATCATACTCGATTCCATAACCCTTAGGCAAAGCCATTCTAACCAACAATGAAAATGAATGAAGAGCACCTGAACCACTTCCTCTGTACCGTGGACCATGACACTGGTTTGGACCATTATTCTGCACATGGACCAACAAAGTGTACAGGACCTTCTCCTCTTCTTTACTTACACGAATGACAGCCAGGAGACTGATCTTCCATCCTTTTGCTTGTGTGTGTGTGTGTCGGGGTTGAGGGGAGTACGGGGGGGGACTTAAATAAATTACTTAGAATGGTTTTTTAAAAAAGGAATAAAAAAGGAGGTGATAAGAGAAAAACCTTGCCTTGCCTCATTCCTCCCTTCTGTTTCTTGTTGCCCTAGGTTTCACACTTCAAAGTAAGAAATCATAAGATTATATATGTAGTATATTTGCTAGCCATATACATATGTGTTTTGTACAATTAAACATTCTATACACTATCTAAGAGACAACAGTTTATCCAATTGAAGTCCCCACCAGTCAGCACTTTGCAGAAAGAAAATTGGAAATACCAGTTTGAGATTAGTTCCCATTTTGATGCAATGGCCTAAACAAAAGTGGACCTAGAGGAAGTGTAAGGTGGCTGGTCTTCTGATGAATAGGTCTTAGAGGAGAGTATGGAATGGTAAGAAAAAAACATGATTTCAGTTCACAAGATGAGAATACAGAGATGGTCAAAACCTAAGTTCACATGAGACCCAGGAGCAAAACTTAATACCCTTGCAATATTGATTAAAACCATGGAAGAAACTCAGCACTGTTAATATTTTAATACGTTGGCCTGGGGGAAAGAAAACTGCTTTCTGTCCTAGAAGGGGTGGTGGGGTAAAATGGAATATTGGTGATACCTTGTATGTAGCACTCCATTCTTTGTTTGCTATACTCATTTCATTAACTGTTTTAAAATAAATTTTGAATATATTTTATAATTGTTGATTTAAGTAGTTTCTGCGATCGGTTTGAAAAACATTAAAAGCAGATCTCCAAGTGTTCTAGTAATCAGCGATATTCTAGAAGAGTAATAAAAATATTTTATGGTGTATTTTTAGTCAAGATAAAAAACTGGCTGGTTGAAGAAACTAAAACATTTTTAAAATTGTACAAATGTACAGAGAATTTCTTCCATAAATAAACCTAAATATTTTTTAAACATTTCCAAAATGCATGTTACTATCGTGCAGTTTTCTATCCTACCTGTTAATATATTGCAGAACCAATGTTGCAATGTTCTTTTTATCTAAGATTACTTATAAATGTGGACTTAATAAACAGGTTTAACAAGAACACAAGAATTTGGAAAATCGTTTTCCACTTTTAAAACAAATTCTGTAATGTCATTTCAGTTCTATTTAAAAAAACATTTTTTTCAAGAATGCAGTAGTACTTAACAAAAGAGGCCTAGATAATAAAAAATAGTAAGAAAGGTTTTAAAAAGTCCAATTGTGCTCCCATACATTAAACACTTTATTCAGTGACGCAGAATTGCTGAAAATTTCCAAAAAATAGAGAAAAAGAATGAAAGGCGGGGGGGGAATGCAACTTTGAAACTAATTTTTCCACAAAATGCAGGCCATCTCATTCCCTAAGGTAGGAATATACTCACACAGGCAAAGTTTTTAATCTAATAAAACATAAAAATTTAAATAGAAATACTACTAAAATATGTTCATCATTCTTTCTCTGGACATCGTATATAATGCTTCAAAAATGTAATTTTATAATAAAACAAAATGCCTATACCTGCACTGGTGAAGTTTTAGAAAAAAGTTTAAATTGCCATTATTTAAAAGAAAAATTTCTCCTGAAGTCAATAAAAATTAAAATCAACACAGGAAGCCAAATTCAAATTAAAAGAAAGCTTACTATTGTCTGATGATTAAAAACAATAAGCTCAAAGATATAAAATGAATAATGACATTCAATAAATTTATAATAATTCGCATATAATTATAGTCTATTAATAATTTATTCTTGGAGCACTGGAATTTCCTTGTATAGCTTATCTGTGGCATTATTGGAAAAGTGAAGACAATAAATATTGTATTAATGGAAAAAATGTTTATAAGTTTAAAAACCTTAGAAAAAAATAAAATTCTCAGAGCCTATGGAATCAAATATAACAATTAATAAAATGAATCATGGGCTTATTAGATGATCCACAGGGTAAGGTGTAAGAGGAGGGAAATAAAATGCTTTGGAAAGCTCCATCACATTCCTGGGAATATAGGAGGCCATGTTTATATACAGGACTGTGCACATGCCCATAAAAGACCTGAAAAAGAACTCTAACTCTGAACTTGAGACTTAACACACACAGTAAGTGAAGGCTATAACAGTTTTAAGCTGATGGCTAAAGCGCTGAAGATGTACCCCAAAATAAACACACAGAGCCCCTTAGCGAAGGCCCAGAAACCTATTAGTTCAAGGTATTTAAGTATTTCTCTCTTCTATGAGAATTGCCAAGTGGAGAGACTTCAGCAGATAAACACAACAACAACAACAAAAAGATACATAGATCAATGGAATAGAATTGAGATCCCAAAAAATACACACATACACACGCAAATATTTTTGACAAAGGAGCTAAAAACATAAAATAGAAGAAAGAAAATGATACTGGGAAAATTAGAAAGCCACATGCAAAAGGATGAAACTAGACTATCACCATACACAAAAATTAACTCAAAATTGGTCAAAGACCTAAGACCTGAAACAACAAATTGCATAGAGGAAAAGACAGGTTCTAAACTTATGGACCCTGGTCTTAAAGAAGATTTTATGAATTTGACCTCAAAGGCAGGGGAAGTAAAAGCAGATATAAAAGAATGGTACTATATCAAACTAAAAAGCTTCTGCACAGCAAAAGAAACTATAAACAAAACAAAACACAACCAATCAAATGGGAGAATATAATTGTAAACACTTCTTATAAGGGGCTAATATTCAATATATATAAAGAACATACAACAAGAAAACAATCAATCAATTAAAAAATGTGACCTAAACAGATACTTCTCCCATACAGACATACAAATGGCCAACAGATATGAAAAGATGTTCAGCTTCACTAGCTATTAGGGATATGCAAATCAAAACAATAACAAGTGTTGGAGAGGCTGTTCCACTATGGAACAGCATAGAGGTTCCTTAAAAAAAAACTTAATAGAATTATCATATGACCCAGCAATCTTTCTTCTGAATATCTATCTAAAAAATTTGAAAACATTTATCCATAAAGATATATGTACACCTGTACAATGGAATATTACTCAGCCATAAGAAGAAATGAAATACTGCCATTTGCAACATGGAGGGACCTTGAGCTAATCATACTAAGTGAAATAAGCCAGACAGAAAAAGTTGAAAACCATGTGGGAATGTAAAGTGTTATAGCCGCTATGGAAAACAGTATGGAAGTTCCTCAAAAAACTAAGAATAAAATTATCATATGATCCAGCAATCCTTCCTCTAGGTTTTTACCCAAAAAACCTGAAAACATTTATCCGCAAAGACATATGCACCCCGATGTCCATAGCAGCATTATTCACAGTGGCCAAGATATGGAAACAACCAAGTGTCCTTCAATAGATGATTAAATAAAGCAGATGTGGTACATATCTACAACTGAATGCTACTCTTCCATAAGAAAAGATGGAATTACAGCCATTTGTGACCGCATGGATAGATCGAGAATATCATGCTAAGTGAATGAGTCAGATGGAAATTGTCAAGAACCATATAATTTCACTTATATGTGGGATATAAAACTAAAAGCAGCAGACGAACAAGACAGACAAACTTCATGGACACAGACAACAGTTTAGTGGTTACCAGAGGGAAGGAGCAGTGGGAGGAAATAGAAAAGGGTAAAAGGGGTCAAATATACAGTGATGAATGATTGAACGTTGGGTGGTGAACAAAATGCAATATACACAGGACATATTAGTGAATTGTACACCTGAAACCTAAATAATTTTATTAACCAATGTCACCACCATAAATTTAATAAAATTAAAAAAAAAAAAGAATATTTGAAGAAATGGCCCCAAATTTCCCCAATTTGATAAGAAACCCTACCTTGCCAGTGCATTTTGAAAAATCTTGAAATATGACTAGGAGAAAAGTAATCATATTGAAACACTCTCAGTATCCCACTTTTTATAACTTCTTTCAAGGGAAAAGTACTTTACCAAAACCTAACCTACATGGGAGAAGGAAAATTTGCAATTCCAGCCCCCTCTAACATTCCTCTCTCAACTAAGTGGCAGGGTTAGGGGATTGGGGGTTGGGGGTGACTGAGAAGCACTTGTGACGATGAGAGCCTAGGGGCAAAAGCTCATTAAAATAAACAACAGGGTATTGCAGCAGGCAGAAATGCAAGGCTAAGACTCTAATTAAGGAGGAATTAGGGAAATCTCTGATAGTTCATATCAATTTGGCTAGGTTATGACACACAGTTACTTGATCAAACATGAGTCTAGATGTCGCTTTGGAAATATATTTTAGGTGTGATTAACTTTTAAATCACTGGAATTTGAATAAAGCAATCTCTCTGCCAAACATGACAGTGGGCCTCAACAATCAGTTGAAATCCTTAAGAACAAAGATGCTAAGAATGGGGTCTCTACAGAAGAAAGGATTCCATTCTGAAACTTAGAAATTCTGTCTGGGTCTCCAGACTTTAGACTCAAGATTGCAACATCAATTCTTGCTGAAATTTCTAGCCTGCTGGCCTGCTGTATAGATTTTGGACTTGCTAGTCCTTGCAACTGCATGAGCCAATTCCTTAAAATATATCCCTGAAATAAATTCCTTAAACATCCCCTTCTGTCTGTCTCTGTTTCTCTCTCTCCATATAGATATAATCTCCATTCTATTAGTATTTTTCTCTAGAGAATCTAACACAAAAATCAAAAGACAACACAGGAGACAGAAAAATTATCAAGAACACTAGAAGAAATTGAACCCCTACAGTTCAATCAATTGGATACCTACAGTTACACCAGTCAGTAAAAACAGCCTAACTCTTAGCCAGATGCGAACATAAAACTATACACTAAAGGCCTATTTACCTCAGTTCCCTTTGCCAACACGTTATGCCTGGCATGCAACAAAAATTATAAGAAATACTAAAAGGCAAGAAAAACTAGTCTGAAGAGACAAACCAGGTAACGGAATCAAATTTAATTGGGAAGACACAGATAGATTATAAGTAAAAGAAGAAAAATATACCATACTAACAATGATGAAGAGAAACTTGGAGTAGCTATTAATTTCAAGCAAAGTTGACTTCAAGAAAATTTATCAGGGATAAAGAGGGGCATTACATAATGATAAATGGGTCAATTTTCTAAGATGACTTAACAATCCTTAATGTGCACATGCCTAAGCACCAAAACATGTGAGGCATAAAGTGATAGAGTGGCAAGATGAAAGAAACAACTCTATTATTATAGTTGGGTACTTCAACAGACTTCTAACAGTAATTGACAGATCCTGCTGACTGAGAACCAGGAAGGATATAGTTGAACTGAAGCGCCACCAAACAACTTGACTCTTATAGAATACTCATCCAACAACAGAATATATGTTCTTCGCAAGCTCACCTGGAATATTCACCAAGATAGATCACATTCGGGGACATGAAACACACTTCAACACATCTAAAATAATTGAAATCATACCAAGTATTCTCTCAGAATGTGATGGAACTAAACTAGGAATTAATAACAGAAAGCAACTGGAAATTCCCAAAATATTCTGGAAATTAAAAAACACACCTGTAAAAATCAAATGGGTGAAAGAAGAAATGCCTAGAGATATTTAAAAAAATTATAACTTAATGAAAATGAAAATATAACATCAAAACTGCGGGATGCAGAGAGAGCAGTACTTAGAGGGAAATTTATAGCATTGAATGCATGTATTATAGAATAAGAAAGATCTAAAGGCAAAAATGTGAGTTTTAACCTTAGGATACAAGATAAAGAAGAGCAATATAAACCTATATAAAGAAAAGAACTTCAAGCAGAAATCAATAAAGTTTAAAATAAGAAATAGAGAAAAATCAATAGAGAAAATGAGAAAGTCAATAAAATCAAAAAGGTGGTTCTTTGAAAACAGGAATATAATTGATAAACTTCTAGTCAGGCTAAGAATAAAAAGAGAGAAGTTACCGATATTGGAAATGAAAAAGAGACCATCATTTAAGAAGGTAACAGAATAATATGTAAAACTTTATGATCACAAAATTGATAATTTGAATGAAATAGACTATCCTTAAAAGACACAACCTACCAAAAGTCTGAATAGGCCCATATCTATTATAGAAATTCAAAACATAATTGTTCTTCTAGAAGAGAAAGTACCAGGTCCAGATTTTTTCACAGTGAACTCTATCAAACATTTAAGAAAACTGATCTCAAATCTGCTCCAGAAAATAGAAACCCATATTAAAGAACATATTTGTTACCTGTCTTTATGCTAGAATGAAATTCTATGAGGGCAGGAAGTCTGTTTTATTCAGAAATTTATTCCTAAATCCTAGATAAGTGCCTGGCATGTAGATACAATGTTAAAAATTGCCAAATATTTGTGGGGAAATAGAAAATTAATATAGGTTCATTCTTTAATTGTGATGCTACCCACTTTTGCTGTTTGTTTATGTAAACAAAAACCATGGCAACAAAATACTGCCTTCAAGGGCTCAAATTTCAGTAACTCATAATTATTCCTTCTCATTTCTAAAGATCCTTTCAACTTTATCATTTTTAATATTTTAATAGAATAAGTTGATCTCAATAAAGTACATTCTTATTATGTTGAACTCTTAAGAATATGATGGGTACTCCATTTTGTAGTTGTGAACATTTTCATAGGAAAAAATACTTATTTAACAGATATTTTAATGTCTGTTGGAATAAATTAAATATGTGATACAAAATCACTTACAAAGCTGTTTTAGGAACTAAAAATCTGTTTCCATTTTGGTTTTATTCATCTAGAAAAGTTAATTTTCTGTTCTCATTAAAGTGGTGTGTGAAACGGTGATTATAAATAAACTGAATCTCATAAGCCAAATGAACCTGCGATTCTTGTTCAAGTTAAGTAGATTTGTGGTATGTACTAAATACATACACATACACACACACACACACACACACACAAAATAGTGAAATAGTGCAAGGCACAGAGTATAGGTTCTTTATCGAAATGGAAAAGTTGCAAATACATATATGTACATGTTTATATATATATGTACATAAAATAGCAATGAAGAAGTAGAGTGTGGTTATAGACTGAATTATGATTCCCCGTCTCCGAATCCATATGTTGAAGTCCTAACTCCCCAATGTGACTGTATTTGGAAAAGAGGCTTTTAAGGAGGCAATTAAGTTTAACTGAGGTTACGAGGGCATAGCCCTCACTCAATAGCAAGCCAAGGTCAGAGATGTGACGGAAAAACCAAACGTGTTGACATTTTGACTGTGGACTTCCAGCCTCCAGAACTGTAGAATAACAAATTTCTATTGTTTAAGTCACCCAGTCTGTGGTACTTTGTTATGTGGTTTTTGTTATTTTGTTATGGCAGTCCTAGCTGAATTATATAATTGCCTAACTCGAAAAGCACAAGAAAGAAATTCTGTACACAGAACTTGTTGGATAACAGCATATGTAAAAAGTTTTTTTCAGATACTTAGTAGTTTTAGTGTTCGTGCATGTGTGAGCTCTTAAAAGTACAGCTGATGCAATATTGCATCTATATATTGACACTGAATAAGTTAAAATCAGCAGTATGTATTTTTTTTATTTTGTATAGTTAAAAATGAATAGAAATTGATTTATAGGTGTTACATAAATGAGACAAAGATGGCCTCTGTACATTGTGGCCCCTATATTGTTTACTCCTTCACAAGTAGAGACAGTTAGCTCAAAAGCTTGCCTGTGCTAAACTCCAATTCTCACATAACCAACTGCTTTAAATATAGCTCAAATAAGCATATTTTTAGTCATTGAGAGACCAGTCTGCTGTGCATACCCCATGAAACTGCCTCCAATATCTGCTAACCATAAATAAGATAAACCTGGGGGCCATAAAAGATCCCAAACCACTGCTGGCTTTGAGTTTCTGAGCCAGAAACTCCCCAAGTTGCTGCTGAATGACATCACCTAGACACTTAAGCTTCCTCTTCAATTTTCTCCCCCAGTAATTTCTCTGCCTTCTTCCCTCTCTGGATGGTAGACTTCTACTACAGTGTCTAACAGATCTCCTTGCTCTGAGGGATTTCCCCTCACCTGTAACCTGCCCAAGTGCTGCCCAAATGAAGTTCCCTGTGTTTTACTGCCACCTGGTGGCATATATCTTGTACTTGATCAGCCCCTGAAAAACTCAATTCAATGCAATGGGTATGAATATCTTAATCGGATACAGGCTTGTAATCAAACTTAGAAATGCATATCAATTTTATAGAAACCAAATATTAGAAGTGGCAAATCTCTTATAAAGTATAGCTTATCTCATAAGCGTGTTAGGAATAAAGTAATGTAGTAAAATATTTAGAATAAAGCTTGAAATACAGCAAGTACTTAATAATATTTAGCAAATATTAATATTCTTGGCAATCTAGACTCAAAACGTGATGACCTAATATATTCATATTCTAAAACTCTGCCAACTTTTAATAATCATAACTTATTCAGCAAACATATTTTGGGTACCTTCCAGTTACTGCATGGTAGGACTTTTCCACATTCACCCCTCTTAGTTTCAATAGAGTGTTTTACATGGAACTTTACTGTTATATAAGTAGACTTTTCTGTCCAGATTAGTAAATCTGAATCATAAGTCACTTGAGATTGTTCTATAATCACTAAAAAAAAGCTGATGTAGATGGATTAAATAAAATTAAAGTCATTAAGGTTAGATTAAATGAGAAGATGATTTTAAGACCATTAATAAATGCCTGTGTTTTCCTCTCATATTATTTCCTTTTGTGATCATGTTCACCATTGCCTTTTAGTTTCTAAGGTACTGAATAAAGTGGTTTCTTTGACTCTTCAATTTTTATCAAAATTTGTCTATTAAGTTTATTTATTTATAATTTATGTATTAAAAACATCAAAACCAAAGAGTCTGAGTGTGTTCATACCTTAAACTCCTTTAGAAATGAGAGGCAATATAATGGACACATGGATTCCAATTGTGTCAATAACTTGTGTCCAGAAATTTGTAAATTTTAACTCAGTTGACAGAAATTCATATTAAAAACTCATAATAGTTAACACTGCTATATGATATATAGGAAAGTTGTTCAGAGAGTAAATCTTAAGAGTTCTCATCACAAAGAGAACAATTTTTTTTTCTTTTCTTTTTATTATATATATGAGATGATGGGTGTTAGCCGAACCTATTGTGGTAATCACTTCACACTATAAGTAAATCAAACCATTATGCTGTGTGCCTTAAACTTATACAGTGATGTACGCCAATTATTTTTCAATATAACTGAAAAAAATAAGCAGAGGTCTTAAAAATTTACAAATATTTTATATATACACTATAACTGACTATAAAATTTCCCCACAAAACTAACATAAAAATAATAGCAATAAAAAAGAACTTCCACGTGGCAGTATGAATTTTCTTTTTACTATCTCTCTTCAAATAATTAAGCCTTACAAGAAAAATTTTGTAAAACAACTTAAATGCCTTTTAAAAAAATAAAACTTTTTGTCAGAAAGTCCTTTATATTTAGATTGCATCTTATTCTGACTGAGAAATTAATAATTAATGATTAAATAATTAGAAGGCTAAAAATCTTCAGATTTTGGAGATATAACTCAATTGCAATGGTTAAAAAGAAAGTATGTAAATAAGAAGATGAATTGTAGCATTACAAAGGTAAAGTAAGGGAAAAAAATCTATGTGATCTTGAATTTGGTAATATATCAGATACAATACAAAAAGCACATTCTATGGAAGAAAAATTCGGTAACTTGGACTTCACTCAAATAAAAAAAATGTATCTTGTAGAAGAAACTTTTAAAGAAACAGAAAGAAAAACTTAATAGACAAAATATTTAGATACCTCATCAAAAAGACATAAAGGTGGCCAATAAACGGATGAAAATATACTGAAAATCATGTCATTAAGAAATTGCAAATTAAAACAGCAAAGAGACACTGCTATACCACCATTAGAATAGCTAAAATCCAAAAGTTTAACAATATAAATTTCTGGCATGGATACATAGCAACAGAAACTCTCATTAACGATGGGAATGCAAAATAGTTCAGCCATTTTGGAAGACAACCTGGCAATTTCTTACAAAGCTAAACATACTCTTACCATACAATCCAGCAGTTATTTATGCTCCTAGGTATTTACTCAACTTATTTGAAAATATATTCACAAGAAAACCTGGCGGCTTCAGGTCTCCTGTTCTATACAAGGAGCTTGGAAGTCGCCACTCTCTCCCAAAAACAAGTAAAAAGCTGAACAAATTGAAAAATCAACAACTCTTCTTAAATCCTTAAGAGAGGGGAGGACATAGCGCAAACTGCAGTCCTCGAGACTGGAGAATTAAACAAAGATGAATACAGGGAGTTATGACTTACCTGAGCTGAGACTCAGGAACAGAACTAGTGATGGAGAGATAAACCTGAACTGTAATTGTGGACAACTCTAACAATTAAAAATTCCAGGAAGATCCAGTGACTGGAGGCTCCGAAATTTTTGTGAGTTCTATCTCCAGGAGCTCAACCAGATTTTCACAGTAAATATCAGAGAAAAATCCTCTCATGCCTCCAGCATCAAGATGTAAAAGGAGCCATTTTAAAATACGCCAGAGCACTCTGCTCTTCTTTATAAGGCCTGCCTTCAGGAGAAACTAATTAACCAGAGCCTAATTGGCTGGGTAATTATTAGACCTAATTCACCTGAGAGAAGGTAAATACCCAACTCCACTTTTCCCATAGGAGAAGGAAAATACAAGAATACGTCAGTTACAGACAACTACAAAAAAGCAAGGAACACAAAGTGAGTCTTAAATTTTTTTGCTGGTGGAGGGTATTGTTTTCAATTTGTAAAAAAATGCAACACCTGTAAAGACCCTAAAGTGAAGTGCAATAAAACAGGGCATGTCTAACTCACTCTAGCTTTCCATGTGGAAGAAGGGGAGGGGGAGAGCAAAAAAAAAAAACAGAAAACAGTTGTGAAGTTTACAGTCCAGAAGCATAGGCTCACTAAAAACAGATCTAATCATTAGACTAGAGAACACTCCCCCTTCCCCACACCTTGTCACCACATTTCTAAAGACATAGATAGCAGTGACTTATTCATGTCTGGCTATCAAGGAAAAATTACAATCCATAGTAAAAGGCAAAAAAAAAAAAAAAAAAGCAAAAAACCCCCACAATTTGAAGAGACAGAGGAATTATCAGAACTGGACATGGCAGGGATGTGGGAATTATCATACCAGGATTTTAAAAGAACTATGATTAATAAGCCAAGGACTCTAAAGGATAGAGAAGACAGTATACAAAAACAGATGAATAATTTAAACAGAGACATGGAAATCCTAAGAACCAAAAAGAAACACTAGAGATCAAAAAGACTGTAACAGAAATAATGTTTTTTGATGGGATTATAAGTAGACAAGACACAGCTGAGGAAAGAATCTCTGAGCTTGTGGATATTTCAGTATAAACCTTCAAAATTGAAAATCAAAGAAGACAAAGACTGAAAAAAAATAAATACATAAAAACAGAATAGAATATACAAGGACCGTGGAGCAACTACAAGATGTGTAACATCATGTATGAGAATATAAGAAAGAAAGGAAAGGAAGAAATATTTAAAATCACAATGGCTGAGAATTACCACCAAATTAATGTCAAACACCAAATCACAGATCCGGAAAGCTCAGAGAACATCAAGAAGGATAAAATGCCAAAAGACTACATGAAGTCATATCATTTTCAAACTGCATAAAATCAAAGATGATAAAAAAAAAATTCTGAAAAAACCTGCATGCAAATGTTTATAACAGCTTTATTCATAAATGTCAAAAACCAGATGTGACCAGGATCTCCTTTAATGCATGTGGACAAACAAGTGTGGCTTATCCAAACGACTGCACGTTATTCAGTAATAAAAAGAAAAGTGGTACCAAACCACGAAAAGATAGGGATGGATTGTAAATGCGCATTGCTAAGTGGAAGAAGACGGTCTAAAAAAAGGAATGACGAAAAATTGTATGATACTCTGAGAAAGGAAAAACTACAGAGATGATAAAAAAAAAATTCAGTGGTTGCCAGCTTTTTGGGGATAGAGAAGTGTTACACAGGTGAAGTACAGAGGAGTGTTTAGGGCACTGAAACTGTTTTGTATGCTATTGTAGTAGTAGATACATGATACCGTATATTTGTCCAAACCCATAGAGATTTACGGCACAAAGGGTAAACCTTAATATATATAAATTTTTTAAAAATCATTTAGCAGGTCAGGAGAATCCCACAATGTAAGGGGTTGGGAGGAAAGCCTTTTTTTGATCAGAGTAACTTTGGAAATAAGTGGAGGCTGAAAAATGAAATCCAAATAAACGATACATAATCACTGTAAAAAATTAATGAACATATATCCTGTTAACAGAAAATAACAGTGTGTTTACTTGAATTAAAGCATAATATCACTGATATTCCCAGCCTCTGACTAAACTGACACTCAATGACTCACCCTGGATTATCACATCTGCTGCCTTCGCAGTCTGAGAAACATCAGTGTCTCAAGCAGATGTTTAAGACTTTTCTTAAGTCTTCACACACACTGATCTCAGGGACAAATATTCCTAAAATGGGATTTGAAAAATGTATTAAAACTATGTAGGATATGCACTTCGGTGCTGTCTGTACTCAAGTTGCAGATCCTCTTAAGACTCAAAATGTACAATTATTACAGCTGACGGATCAAGCAGATGTGTTGGTAGCACAAGTACAGAGCAGAGAAAAATGGAAGAACCCTGCAGAGGTTTGTGGGAACCCAGCTCCTATTCATTAAAACCAATGGCAAATGTAGAGAAAATGGGAAGTGACAATGGTTGCAAAGATATTCAGTTTCCCTGGTGTGTGCTGATTGTCAGAAGTCTTTCCATTCTGCCATTCATTTCTCCCACAACATGAGTCACAAATTTAGATTTTATTTTAAAAAACGTTAATGATAAAGGTTTATAAGTTAAATATTATAAAGTTAAGTATACATTATAGTGAATCAACCACATAAATTAGCAATATGCACAACACAATTTATGCTTTGATCCTAATTTTCTAGAATTTGGTATGTTTATAGATTTATACATGTTTTCAATTTTTCTGCCTAAATAAAGTTAAATTAAATAGAGCTATAATAAAAAGTACTATGATTTATAATTGGAAAGAGCTTTCTCAGTAGTCAGAGAGAAGGAAAGTGACTGACTCATCTTTTATTTTCTTACATGCATGTAAGAAAATCACTTAATTTTGACATTCCTCAGTATTAAAATCAGTATTATATACATTGTAATCCATAATTTTCATACTAGATGATCAGGATTTAATAGAAGTTACAGAAGTTATAATAATATAGATTTATGGTACTCCAAAAAAATATCAAGTTTGGGCTGTATAAACTAAGAAAGCCTATGTCTTACCTCTGTCTGCTTCAGAAAGACTTAGTAGATTTCCAAAAATGCTTCACCGCTAAACCTACACAGATGTGAGTATGTCAATATCCTTTAATAGTGAACGCCTTTAATCACTGCTTTAGATATTAGCAAATTATTATATATAATGAAAAATTTTTAATTGTACAATTATTAATCTAATAATGTAATATCGAGCAGGATGGATTAAATTACGCTGTGACAATTGACAATCACAGAGTCTACTTGGCACAACACAACTGAAATGTATTTTTTATCAATTAAACATGTTTTTTTGTGGTACTCCAGGAGTTTTCTGTTTAAAACTGTCACTCAGGAATCGAGGGTGATAGAGACTCAATCTTGACACATATTTCCACAACCATTGCATGGCAAGTTGTACCTGGATTTCTGAATTTCTAACTGGAAACATTATAATACTTTGTTCTCATTTCATTAGCCAAAGCAAGGCACATGACAATGCATAATTTAAAGATAATAGAAGAGGAATAGATCTGGAATGATTTGCAATACCAATCATAACTGCTACAATTATTGAGTTCTTGCCAGGTAATTCATAAGCATACTTATGTTAAATTTAGTCTAGACATTAGCCTCCACTCAGTGCCAAAAGGAAAGATGGAGCTCTTGAAAATTAAAATTTTTACATGATAAAGATTATGGTCAGCAAATTACACAGAGTGGCCAGTAACTGTTCCTATAAAGTTTTATGGGAATCATCCATGCCCATTCATTTACGTATTTTTCATGGCTGCTTTTTTATACTACAACAGAAGAGTCATATAGTTCCAACAAATTCCATATGGCCTGCAAAGGCTATAATATTTACTCTAGTGTTTTAAAGAAAAAGTTTGCTAACTAATGGTATAAGTGCATACATGACAGATAAGAAAGATTTTATTTTATTTATTTTTTATTCCTTATTTTTCCTTTCGGTAGTCCTTGTTTCTGGTGTAATACTGGGCATGTGAAATTCAAAGAGGTCTCCACAGGAGTCTACGTTACTGATTAATGAGTGTGAAAAGCATCAATCCATATTTACCAGCAGAAATTACTAAGGAAAGTAGAGTTTGTAACTGAAAGGATAAATATAAAGCCAGGCATGCCAATGTTTCGTTTTGCAAACATAGTATTTCTATATATGCTTGGTTTATTTCTAATTTTTAAAACACTGCATTTCATTAATAGATTTTATTTCATTTTTTTCTATTGTGGCAAAATATACACAATACCAAATCCACCATTCTCACTATTTCCAAGTATATAGCTCTGTGGCACCAAGCACACCCACACAGCTGTACAATCATCACAACGATCCATCTCCAGAACCTCTCCATCTTTCCCAGCTGAAAAGCAGTGCCCATTAAAAACCATATCCCAATGGCCCCCTCCCCAAAGTCCCTAGTAACTACTATTCCATCATCTCTATAAAACTAACCACTCTAGGCAGTCCTACCAAGTGGAATCATACAATATTTATCTGTCACTGGCCTACTTTGTCTAGCATAACATCTTCAAGTTTCGTCAATGCTGTAGCATGTGCCAGGATTTCCTTCCCTTTCAAGTCTGAACAATAGTCTATAGTATGCACACAGCACATTCAGTTTATCATCTTATCCTTGGTTACACACATGGGATGCCTGCACCCCCTGGCTACTGTGAAAATACTGCCATGAACATGGGTGACAGTATCTGTTCAAGTCCCCACTCTCATCTCTTTTGGGTACATACCCAGAAGTAGAACTGATAGATCACATGGGAATTCCATGTACGATTTTTGAGGACTAAACATACTGTCCTCCAGAGGCACCACACCATTTCATATCCCTATCAGCAATGCACAAGACTCCAACCTCCCCACATCTTTGCCAACATCTCCCATATTGTTTTGTTTCGTTTTGTTTTGACAACAGCCATCCCAAGGGTATGAAGTGGCATACCATCATGGTCTTGGTATGAATTTCCCCAAAGATTAGTGATGTTTAACATCTCCCATATGTTCATGGGCGATCCATATATTCTCCCTGGTGAAATATCTCCACTCAAGTTCTCTATACTTTAATTAAGTTGCCTGAATTTTTATTGTTGAGGTATAGGAGATCTTTATATATTCTGGTTGTCAATCCCTTATTAGATATATAATTTGCAAATATTTTTCCTTGTTGGTGGCTTATATTTTCACTCTGTTGATAATCATCTTTTGATTAACAAAAATTTTTAATTTTGATAAAATAAATCTTATCTAATTTTTCTCTTGTTGCCTATAGTTGGAGTCATAGTCAATAAAACACTGTCAAATCCAATGTCATGAAATTTTGCCTCTAGTTTTCTTCTAAGAGTTTTATAGTTTTAGCCCTTACATTTAGGTCTTTGATCCATTTTCAGTTAATTTTTGTGTATGAAGTTAGGTAAAGGTCCAAATTCTCTCTCTCTCTCTCTCTCTTACATGTAGGTATCTAGTTTTCTCAAAACCATTTTTTGAAAAAAAAAAAAAATTGTCCTTACCTATTGAATGGTCTTGGCACTCTTGTCAAAAACAGTTGACTATATATGTGAGGACTAATTTCTGTGCTTTCTATTGTATTACACTGACCTTTATGTCAATATCACACTGTTTTAATACTCTAAAGGTTTATAGTAAGTTTTGAAATGAGAAAGTGTCAGACCTTCAACTGTTCTTTTTCAAGATTATTTTACAACTGAGGTCCCTTTAAATTCTATATAAATTTTAGAATGGAATTTTCTATTTCTGAAAAAAAAGATTGAGATTTTAATCAGGATTGCATTGAATCTAGAGTTTGCTCTGGATAGTGTTAACATTTTAACAATATTAAATTTTCCACCAATAAACATAGCATGTCTTTCCATTTATATGTGTCTTCTTTAATTTGTTTCTTTAATTTCAGTATACATTTTTCCTCTTTGCTTGAGTTCATTCCTAAGTATTTTATTCTTTTTGATAATATTATAAATTAAATGGCTTTTCTAATTTCCTTTTTGATTGTTCACTTTCAGCATATAAAAATGCACTTAATTTCCATACATTAACTTTTTTATTCTCTAACTTTGCTGAATTAATTCATTGTTACTTTCTTTTTTATGAAATAATTGGGATTTTTTACATATACATAATATCATGTCATCTGTGAACAGAGATAACCTTATTTTATCCTTTCCAATTTAGATCCTTTTAATTTTCCTTCTCTATTTGCTCTGCTTGACTTCCAGTACTATGTTGAATAGAAGTGGTGAAAGAGCATCATTCTTTTGTTCTTGATGTTGAAGGAAATGATTTCAGTCTTTTGTCATTGAGCATGAAGTTACGTGTGGGTTTTTCATTTATGGCCTTTATTATGTTGAGGCAATTTTCTTCTCTTCCTAGCTTTTGGAGTGTTATTATTATGAAAAGGTGTTAAATTTTGTCAAATGCTCTTTTTGGCATCAGTTGAGATGATCATGTGTCTTTTTATCCCCTTCCTTCTATTAATGTCATATATTTATTACATTGATTGATTGTCATATGCTGAACTATCCCTGAATTCCAGAAATAAATCCCACTTGGTCATGCTGTAAGTAGATAGAACGTTTATGGGGAAAATTATAAATAATTTTAAATTATAAAATTTTTCAAATATTCACAAAAGATCAATAACTTAAGAATTCATTATCCAGTTTTAACAAATAGATGTTTTAAATCTATCTCCTAACATTCATTCTTTAAACCAAGCAATTTTAAAGTTAGTATGAATTTCAAAAATAATAATAGAAACATTTCTTACATAAACACAGTAATATCATATGCTACACATTTAATGATTTATTAATACTATGTAATATTCAATCTATCATTAATTTCCCCTATTCCCTAAAAAAATGTATTTTTACAGTTTTTGGTTAAATCAGAATAAAAAAATCATGCAAAATCATCCATCCTAATTTTTTGGTTTTCCATTCCATTAAAATTTTAAAGAAACTTAGTCCATTATTCTACAGTACACGCCACATTTTGGATTTTACTGATTGCTTCCTTATGGAGTAGTTTAACTTTTTCCTCTGTTCTCCATAGTTTCTGAACATGTAAGTTAGATATAAAGATTTGAATATACTGAAACACAAAAATTTTGGCAAGAATACTGTGTAGATAATTTTGAGCGGCTGTATTGTATAACCTGAGGAAACATGTTATGCTTGTTTGTCTCAATTCTAGTGATTCTAAACAGGAATTAAGTCCAGATCATGCAAGGCCGGAAGCTTTTATAATTTGAAGCCTCCTCCTTAACAGAATACATACAAAATTATTTTTTTAAAAAAAGTTACAAACGTAAGTATTCAGTTAGAAATAGTAAAGAAATCACATTTGAAAATTCATAAAAACTGATTACTTCAAACATCATACATTGCTGGCCTCTCCTGGGGTGTGGAAGTGGCATTGCAATAAGGAAACTTGAAGCTCAGCTTAGTTACCTTCATGGCAACTGTTTCTGATACTAAGATCAATTAATGCCTTCTGGTGCTCACTTAACTCCTTTGTTATAATACTTCCCATTAACATTCCACCTTAACGCAATAGTACCAGCGATCATGATTGCTGCATAAATCGGTTATTTCAACAGATTGCAAAAAAAAAAAAAAAAAAGTTACTTAAATTTAATCATTTGTTCTTCATTTATGAGGTAGAATCCATTTTTAAGAACAGTGCAATTCCTACCAGGAAAACGGTAATATGTGTATTTTTTTTTTACTGTTATCTATTTTTCAGAGTAATGAGTTGATATTTTAGCAAACTCTAATGATTTCATTATTTTGATATGTTATCTTTTTCTTCTTCCTGTGAATATCTTTATAAACTCATATTATCTACATGTAAAAAGTTTTAATCAATTGTATTTTTTTTTTAATTTTCTATCCAGCTTATCATTACCCTATATGTTCCTGTTTAAGCTGACTCTTGTGTCCTTTTGACATGACCCTGTTAGTTTTGAGCAGCTAATTTTTTTCTGGTGTTATAGTATGTGTCAGATTCATCTTGTACATTTTCTGCCCCAAACATAGAACCAGTCATCTCTCTAAGGCAAATCCCAGGCCCCTTAATTGGGTGAATTATATTAAAGACAACAACCTAGGCATTGGGACGACTTATATCATGGTAAAAAGTGGCATCTCCTGCTTCTTTACAAAAATTACATTATAAATTATATCACACCAAAACAAATAATATGACTGCTTACAATCTAATCCGATATTATTATATTGTTAAGTACAATTTGGATGTATTTTTGTTTTGAACACAATACTTGCATTTCTAACCAGATACCTAACTCACTGTTTACATTTTAAAAAGCTATGGATTAATACATTGGTTTATAAACTCATAATCTTCTATAATATAGTTACGAAGAGAAAAAATACCTTCTGAGCTCACTAACTATACATAAATGATGTGTGGCGATACATACAAATTATGTGTATATGTCTCTGCCTAATATTTTATACACATTTCACTCTCTACTCATGGCTGAATAGATATCATTATCATGGCTCAGCTGCAAGTTACTGTTTCCTTATTTCCAATGACAACTCCAAAACAAGAGACAATCAAGGATATTTCTGCACATAAATCTTGTAGCATTTTCCCAAAAAATCTCCCCCTCTGTGGCTGCATTGTTCAGAGTTTACCAATATCTATTATTAAATGATTTCCTCAATTATAAATTCAGAGAAATATAAATTTTACTTTGTTGGTAAAAATAAAAAGGATTCTCCTAAGTAATCATTTCTGAGATTACATTCAGTATTCCCCATTCTTCCCTTCATCGCCATGCCTATTACTCAAACAAGTAAGCTACTGTCCTGGGGACCTGTGGTGGCAACATAGGTGCACAGCTTCAGTTTCATATATAGTAATTACTTCTACTTAGAATCTGTGGCATTGGACAGTGAGTGCCTGTCATGTCTGTCACCTAACTTGCCCTTAATTGGAAAAAATGATGGATCGATGGAAAGACAGGAGGCAGGAAGATGGACAGAAAGATGGAAGGCAGCAAATAAAAACAGCAGTGTACAGATTAAAATATATGTTAAGCTTTGCAAACACTGCAAGAGGCCAGACAGTTTGAAAGATGCTTATGTTTAGTTTACAGATTTATGACTTGCTCTCTCCAATATTCATGAACATGGAGAGTATTGCCTAAGGCACGATACGGTGGCAAAGCATTAAAATTGACAATAATTGCCTAACACATGAATGGCATAATTATAGACTTTTGGTCATTTTACCCATTGAATTCAAGATACATTTACCACTCTTAAATGTATCTGTATATACATAAATGCATTTATCTGAAACAAAGGTCAGTTGCCTACAAGATTTTAAAAATCTTTTTCTCTCTTAACTAATGATCTTTTTTTCCCCTTTCATTTTGTTTACAGCATGTAAATTATAGTTTTTCTTGATTCAACAGATCCTTGACTAATTGGCTGTCAGTTCCATTGTAAATACTATATTCAATAAGCTACAATTACAAATCCTTAAGAGTCCTCTTATTATTGAAAGGAAGATGAACACAAACAAACAAATGGCATTATATTTTGCACAACCAAGATTATTGGTTATATTCAGATGATAAAAACAACTAATGTCATTTTAGTTGCCTCCATATATGTTTTATAGATCAGCGAAAATAATCTGTTGTTCCAGTTCCTTAAAGATGTGTAAACATTTTTTGCTTTTAAAGAAAAAAAAAGGAAAGATGATACAATTCATATAGACTATATATACCTTTCCAGGTAGACTGTTTTCTTCTCACCATAGGTAATTTCTTGAATGAACTATCTGTGTATGCTTTTCCAAACCCTCACTCAAACAACTATTCAACAAACCCTGTGTTGCTAAAACTAAGGATCACTTCACTGTAATATCTTACCAGAAATCTCAAAACGTACTCTTCTTTG
Organism: Pteropus alecto; assembly: GCF_000325575.1. NCBI lineage: Eukaryota > Metazoa > Chordata > Mammalia > Chiroptera > Pteropodidae > Pteropus > Pteropus alecto. The sequence goes on along the minus strand of NW_006432227.1, from coordinate 2,804,250 downwards.
GTCTGTAGCACATTGCAGGCTCTGGGCTTCCCTCTTCCAATCTGCAGAATTATAGTAATAAATACTTTTACTCCCTAGTAGTGGTGTGTTTCTCTCTCTCCCCCAACCCCCCTTGTTCTCTCTCCTTCCCTCACCCTTCTTAAACACATATGTTAGGATTCTGTTGATTTTGTTAATTTTTTCCAGAAAAAAAAATACTTTTTCTCTGTTAATTGTATTTACATTGAATTTTTCATTTCATCGATTTCTACTCTTATTATATATTATTATTTTTTATTGCCTAGGGACAGTTATACCATATACTGTGTAGTTTTGGCTTAATACAGTTGTTTTTCAACTAAATTAAAAGCAAGGAAAAATGCAGAAATGATTACAATTTCTGTGTTTTTTTTTTAAATTCCTTCCTGTACATATGCTTTCTAATAGGTGGCATTTCCCTTCAGGCTGAAGAACATTCTTTAGCACTTCCTTTAACACAGTTCTACTAGCGAAAAAGTCTCTCAGCATCCATTTTTCTGAATGTGTCTTTAATTTATCCTCATTACGACTGGATACTTTCTCCATCTATAGCTTTCTGAGTGTTGTCTGTTAGTTAATTTAAGCTATTTTACATGTTAAACTCTAGAAGATTTCCACCTAACTATTCTTTCAAAATAATTTTTGTGGCTAGTGGTGTTTAGCACTCTGACCAACCAGCAATGACCTAGCCTTAGACAAGGGACTGGAGGCCCCCTGCAAGGTCACAGAGGGAACAATGCTTAAAAGTAGATCACAAAGAAAGTTATGTCTCTAGCGCATCTGATCAGACTCCACTGAAGGGACTAAAGGTAGGGAGCCTGGAGGTAAAACCTAGGCTCTTAGAGGCAACCTTGTCTGCTCCCTTCCCCATGGGCTGTGTCCTGGAGCCTGGTTTCCATGAGGTTCATAGAAGAAGTTGAGATGATTTTCAGAAGTTTTGCTTGGCCTACCCTCCAGCCCCGACCAATTTTGTCAGCACTGGACAGTTCCCTCCTTCTACTCGTAACTTACTTGTACACAGCTTCTCATCACACCAATAAACAGTTCCTAGTTTGTAAACAAACAAACAAAACTAACAAGCAAAAATAAAAACCTTTCACATTGGCATTAAGGGCACAATATCTGTAAAAATTTATTTCAAATTGGAATCACATTGAACTTTTAATATTATTTTGGAAAAATTGACATTTTTATGTTTCTATAAAATAGTATGGTATGTTCCTTCCCTTTCTTCTGGTCTTGTTTTATGTCCTTAAATAAAACTGTATTGCTTTCTTCATAAAAGTCAGGTACTTTTTCTTTAAGTTTATTCTAAAGTCTTATAGCTTTTCTACTGTTGAGTGGATTCTTAAAAATCCTATTACTACTTATACTAGAAAAGACCTAGTTATAAATTATTTTTTGCATCCATTCAATTTCCTTAGATCCCTTATTATATTTTTAGGAACTTATTTATATCTCTTAGTTTTTGCAGGTATAAAACTCATATCATCAAAAAAATTATTTTATCTCATTTTTATATTTCTTGTTATCCTATTGATTGTAACAAAACATCTATAATATTACTACATAATAATGTGGATGATATTCTTCTTTGTCTTAATCCTTAATGATTGAGGCATAATTGACAAGTAAAAATTATATATATTTAAGGTGAACAACTTGATATTTGATATATGTAAATATTATAAATAATCACCATGATCAAGTATTTAACATATCTACCACCTCACATAATCATATAATTACCATTTCCTTGTGTGTGTATGTGTGTGTGTGCATGTATGTGAGTGATAAGAACACTTAAAATTTACCTTCAGCAAATTTCAAATATATAATATAGTATTGTTAACTACAGTCACACTGCTGTACATTATATCTCCAGAAACTATTTGTCTTGTATAACGAAGTCTATGCACTCTTTGACCAACATCTATCTTCCCATTTCCCTCTCTCACCCTGACCCTGGAAACTACCATTCTACCCTCTGCTTCTATGATTTTGACTATTTTAGTTTCCTTGTGTGCAATAACACAGTACAGTATTTCTTTCCATGTCTGACTTTTTACTTAACATAATAATGCTCTGCATATTCATCCATGTTTTCACAAATGTCAAGATTTTCTTCTTTTTTTAAGGCTGAATAATATATATTTATATATAATTACATTATCTACATTCATTATTCTGTCAACATTTAAGTTGTTTTCATATCTTAGATTTGGAAATAATAGTGCAATAAACATAGGAATGTAGATTTCTTTGGGACACCAATTTTATTTCTTTTGGATATATACTCAGAAGTGGAATTGCTGGATCATAAGGTACTTCTATTTTTTAAATTTTTTGAGGAACCTCCTTAATGTTTTCCATAATGGCTATATGAATTTACATTCCTACCAACAGCATACAAGTGTTCCTTTTTCTCCATATCTTCACCAAAACTTGTTTTTTTTTGTCATTTTTTAGGGTCACTTTATTTATTTTTATTGTTACCAGTGCTTTGTTCAAGCATTTTAATTCTTCTTTATACCTTTTTAAATCCTTTTTTAAGATTTTTTTATTAGTTTCAAGTATACAGTACATCGGTTAGACATTTATATAGCTTATGAAATGATCCCCCTGATTATCTTCTCTCTGGCTCTACACATAGATATTATTTTTTTGTCATTTTGATAATAGTCATTTTAAGAGGTATGAGGTGATATCTAATTGTGGTTTGAATTTCTCTGCTGACTAGTAATGTTGAGTACCTTTTTCATGTACTCTTTGGCCATTTTTATGTCTTTTTTTGAAAAGTATCTATTCTGGCCCTTTGTCCTATTTTTTTTTTTAATTGGGTTATTTGTGCGTTTTTTCCTACTGAATTATATGAAATCCTTATGTATTTGGGATATTAACCCCTTATCAAATATATAGTCTGAAAATGTTTTCTCCCCATCTTAGGTTGCCATTTTACTCCGTTGATTCTTTACATGGCTTGGCAGAGGTTTTTAGTGTGATATATGTTTTTCTTTTGTTGCCTGTGCCATAATGAAAAATTCATCTCCAAGAACAATGTCAGGAAGCATTTTCCTTGTGTTTTATTCTAGCGCTTTTATGGATTCAGGTCTAGATTTAAGACTTTAATTCATTTTGAGTTGATTTTTGTACAGAGTATAAATGTCCAGTTTCATTCTCCTACATGTGGATATCCAGTCTCATCAACACCATTTGTTATAAGTACTATCCTTTCCCCATTGTGTGTTCTTGACACTTTTGTTGAAGATAAGATGATGAAAGTGTGGATTTATTTCTGAGCTCTCTATTATATTCTATTGGTTTATATGTCTGTTTTTATGCCAGTACAATACTCTTTTGATTATTGTAGCTTTGTAATGTATTTTGAAACCAAGAGGTGTGGTGCCTCCATCTTTGTTCTTCTTGCTTAAGATTGTTTTGGATATTGGAGATCTTCTGTAGTTGTGGTTCCATACAAATTTTAGAACATTTTTTTACCATTTCTGTAAAAATGCCATTGGTTTTTCGATAGGGATTGCAATGAATCTGTAGATCACTTTGTGTAATATGGACATTTAAACAATATTAACTCTTCCAATCCATGAACACTAGGTCTGTCCATTTGTCTGTGTCTAATTTATTTCATCAATGTTTTTATTTTGTAATTTTCAATGTAAGGTGTCTCACCTCTTTAGTTTATTCCTAAATAATTTATTCTTTTTGTTACCTTGAATAGGACTGGTTTTTTTCCTTTAATTTCTTTTTTTGAATAGTTCATTGTCTTGTATGGTTGAATAGTTCATTGTCTTGTATAGAAATAAATGTGACTATTTTTTTCTTTATTTCTATTGAGGTATAATTGACATACAATATATTACTTTCAGGAATATAGCATAATAATTCAATATTTGTATATACTACAAAATGATCCCCACAATGATTCCAGTTAACATTCATCATCGTACTTTCTTTTTTGGATAGTTCATTATTTTTGTACAGAAATAAGTGTGACTGATTTTTTCTTTATTTTTAAATTGATTATAAATCAAATCAATATTATTATTTTATAAGGAAATCATTTATTATTATGGTTTCGAATGTATTGTGATAGACTTTCAGAAAATACTTTATAGTAAATTATCGATTCATTTGTGGAGTTTTGTTTCTTTTATTTACTTAGAGACTATGTCTATTTTCATTTTACAATGGCAGATTTCCATAGCTATAGAGACCTTATCACCTCAAAGCCTGAAATATTTACTTTCTAGCCCTTTACAAAAGATATTTGCTGACCTCTGTTATAAAGGATATATAGAAACTTTGTTATTACTTCATTGTATTTATTTTAATTTCTTCTCTTAAAAATTTCCAATAAACCAAAATATATCAGCACATAAAGCTATTTTGTTTGTTCTGCACTCCAATTGTTACACCTCGTTTCATTCTTTTTTTTTTTAATTAAACAATTGATTTGTTTCTTACAATCATTCCTCCACCTTTCTTATTGAATTGTACACATAGGAAACCTGAGTGCCCTTTGGGTACATTCTCCTCCTATATACTCCATATTGTTATTTATAAATTTATTAAATGAATAATATTGAGTTATACTATGTTTTGGTAACTAAGAATAATATCGTGTGAAACTTTAATTCCCTATATCAGGTATTTTTCATTATGTAAAGTTAACAAATCTACAACTGGTACACCATTACATTCTTAATATAATACAGTATTTTGCACATTTGTGTTCTTTCCTATTTCTTCATCTGTATCTCATGTACTTTCTTGTTTCTTCTAAGCACAATATCTTTATTCCAATTTCTCTAGTGCAGAAAGCTCTTTCTCAATTTAGACATCCACATAGGATGTTCCCCTGAAAAGCCCATTCTCTTCCACTATTTTGTCAAACTTCAGGATAAGTATTAGTTCCTCAGAAATAATTTTTCTTAGTGCAAAACACATTTGCTCTCTTGCTTCTATTCTCTTACAAAATACTACATATTTGTTAGATAGTATTTATCACAAAAATATGTCATTATGAGATTTGTTTTGTTTTTCTCCTCACTACAGTGTAAGCTCCATGATGACAGGAAACATATTCCATAACAAATAGCCAGTACTAAATACATAAGCATGTTGCTCAAGATAAGCTTTCGAATAAATTTTTTACAAATAATACTGATTTTATATAAAAATATTTGGAGAATAATTACTTACAATAGAAAAAGACAATGAAAATATAAGTATAAAAATTGAGGAAAGATGGAATAAATTAAAGTTCATACAGAGGATTGAATTTCAATCATTTATTACACTTAGTATTTTAGAAGAAATATGTAAGAGCATGACTATCTTCAAGCATGAGAAAATGTTATATAGTTTTGGTTATCATTATTCTCTGAGCACACAACTCTCCCTATTGACACAACCAAATGAAACAGAATATTCTCTCATGAGCTCTCCAGTCATTGAAATACCTAGTATAATGTTTTGCTTTTCAAGGAAACTTGAAGTCACATGGCTAAGTATTTGAATATCCGGAAATGGGATCAAACGTGTACAGACCATTCTTTTTTTTCCACAGGGCAGCATAGAGGTGTCAGAATGGAACAGTGAAAAGCACTTAGTTTTCTGTAAGAAATGCTTGATGTTTGGGAAATCAGTGGATATTGTCGAGTATAGAATCTTTTCATAAGCGCACTCTAGGTTTCCCAAGGGAATAAATGAGGAATATGATTATATTATTCAGAATGTCCTTGGCTTAATTATTAGGAAATCTTATACAAGCCTGCTAAAACAGTGAGAACATGAACTGTCTCGAAGAACTAAAAGTTAGAGATTTCTAAGCTCACTGAATACATGACTCAATGAAGTCATCAGAGTCATCGTTTTTATCTGTCTTTGACTCTGTTGTCCTCAGGGTTGGCTTTGTGCTAAGACCAAATGCCCTCAGGGTTACAAGGTGACTGCTAGAAGCAATCAGTGTTAGAGGCTTACTCCTATGCTTGGGTTCTTTGCTGAAGAGCAAGAGGCTTTCTCAGAAGCCTTCGGTAGACATCTCAAATCTTTCAATTCTGAATAAATCCATCCATGTACATTATCCAACCAATTACGACAGGTAGAAAGATAAAGATTGTGACTGATGTTGACTAAACAGAGCCTCTTAGACTCTACTAAGTTGTATAACCTTCTTAGAATGGGGTGAATATGCTGTCTCCTTTATCAGTCACAGGATGCTTTACAGGAGGTGCTTGGGAGAAGTTTTTGTTCTAATCATATTTCTCCCAAATTCTTAAACTTTTATATTGTTTTCCTGACAAACTTAGCTTTTCTAAATCCTCCAGTCCCCTGAATACTAAACTTTCAATGGTTTTGATTATAATTCATAAGTGAAGATGGACCCTCTTAACAGACATATTTTTCTATTTCAAATTAGTCACTTCAGACAAAAGTTTCCTCTATATTTTAAGATGTTATATAATAAAATAGAAAAGATTGAACATGGTCCAATGTCAAGAATTTTTCCAACTCAGTTCCATGATGATTCAGCCATTAACAGAAGTTAAAATAATATTTAAATAGTTTCTCAGATTAGGGATACCTGTAAGAGTTGAAAGGCTATGGCTGGTGGTAAAATAGTACAGTTACATAAGAACTTAGGGAACCTTTTTTTTTTCTTATGTTGGGTTACCTTATTTTTAAAAAGTAAATTTTGAATCACAGTTTCAGTTTGTAGTTGAGTAGATAGGTAATGGAGCTAGATAAATGATAGAAAAAGAGAGATAACATGAAAGAGATAGGAAGAAAGAAAAGAAGAAATGGAGAGGTGGAGAAAGTGGTAAAGAAAGGGAGGGAGGAAGAAAGGAAAGAGCTCTAGACAGGGAAGGAAGAGGGAGAAGAGAAAAAGGGAGGGCCGTGGTGAAGGGAAGAAAAGGATCTTTATTATCAGTCACCTCCTGATGAGTGTCCTAATTATGGATATTCACAATCTATAATACTTCATTTCATATTTATTTAAAGGAATATTTTCTGCTTCAATATTTCACTCTGGTGAATTATAAAATAAATGCAAAGAAATGGGGGAGTTAAATGTAATATATTTTAATATTTTACATTTTTATATATATATAATAGACATATTAATGGTATAGAATATAATGGACATAATAATGGTATAGAACTTTTGTTTCCATGAGTACTATTAACATCCAGTAGATAGAACATCTGTCACTAATTTGTTCACTGTCTAGTATTTCTGAAATTCCAATTATTCATATCTCCCACTACATAACTGCCTACTTAGTGCTTATTTAACACTCTTAGATGATCCTAAGACTCTGAACCATGAGTAAAATACTTGAAAATCTTGTAGGTATATGTTTGGAGAATAATGGCATGTAAAACTTTACTCCTGACCAGGATAAGCCTGAACAGTCATTTGTAAATTCCCCAGTGAGTACAGTGAGGGTAGAAATGTTGTTGTTGTTACACATGTATTTAATCACAATATATTTTATGACAACCAAAGTAAATGCTCTCTGAAGCACACAGACATGAGTCAGAAAAGAAAGTGATAAAAACACATGCTCTGGAATAGATGGGAAACTCTACCTCTGAAAATACATGTTCAACAAGCTCAGTTTTCTCTTATTTAAAAGGGAGGCCCATAGTTCTGCTATACAGGTTTGTTTTCCTTGAGAGGATTGAGATTGTCCATGTAAAGCTTTAGGACAGTACCCATCACAGAATATGCATTTGGTAAATGTAGGCTATTATATTAGCCATGGTACAACGCTGTTGATGATGTGGACATTAGACTCCTAGTGTATTTTATAGTGCGGATTCTGAATTCTAAGTATATTTCAAAAGAAACTCTTATTTTTCTATTGTTCTGAGCTAGAAACAACAGGAACCCTCAAGTAATCTTTTTTTCGGCAAGGGTAGAGAAGCAGTCTCCAAGGTAACTAAAATCCCAAACCATATCAGAGTTTAGAAATAGAAATCTTATATTTTAAATTTCACTAAAAAGCAGAAGGGTCAGTTTGCAGCTTAGGAGCAATATGCTCTGTGTAGTCAAACCTCTATTCACCCAATCTCAAGGTTAATAAACAATTATTACTGATTTCATACTAATAGCAATGCTACTCAATTTAAATAAAATTCAAGTCCTTCAGCATTGTTCCATGTTTATATTTGGAAGTTTTGATATCTTAAATTAAATATCCAACTCACTGCATTTTTCTTTCATAATTTAATGAATAACCCTAAATTGACAATTATAAAATGGTGCACTGTGCAATAATATTTGATAATATTTACCACTACATTAAGACATAGATAGACTATTCAGAATATAATTTCCAGCTAAATGAAACAGTTCTATTTTCTGTTTCTCTTATCTTAATTATTTTATAACATATTCAGCTGTGGTAAATGCATAACTTTGTATATTAAGAATATGAAAATTAGTTTTTTCTATCTTCCTTTTTATAATCTCCGAAAATAAAGCTTTAATGCCAAAGTGTTGTTTACACAGTTCTATCATGGGTTTGAGTCTACTTGCTCATAGCACATTATAATACAAAGTCCATTTTGGGTGTTTCTCTAGAAGTTTTAGATCAACTATACCTGATGCTTTCTACATGGCTGTCAAATTAGTCATACCAAATTTATAATTTTTTTTTTCTAATTTCAGAGTAGTTTCTTATTTTCCAACTGTTTTTTTAAAGTACATTCTTCGTCTATGGCCATGCCACCTTGAATAAGCCTGATCCCATCTGATCTCGGAAGCTAAGCAGGATCAGGCCTGGTTAGTGCTTGGATGGGAGACCACCTAGGAGGACCAAGTGCTGTAGACATAAAAAATTAAAAAAAAAATAAGGGATTGTAAGATGACAAGGTCCTTGCAATCTGTGAGGTCAACCAAGGGTTGCCTCGCCTAAAAATAAATAAAGAAATAAAAATAAAGTACATTCTTCAACTCAATAATTGCGCAAGCATGATTTCTGCTAGCAACCAACACACCAGAGTATAGAGCAATGTGCTGAAATCAAGTGACAGTAATTCTTTGTGTTTATAATATGTAAATTTCTGATTATAAATTTGATGTTACTCAAGCATCGTCAAGTTATGCCACAACATTACCTATAATATATACTATTGGCAATAGATAAATTGACATAAATTCAAATATCAGCTTTGAAAATTTAAGAAAACTGAATTTTATCTTCCACAGCATTACAGTAGAGTAAAACATATACTTGCTTAAAATTATCTTCATAAAATATTCAGTAAAACCGATGGAGAAAAAGGTGCAACGCTTTGACCTCTTTTAAGGTAGAAAGCTATAATCAGCTAAGGTATCAGTTTGGTCCTTAACTATAAAATTCAAAAGCAACAAACAAAAACTCCATTGTGGCTACAATTACAGTATTGGCAACAATTGGAATGTGAAGTTTTATGAGAATTTCTCTTTGCCACGATTGACAGATTGAAGTATAAATAGACAGAGACTGAAATTTATCAAGCTTTTGTTAATTGCTCATAATGTTGCAGTATTATTCTTTCTTTGCATTTGTAAACAGTATATTTTATGGAAAGGAAATAATGAAGCAAATTTTCCACTTGATTTTAATAAAGTTTGCATGGTTGATCAAAATAGCCTTAAGATTTAGTCCATAATTGCTAAAGAAGCCCATCTTTTTCATTAAGCATAAATGCATCCTTTAAAAAAAGTAATATTTTTATCTTTGCTTACTTAATACATCATAAATAAGACATAGATAGTTCATTAACCAACAAGAGACTGACAGGCAAAAATGGCTGGAAAACAGTAGGGGCAGGTCTGAACAACTAATCATATCTAAGTGATGAAAAGTGTAATTTTATTTTTAAATATAATTTAGTTCTCAGATAAATATTACCATCACTTACTAGTACTTCAGGCCAGATATTTTTAAGTCATAATTTGCCTTTTATCTTCTTTCCATCTTAAAAAGTTAAGATGGCTTATACACATGAAATAGAAAGATTAAAAATATAAAGGAAACCAATCATTTCAGGAACGGATGCCTATTTTTCTTTCTACATTACAGTATTTGTGATTAAACTTTATTAAAAATCAGCACCCTTTAAAGGTTTATACATAGAATAATTTTTAATAAATCTTCAAAGGAAAAGACAATTGTGTCATACAAACTATTTCAGAACATAGAAAATGTTTGCCAGCTCATTCTATGAGGATATCATTTGTATGATATCCAAACAAGTCAGAGACCAACACACACATACACACACACACACACACACACACACACACACACACACACACAGTGCAAGGCAATTTCACCTATAAAACCAGATTTAAAAATTCTAGATAAAACATTAGAAAACAAATTCCAACACTGTTGCAAAGAATTAATTCAATATTACCAAGTAGGATTAATCCTAGGAATTTGAGGATAATTAATACTAGCAAATGTATTAACATAATGTACATATTAACAGATTAAAAAGTAAAACCAGAAGGCCATCCTGATAGATAATGCAAAATTACAACAGCAATCCTTGACAAAAGGAAAAAAAAATCAGTAAATAGGGCAAGAGGTAAACATACTTATTTTGATTAAAGTCATTTTTTTAAGTAGAAAACATTACAATTATAATTGAAAAATTAATATTCTAGGTAGAAGAATAAGGAAAGCAACAAAAGACAATAAATACTCAACTAAAAATGAAAAATGAAAAAAAGTATTAGGATTAAATAAAGTTCAGTATGATGACCATATTTAAGATCTAAGTTCAAAAATTCTTAGTTTGCCTATATAATAGCAAAATCCATTTCAATGATAATTTTAAATATTTTTAAAAAGCATATTGCATGCCATTAACAATTATAAAATAAGAATAATCTAATAGAATAGGTGAACTAAGTACCAAATACCACTATAAAAATTCCCAGCATACATAAAAATATGCAAAGATACATATAATGTTCCCAAATTAAACAAATATTCATATTATACAAATATCGAGGTTTAGAAGAATGTTATTTAATATAACTAAAATTCTTAAAGGCTTTTTTGAAGTTTATCAAGTTGATAAATTCATTTGGAGGCAAAATAATGAAATATTCTCATCAAAAATATGATGAAAATTTTTAAAAAGTTGAAAATAAAATGGAAATAAAGTAGTAAGGTAGTATATCAATGCACGTTAGTTGGTGGAACAGAATAGAGTCTTGAAACATTTAATGTGTATTTGGAACTCAAATAAATGGAGAAAGAAGTTATAGTCAAAATACTTTTAGAATAATGACTAATGATTGAGAAAACAAAACAAACAAAACAATTATGAAGTCAATAAGTTAATGAGATCAGAAAAAATAATTTCACATAAATAATACAATAAACATAAATAGCAATATATGAAAGTATACATCAATCAGTATCATACTTTTTGAGTGAGATTGCAAATTAGAAAACATCAGCTATTAATAAATAGATATAATAAAGTTATAGTTTATTATATCTATTAATAAATAGATATAATAAAAAACAGATAAGACAATATATAATGGGCATAATCTTAATAACTAAAATAAGATACCTCAGAAAATACAAAAAAGAAAACAACTAAATTAAAATGGACAAATGATAAGGTCAGAAGAAAGGCATAGTAAGTAAAAACAAACTAATTTTCCCCAAGGTGAGTGGGATAAAGCATAAAATATGAATGAGTGGTTATCCACATATTATTTTCATCTATATAAATAGACATAAAATTTTATGAGGAATGTTATGGTATTTTCTGAAATTTAAGATTCAGTATAATTGTTATAAAATCTCATGTTACAGAATCATGCATGTGAAAAAAGACATATATACAGTATATATATTGCACTTTTATTTTTAAATGACCAAATATGGAATCAACCTTCTTACTCATGAGTATCAGAAGAGTTAAATAAAATATGGTCAAAATAATAGTAGTTCCACATATTCTGTCATGACAATGCATTCAAGCTTTAAAATATCAATTAATTTGGTGAAAAAGCATCAAATACCCTTTATGTTTATTGTTAAATTAATTACTAGGAATTTCATGTTTTTGTTAAATGGATTATATTTATCTGATACATTCTTAACATCATGGCAATGTTAAAAAAGTTCTTGATTACAGCAATGAGCAACTCACTGAAACCTGTTATATGTAAGAATAACTGCATTCCTCTCCCCAAATTGATCAGATTAAATTTTATAGATAAAGATGTCAGCAAAAATTTAGAAAATAATATTTGGCCCCTCTTTCCTTTACTTAGAACTTCCATTTCTAAGCCTGTTACTACCATGTCTTATATGTTCAAAGATTCACTGATCACATTTCTTTGTTCTTTAATGAGCAGATCTCTATTTCTCTATTGTAGAATAAACTTAAAATTGGCTGGAATTTTTCACTCTCCATCATGCCAAAGATACCATCATTAACGAAATTTTTATTTATAAATGTATAGTAACTTATGAAAAAATACTTTGGTCCAGACTGACAGATTTTATTTTATTATTAAATCTCTTATATATACTAATATTGAACTGTATTTACAGTCCTAAAATATATTTGCTTGATAATGGAAAATAATTATCATTGAAACTGAATTTTGATTGTTATTCTAAAATTTAGTTTTAGCAGTGGAATTTGGCAAGAATATTCTTTATATATGTCATTTGTATCAAAGCTATATCAGGTTCTTAAAGTAAAAGGAGAGATTGCCTGATTTTTCAGACTTTTATAACATAAATCATTTGATTCTTTTTATAAATGTAATAACAACATATGTACCACATTACATTCTAAATTCTCAAAAGTTCGAATATCAAAATACATCTGTACCCAAGAGTTTTGAGTAAGAGGTTATAAAAGCATATTCTCTTGAAATCTTTTACTATAGAGTTCCTTTCCTCTTACTGTGTCTCTCTCCTTCCTACCTTCTTTCACTTTTTCTTTCTTGATTATAATTGCCAGGAGTTTAGTTTATTGTTTTATTTTGATATATTTAACAAAACTCTTGTTTTCTAATTCATTTGATTTAGTTTCACTTTTGTATATTGCGTATCTTTACCCCCGGGGTTGTTTTATTAATTTCTTTTAAACTTTAAAATGAATTTTGACATGTTTTGTTAAAATGTGTCACAATATTCTGGCACTGTTTTAAATTTCTTGTCTGAATTCTATCCACCATACTTTATTTGCATATATAATTTATTATATGTTACTAATTTTTGAAACCTTATAAGTTAAAGTAAATAATTTGGAATGGAAAGATATGTAAATAAAAAAAGTGTATATTAATATTATATATATGTATAGGTTGAGCATTTGAAGAAAAATGTTCATTCTATTTTACCATCACTTTATATTTCAGCACACCCCACAATAAATTGTAATTAGTATCCTCACTTTATAATGTAAAGCACTTATGTTTTATGGAATTGTATTTAAAACCTTCAAAATTTAGAAACTCTATGTAGAATAGATCCAATTTTGTCTTTGTATTTTAATAAAACTATTTGTTCTGTTCTCTCAACTGTTTAAGAATTAAAACCTAGCCTCCATTATTATAACACCTCTCTAGGAATTAGTTTGATTAATGTGTATTTTTATTTCATTTATGATAGCCTAAATGTCACCAAAATTATAAAATCTAAGTATCTTATCAATATTTACTAAAGATGGAAATTAAGCAAAGGAATAAAAAATTATTCCTCAAATAGACATAACAGGGCAAAGACCTCTTTAAATAAGCATATATTTACCTCAAGTTAAATAAAATCTAGCTTAACTTCTTGAAAACTGAGCCTACTTAAAATATAATGTTTTAATCAAAACAATTTCTTCATAGACACAGCTTAACAATTTTTGCATTTTATCTTTCTGTATATTTAGGAAATATCTGTCTTAGTAAATTTATAAAAAGAACTTATGTTGTCTTGTGTTAACATGACACTGAATCTCAAGTGTACTAACTGAATAAAGTTATTTTATATGTGGATATAAAACAGCTGAGCAGCAAAATTCTAAGCTTTTAATTTTAGATGCAGCAATGGAAACAGGATGTTCGACAGTGACAAAATGAAACAACTTATAAAAATAACAACTATAATCATAGAATAAAAAATAACAAACAAAAATATTATGGTTCAGGACACTTTTATTTTGAGTGCATGGGTGTGTTATTTTTTGTCAAATGTCAGAAAGTTTCTTAAAACTATTCCCATATAAAAATTCAAAAAAAAATTTATAGAAGGGCATATCCAGATCCTTATATACAGGAGACATTTTAAGAAATACACAGACACTGAGTGTAAGAAAATTTCTTTTGTGTTTTATAAAATAGTGAATAGGAACAGAAATAGGTAGATCAATAAACACAGAGATAATAAAATAAATAGAAAGCCTCAACCTTCAAAGTTTGAAATTGGAGCAAATTCAAATAAAGAGTTTGATAATTAGCAAAATCAGTGTATCAACTTTGCATAACCCATATTATAGGCAAAATTTCATCGAGTAAAATTTGGGCCATACTTACCTATAGATCAGCAAGGGACATAAAAGTACATGAAGAAAAACCATAAAACATGATCTGAACCAGAAGAGTCTGTACATAAACCACAATACTCAAAGTTTTATAGTTTATCAGAAACCTATAACATGAAAATGTAAGCCCATTGTTCATTGTTTTCCCTTCAGTACCTAGAATGTCATTTGGTACCTAATAACTTAATAAATATTTGATGAATGAATAAAGACAAAACTCTAGTATACTTACTCTAACTGAGACTTTAAAAGATTATATGGATAAACCATAGATAGATAGATATAGATAGATGGTAGATAGATGATAGATAGATAGATGATAGATAGATGATAGGTAGATAGATGATAGATAGATAGATAGATAGATAGATAGATAGATAGATAGATAGATATAGATAGATATACAGAACTTCCTCACTCTGGATAATAGATGGATAGATGGATGGATGGATGGATGGATGGATGGATGGATGGATGGATGGATGGATGGATGGATGGATGGATGGACAGACGGCTGGGCGGGTGGACATACGGATGGATGGCCAGAGAACAAGAAAACTTAGTCACTGATACATGTTACAAACTTCTCAAATCATATGAAGTTCTTTTGAAAGTTCCACATTAAAGAAATATCTTCAGATAGTATTAAGAAAATTTGTTGAATTAAACTGATCAAACAACATTCGCAGAGTCAAAATGCAAGTAACATTCATACTGAATCATGTCTGTATGGGTATTATTCCAACTTAGGCAACATTCCAGGATTATATGTTCTAGAATTATAACGATAGGCAATAGTTAATATAGATTAAGCAATGCTGATTTTTCCTATTAATAAGGAACTAATATTAGCAAACTGTATTTAAGATGTTCTGTGAGAAAAAAAATCCCAAATGAGAACTTTTATATGATCTATGGACAAATCATAGAAATATTATACTGTAGTTTGAATCAGTGAGGAGCCATTTTCAAAGTAATAAAAAGGAACAAATGAACAAAAATTATCTCTTTATTTCCAAAATAAGTTAAATACAAGAAATTATACAGTTGTAGCTTTCTCAATTTACTGATAATTATGTCAATCTTGGTCATTTATTTTGAGGTTGCCTGGCTAGGCATACACAGATTACAGATTTCTAATGCTGAATCGCTCTTTTTATCATGTCATAACCTATTTCATCCCTACTAATGTTTGATTTTGGTTTGATTTTTCTGATTATATTAGCAAAACTTTTTAAGAAAGTATTTGCTGTGTACATCTTTTTTAACTATTTATTTTGAGATAATTACAGAATTACAGCCAGGATAGTGTTACCTATTAGTGTTACCTACAGTGATTGCAAAGGGAGACAAAGGAAACTTCTGGGTTTTAATAATATTCTATTTCTTCCTCTGAATGCTGTTTATATGTGTTTACTATGTGAAAATTCATTGAGCTGCACATTGACAATTTATTTACCTCCATTAATTTTTCTAAAACAAAAAATACATGTTAGTCTTTTCTTCCGATGTGTGTCAGTAAATGTATCAAGTTATTTCTGGTTGTGTTCCATGTTATCAAACAGTTGTCCAACTGCTTTTTAAAATACATTTATTAGGGTGACACTGGTTATTAAAATTGTGTAAGTTTCAAGTGTACAATCCAATAATATATGATATGTATATTGTATTGTGTGCTCACCACCCAAAGTCAAATTTCTTTCAATCACCATATATTTGACCTTTACTCTTATCTACCTCCCACCTCCCCTTTTTCCCTGTGGTACCCACTAAACTGTTGTTGGTGCCCATGAGTCTCTGGTTGTCTTGTTCATTTATTGCTTTCAGTTTTATATCCCACATGTGAGTAAAATCATATGGTCCAATTGTTCTTCAGCAGTGAGCTTTAGGTTTGAAGATAGATGGCTTTGAGTTTAAGGCCCTGTAGAATTGCTATCATTTGCCTTCTCTTTTTGCCTCAAGGAACTGCCACAGTTGAAACATCTCAGTGCCTTGGTCTAGCCTCTATTGAAAACTCTCCTCTCCTGAGTTTAGTAACACACATCTAGGAAACAACTGCAGTACTGACACTGTGTGGCTTCTCTAATGAACTTGATTGCTTGCTGAACTGCCTTTAAGACAGGATGGCGTGAGTTAATTGTTGAGGCCTTCCTAATTAGGTATCTGTAACAAGACAAGGACTACTCTTCAATCCAAGCATAGCTAGTCCCCTTACATGTTAGAGAGGAGGGGTTATTCCTAAATGATTATTTATGGAGCCCTTTCTTGTCTAGAAATGGTCAAAAGAAAGTCTGATCATTTTATTAGCTTGTACAACACATAAAATTGTATAGAATACATTCTCTTTCAAATTCTGACTGGCATGTTGCTGTAACAGCAGACATTTAAATGCCATTTACAATGTAACAGATATGACAATAAGCAGTTTATATATATA
Source organism: Pteropus alecto (assembly GCF_000325575.1). Taxonomy (NCBI): domain Eukaryota; kingdom Metazoa; phylum Chordata; class Mammalia; order Chiroptera; family Pteropodidae; genus Pteropus; species Pteropus alecto. The sequence continues at coordinate 2,787,200 of NW_006432227.1, read as the reverse complement.
TAATTTT
>NW_006432227.1:2741447-2787130 GCF_000325575.1 Pteropus alecto | reverse complement strand
ACAAGTCTATGAATTAGTATTATTATTAGTCTCATATAACAGGAAAGGACTAAGTCACAAATATATGAGGTAAAATGCCCAAAGATTCAATAGTATCTTCTCTTTTATTTCACATCGGTTTTCAGCTCTTCCCACCTATAGTCTCATTCAACTAGCAGTTAATTCTTTTGAGGCTATCCTTTTATTCAAGAATATCAATGGTGAGATAATAAAAAAAGTAAGTTTCAACCAAATTCACACCAAACTACGGTAGCACATTAAAAGTGTAATTTAAATGCTCAAAGATGTATACAATCTATCAAACAGATGGGAGCTGACTATATATAACAAATGAAAAACCACATTTTCCCAGTTCTCATTCCCACTTCCTAATGCGCAACTTTAGGAATCTCTATAAAATTGTTCAAGGTGTATCTGGGAGTTCTTATAAAATCACAAAGGTTCAAACATAATTTTATTCCACCAAACTGCAAATGTTAATTATATAGAGGCCAAATGTAGGGGGGGTGGAATTTCCTCAGGCACTGGGATTTTCAAAATAAAGAAATAGGTCAGGATGCTTCAGAAAATAATAATAATAATAATAATAATAATAATAATAATAATAATAATAATAAAACAGCAGCAACAATAATATAATAGCAATAGTGAGGAGGAGAAGGAGGAGCAGCAAGAGGGGGAGGGAGAAATCCTCCCTCCGTTCAGCACTCTGCTACACCCTTTACTCTCTTATCTCACTGTACTTTATGATAACATTAATGGAGGAGAACTATTCATATCTGCTTTTAATGGATCCAGAACAAGGGACTTGGGAAAATTGACTGACTTGTTCAAGATCCCACATGCAGTCAATTGCAGACTTGACATTTGGTTGATACTCATTTAGTATCAGAATCCATTTACTTAGAACACTTTTCTTTATATTTCATGTCATACATACTCAAGAGGTGCTCAAAGCAGAGCTGTTTATGAGCTAATATTCAGCATTAGAATAACTTTTCCTTGCATATGAACAACTACTACTCCAATAATCAGTATTCATCTGAAGCTATTTTTTAAAACTTTATCATAGGTTCAAGGAAACTACTGAGGACTTGTTACTTTTCGCTAAAACAGCCAATGGCTCCCCAATATTGCTCTCCCTTTCATTATCATAATATTAGAACTCCTGAATTAAGTTGGGCCATTGCTGACCTATTTGGCTTCTCTGAAAAGCAAATGACAAAGTGAATTCTCCATGCCAAAGATTTATTGGAGAATATGCCCATGAAAGATAAAGAGGAGAATTAATAAAGATGAATGGACAGAGAGAGCTTTGAGATGGAGATTCAGGTCTGACATCCATAAAATGAGAACGGATGGAAGGAGGATTGAGTAGTGCAACTCTAAGAAATATTTGCCCATGGTGAGAGATAACCCCAGACCAAAGGCTATCTGTCAGAGAAGTCCTGTGTTGGGCAGAAATGGCCTGGCTCCAGGAACTCTCAATGCTAAGTCATTCACTAGAAATGGCAGGGGGAAAGCACAGCCTCAGTCTGAACACCGCAGTGGTTCTCAAACGTATGGCTGGTGGAGACCATCAGCTAATGACATTACTCTCTTGAAGAGAAATTAAAGTGGTACATTCTCAAGCCTGGTATAACCACCCAGCCATCTGTGACTCTAAATATGCCCATATAACTAAGATTTAACTAATGGAATATGAGCTAAAGTGATGTGAGCAAAACTTGTTCTCACACTTTAACTCCTTCCTCCATCCTTAGCTTGTACCATGTTCACAGGAGCAAGTCATCTCTAATGATGCAAGGGATACTGAACAAATAGGAGCCACAGTCCCTGGATAACTGAGAAAAGTCATCAGAAGAGCCCATTATTGGAGAAAAAGAAACTTCTATACCCATTAAACAAATGTCATTATAGGTTTCTCTGATACATAGCTGAATTTTAACCTACCACTTAATATAGTCATATTTAGAGATGAAACAGAGAAATTCTGTTGTGGCAGAAATGCTAAGGGTAAATTAGATAAAGGGATGTTTTAAAATAAGTTAGGTCTATAGAAAAACACTGTGACAATACAAACATGACTTAACATTGGCCACGACGTTGCTTGTTTTAATGGAAAAATAAAGTTAAATACTTTATCAAGATGAAACCAGCAAGATTTGCTGACACGATGGGAGAGAAGAAAAATTAATGAAGAGTTCAAGATCTTGCAGTTGTTGATTGGGTGAGTGATAATATCATTAAAAAAAAACAGGAAGCATGAAGATGGATCAGGACTACTGGGAGGATGATGATGAGTTTAGCTTTTGTTGAATTAGATTGAATTGCTGATGAAACATTTAAACTTGGTTGCCCCATGTAAGTAGATGATTCTGTTCAGCAAGTGAAACAGATTCTTTATGAGCATAATATCTTTCCTCTAAATTTTCTTAAAACTATTAAAGAAAGTTATACATGTGAAATAAAGTCATAATGCAGTATTTAGGGTTCCCATTTGCAATGGATGACTTTTTTTAGTTTTGTTTTGTTTTTCATTTACCACATATGGAAAATATCTTTGGGTAGTGAAATGATACTTCTTTGTATTTTGTACATTTTCTAGTTTAACCATTTTTAAACCAAGTACCACAGTGACTTATGCACTCTTCCATACAATATCTGTATCCAGAGATAACTACTCTACACCTCATCCTCATGTACTCACCTGTTAGAAATATAAAAAAAATTATACATTAGATACAAGTTCCATGTTCTTCCCTCTTGATTCTTACCTTTGACATAAACTATTAAGGAACTTCTAAACTCTCTCTACACATACATAAATTAAAATCCAGATTAATTTGCATCAAAAGTTATAAGTTAATTTGTATTTTAAGTTATAAAATAGCACTCAAATGTTTTTTTTACATTCTGATTTTATACCACAGGGTTATATAAAGGTAAATTTCACAATGACTTTTATATTTATTGATTTGAACATTTCGCTGGTTAAAAACAAAAACTGAGCTTCTGTGTTCATTATTTAACCTCCCTTATTTTCCTTTTTATTATTATTTTTTTATCTTTGTTGTTCTCAATGTTGTGATTTTTACCACAGGTGCAAATAAACAGGTGTGGATCTACCCAATTCTTTTGGGTGATTGATCTCTGGATTTCCTGACAGCTCACAACATATCTAGTAATTAAGCCATTCAGACATGGAGATTGCATTATCTCAAATTGCCTGGAATGATAACAATTTATCAGTCTTGCTGCAAGAAGTCCATCTTTGTCTTAAAGTGATCACTTTTCCCTATGTTAAGTTGCTTTATCTAATAAAATGAGTCCAGAAGTCTTTCATTTACTGTCTTTTCCTATACCTTTCATTTTTATTCTCTTTGGTCATTAAGCAGCTGAAAGAAGAAGACAATTTTTTTCTGCTTGCATTGTTTATCTTACTCTCTTGTCAGTGCAACAGAGATCCAGATTGTATAATCTGATAAAAAAGCATGAGACAAGTTACGCAATCGGATTTCAGAGTGCCTCAACCAAATGCATACCTGCTCTATATGACTGAGTTTCCCAAAACACATTTAATTATGAAAGTAATGATATAAAAATTAAAACACTAAAAATCAGAGAGGTTAGTTTCCAATCTTATATGATCCTACTGAATCTTTAATAAAAAAATCAACATTATATATTTCCCATATCTAGGAACTGGGGAAAAAACAAACTTACAAATTACTACCATATGTCAGTATGAATTGCTTCTCTTACTTTACTCTTGTTTTAAGTCCAATATAATTGACAGTAATGTCAATTACAAATTGACATGACACAATTACACACATATTTCACACTGCACACTGGGACATTGACAGATGGGAAAGAAATGACGAAGGCCTTGGAAAACCGTAATCTGAAAAAGACAAGTTACAGTTTATCATGAACCGAGTTTAGTTCCATAAGGTAGAGTGTGAATGGTTAATTTTATGTGTCAACTTGACTGGGCTAATGTGATGCCTAAATAGCTGGTAAAACGTTTCTGAGTGAGTCTGTGAGGGTGCTTCAGGAAGAGATTAGAATTTAAAACGGTAGACTGAGTAAAGATCACCTTGACTAATATAGGTGGACATCACCAATCTGATAAGTGACTAAACAGAACAAAAAGGCAGAGGAAGGGACAATTTGCTCATTTTGCTTGAGCTGGGATATCCATCTTCTCATGCCCTCAGACAATGGCACTCTGATCCATGGGCCTTCAGACTTGGCCCAGGACTTACACCATCAGCCCTCTCCACAATTCTCCAGCCTTTGGACTGGGACCAGGGCTTTTATCGCTGGCTCCCCTGGTTCTCTGGCCTTGGGCAGGGACTAAATTACACCACTGGCTTTCCTACAGCTTGCAGACAGCACATGACATTTGGCCTCCATAATCATATGAGCCAATTCCTGTAATAAATCCCATCTTATGTGTCTAATGTATCCTATTGGTTCTGCTTCTCTGGAGAACCCTAACACTGAGGGCTTTTCAAGGGAATCTTAAAACGAATGTGTTAAGGTAACTCAAGAGCTTTCTGACATTGAAAAGCTGTGAAAAGGAGATGAAGGCAGCAAAAGATATTGAGAAGAGACATATAATATTAGAGTGAAAATTGGAACGTGTGCTCTCAGAAGAAACAACTTAAAAGCTGTGAGTCCTTGCTGGGAAGAGAGACTTGAGTGGGTGGTGGAGACAGTGCACACAGGACTGATCTTTTATGTTTTAAGCAGTGTAGTACTAATGCTTTATTTAAAAATTATGTGAATTCATTATTTACATTTAAAAATAATTTTTACAAATTCCCTTTTCAAATATGTATTTTCTTGCTATTTTCAACCCATAAAGTGAAAATTACAGGAAAAAAAATGTATATCAGTATTGCTTAAAGGGTCCATAAGAAAATATAATATTTTTCATGTTTGATATTGGCAAATCTGGTTTAAAATTAATTGTGGCTGTTTATAAACATATACTAATTAATGCACACTAATTAAGCATCATTATATTTAAAATAATCTCCTCATAGCACTATTTTTTCTCCATGGTGACAAAGATCACTTTATTCTTTATTATATGGCACACATGCACGTTCGCGCGCGCGCGCGCGCGCACACACACACACACACACACACACACACACACACACTTCCTTGGTATCAAACTTTAGCCTGGCTTCTTATTTCTTGCTCTTACAATTCATTGTTTCCTCTTCACTGTTATATTCTCCATGACATGTCAACAATGAACAAACAATGTGGTCCTAGCAACTAAACTCAACAGAAAGACAAAACAAAATAAAACATAAAATAACCGTTGTCTCACATATCTATTTTGCCCACTTTTTAAGCTCAAGCTGCCTTATTTGTTACAGAAAAAAAGTTATTTAGAAATTTCCCCAATTGCAGTACAGTAGGACAAGAACTATTTTTGGATCATAAAGCAATAGTGGAATTTCAAACAGCACAAAATATTGCTAGAATCCATATCACAACAGTCAATAACTAAGAGGCATCTCTAATTAAATTATAAAATATAGAATGGTTATCTTCATAGCATCAGAAAGATCAGATTGATTGAATTAAAATTAAACATGTCTGATTTTCTATTTGTCTTTCTAAAGAGGGTTTAACCCCAGACCTCCTCAAGGGTTCTAGGAGGCAATTAGGTGGAGGAAGGCTCCCCTTGGTGCAATTCGGTGTCACTAGTTTTTTTTTTTCTTTTTTTTTTTTTTTTTCTTTTTTAACTCTGGCAGTTAGACTTGAGAGCATCCTGTTCCACAGCAGGTGGAAGTTTTAATGTTCAGTCAGCTTGTCATGGTGGATGGATCCAGCGAAAGCAGTCCCTCTGAGGTATATTTAATGTGAGGAAAGTCATGGATGCAAGGCCTGTAATTGTCATAGGTGAGGGAGAAGAAAGTTAATTCACAGAGTTAAATCAAAATGAGCTGAATAGTAGGCTGAGGCACTCATATTGAAATATATTTACACTTTTTCAATTTTGTTTGTGATTATAAGTAAGATTACTTATAATCTTACTCTATTATACATGCACTTTTATCTATCACTTTTCTTCCAAGAAATATAGAATGCCATATCATCACTCATCAAAATAGACTTGGAAGACACAAAAAGTTATTGCCATTCTCCTTTTGCAGATAAAAAAGAAAATTGAAGGGAAGGCTAAGTGATTTTTCCTCCTAGATCTCTCCGAGAAGTCATTGTAAAATCAAGAAGGGTTTTAAGGTCTCTTGAGACCGATATTCACAAGTGTGAGATGAAACTGTGAGATAACAACATAAACAGAATTCAAATAAGCTGTCAATGATGTCCACATTTCTTTTGCTCCCTGCCAGGAACAAAGAAAAAAAAAATAAGCAGACACTATCAAAATGTGCCCTTTTGTATTTATACTAGTACTTTTTTAAATCTGCAAGAGATAGAAGTAAGTACATATTTATCTATGGTTTTTATATAATCATATTTTTAATTACTCATTCTCAAATGTACTATTTTCTCCTAAAAATTTTCATTTCAATTCCTCTTTTTGAATAGTCTCTATATTGTGTTCAGAATTCTATAATTTCAATGTTTTTCTGATTATGTGATAATTGCAGGGGAATTTTACTACATTGGGAAATGTAGAATGGCTCAATATGTGAACCTACATTTTACAGATATTGTCACCTTTGAAGTGAATTGACCCATTTTTTACTATCTACCTGTGTATTTTTTTATAAAATTACTGGACTTCTGGTTTCAGAAGAGATGTGGAATTGGACTGAGTGTTGCTCCCACTCTCATAAGAAGAAAAGTGCTGGGCAAATTGCAAATCATCTTTTATTAAAGTCATGAAAAAGCTGACATCGCCGGGTAAACAACTATCCTTAAATCAGAAGAGAGACAAGAATTTGCTGGGAGAAACAAAATCCCAACATTTGCTTTCTAGGGGCAAATACCACGGAATACCATATAAACTAGTAAAATAATTAAGCTAGAATGTTTAACAAATGGCTAAAGGCCAAGTGTTGAATAGTGCAATAGTGTGAAGACTCTGAAGTTTGCAGACATGTGGGAGTTGAAACCTTTTTCAGGTTCTCCCCCCATGATTACCACCAGGTGCTCACAGCGAAGATGGGGATAAGTTGCTTAGCCAAAAAGAATAGAATTCAATCAAAACTAGGATTTCTACAAAGAAATGATAAGCTTCAGAAATGGAATCAATAATAATAAAATAGAATCTTTCGATTTTAATTCTCTAAAATAAAACTGACTTTTGCAGCAAATATAACTTTTTACTTATAACTACATATATTATATTTATAGCATTTGAAAAGTAAAAGTTTTGATTATAATGACACAAAGAATGGGAGGGATTAATTGAAAGCATAATGTTATAAGTTTCTTACACTATCAGTGAATTCATGTAGTATTATTTAAAGTTGAATTCAGTTATTTCAAAATGTATATTGTAAATGATAACCATTAAAACATTTGGGGAAAAAAGATGGATATATTGTCAGGGTAAAGAGAGTCATTGCATGATGGTCAATTCTCAAGAACATACCAATTCTAATTATGCATATTATTTACAACATAACCTTAAAATACATGAGATAAAAATAGATAGATATAAAAGGAGATAGATCCACAATTACAATTGAAGACTTCAACATCCATCTCAGTAACTGAAAGACCAATTAGGCAGAAATTCAGTTCAGATATATATGACCTGAAAAACTATGTTGACCAACTTGATCTAATTGGCATTTCTAGAACACTCACCCAACAACAGAATATACATTCCTCCCTAGTGCACATGGAGCATTCAAAAAAGATGATATATTTAAATTTTAAATAATGTAAATCATACAATGTGCATTCTTAAAATATAATTTAACTTAACCTAAAAATCACTGATAGAAAGAAATCTGAAAAATTCCCAAACATTTGAAAATTAAAAAAAAATTCTTCTAAACAACTTATAGATCAAAAAAAAAAGTCTAAATGGAAATTTTAATCTTGAATTAAAAAAATTAAATACAACATATCAAGATTTGTGGGGTACAGGTTAAGCAGTGATTAGAAGAAAATTTATAGTATTAAATTCTTTTATTAGAAAAGATCCAAAATCTGTAAGTTTCTTGTTATTAAGAAACTTAAGAAAAGCACCTTAAACATAAAGCAAGTAAAAGTAAAGAAATAAAGAGTAGAACAGAAATCAGTAAAATTAAAAAGAGAAAAATGGGAAAATCGTTAAAAACGAAAGCTAGTTCTCTGAAAAGACCAATACTATTAATACATTTCTAGCCAAGATGACCCTGAATAAATATACAATAGACATTATATTTATGGTGAAAGACTGATTGTTTTTCCCAATGATGGAGGACAGAGCAAGAATGTCTCTACTTAGAATTCCTATTGAACATGATAAAGGTAGAGCTAGCCATTGCAACAGGAAAGTAAACACAATGAATATGTATTGGAAAGAAAGAAGTAAAGCTTAATCTTATCAAATTATGACATTGCTAGAATTAATGAATGAGTTGAACAAGATAACAAGATTCAAGATTAATATACAAATTTCTTTTTTAAAATTAATTAATTTTTATTTATTAAAATTATTGGGGTGACTGGTTAATAAAATAATATTTCTACATGTCAACAGTGTACAATTAAAATTTGAAATAAAATAATTCAGTCTATACAAAAATCTGCACATGAATGTTTATAGCAGTTTCACTGATAATTGCCCATACTTGGAAGCAATCAAACTGCTCTTCAGTAGGTGAATGAATAAATAAACTATGGTGTATTCATAATAAACTATGAAATATAAATCAACCCTAAAAAGAAATGAGCTGTCAAACATAAGAGATGTGGAATACATTTTACTAAAAGAAAAAATAATTTACAAATGTGTCATACTCATAATCCAAAGTACATGACATTTTGGAAAGGGCAAAACTATGGAGACAGTAAAAAGATCAGTGGTGGCCAGCGGTTCGGAGGGAGGTAGAAATGAATAGACAGAGTAGAGAAGATATTTTGGGCAGTGAACGTATTCTGTATGGTTCTAAAATGGGGGATACATATCATTATACATTTGTCAAAACTCATAAAATATACATCAAGAGTGAACCCAAGTGTAAACTATGGATTTTGGCTGCTAATATGTCAATGTTGATTCAACTGTAATAAATGTACCACTGTAATCCAGGATGCTGGTAGTGGAGGAGGCTCCACCTGTGTAGAAGCAGAGGGTATATAGGAACTTACTATACTTACTGCTCCTTTTCATGCAAATCTGAAAGTGCTAGAAAAAAATAGTGTCTATTAATAAACATACACACTCACAAACATATATACAGACACACGGCAACAACAATGCATTTAAAAATAGCACTCCAAAAATAAAATGCTTAGATATAAACCTACCAAAATATGTAGAGAAGCTATATGTTGATAACTACAAAACACTAATGCAAGAAATCAATAAAACCTAAATAAATGGACTGGAAGACTCAATATTGTTAAAATATCCACTCTCTGCAATTGTATCTATAAATACCATGCAATCCAAATCCAAACTCCAGTAAGCTCTTTCACAAGTAACAGCTTTTGCACTGAGTTGATTCTAAATGATTATGGAAAAACAAAGGAACTAGAATAGCCAAAACTATTCTTAAAAAAAGAAAAGAAAACATATACGTATGCACGACAAATTTGAAAGGCTCATACCTTCTGATTCTAAGATATAAAGCTACAGTAATTAAGATTGTTGTAATCAGGGGGATCGTTTCATAAACTATATAAATTCTAACCAATGTACTGTGTACCTGAAACTAATAATAAAATAATTTTTCTAAGAAATGTTAAAAAAAGAAAAAGTTTATTGTATTAAATGAAGGATAGATAGAAACAGAATACAGGGTTCATAAAAAGACCACACAAATATAGACTGATAATTCAGTAGAAAATTCAGTAGAGAACAAATAATCTTGTCAATGAGGGTACTAAGACATTTAGATGTCCGTACTGAAAAAAAAAAAAAAAAACTTGAATACATATCTCATATCTTACACAAAAATTAACTCAAATAGTTCACTGTCCTAAATTTTAAAATTAAACTATAAAACTTTTAGAAGAAAACATTGAAGAAAATCTTCATGATGGTTAGTTTGGCAAAATATTTTTGTATATGACATTAAAATGATAATTTGTAGAAGAGAAAATGTAAATGGGACTTTATCAGAATTACAAAAATTTTGTTCTTTAAAAGACAAAATTAAGAAAATAAAAATGCAAGCCACAAGCTAGAAGAAAATATTTGCAATTCAAATATCTGATAAATAACTTACATATGAGATATAAAAAGAACACTTAAGACTCAACAAAAAGAAAACAACCCAATTTAAAAATGAGCAAAAAAGAATCTAAACAGAAACATCACCAAAGAATATATTCAAATGACAAACACACTAAAATATACTCATCGATATTAGTTTTCAAAGAAATGAATATTAAAACTACAAAGAAAGGCCACTACTACCTATTAGAATGGCAACAAAGAAATAAAATAAATAAAAACACAAATTCCTGGTAGTATGTGGGGCAAGAAGAATTCTTATCCCTTTCTACTTTGGAAAACGGTTTGATAAACTGTTTGATAAACAAGGACTTACCACCATATAACTCAGAATCCCCACCTCTAGATATTTACTCAATTGAATTGAGAACGTATTCACACTAAAATCTATAGTATAATGTGTATAACAATGTTATTCATAGTTGCTTAAAACTAAGAGCAACAAATATATGCATTCACATGGACATATTAATTAATTTAAAAAGAAAAAAGAAAAACTGTGGTAAACCATACAATGAATACTGTGCAGTAATTCAAAATAAAAGAACATAACATAGGTGAATCTTAAATATATTTTGCTGAATAAAAGAAGCCAGATCCCAAAATCTACATATTTGTGTATGATTCCATTTATATGAATTTCTAGAAAAAGCAAAACTATGAAAATAAAAAGGAGACTCATGATTAAGATGGAAGGAAAGTTAAGAGGGGTTTATTAGAAAGAAGCTGCACAATGAGACTTTTAGGGGAATGGATGTGTCTATGTGGTAGTATACACATGGCTATAAACGTTTGTCAAAACCCATATAACTTGACACCACAAAGACTGAACATAATATATTCAATTAAAGAAGATAAACAGGATATCAGGGATCCCAGAATGTCATGCAGATGATGACAAATGATTATACCTGTCTTACGAATGCATGATGTAGCCTCACTGAAAGAGGCAGAGAAAAAGTTGCTGATCTCAGTAACTTTGGAAACAGTGTTTTAACTGGATTTTTTAAAAAGACTGAAGACAAAAGGGACAGTACATAAACACTGTACTCTAATTGGTAAATTTGCTCCTTACTGGATTAGTCATTGTGAAACTTCTCTATATTTTAACTGGGGTTAAACAAATAAGTAAATAAACTGTAAATAATAGGAGTCAGGCTGTTAACTGCCAAAGAAAGAAATTACAAATAAGTAAGTTCCCAGGGAAGGGTTATAATGAGCCCTTGGTGTTGGAATGGATTAGAGTCTAAGAAATGAGTATAAACACATATTATAAATATAAATATAAATATATGTGTAAATACATGTTTAAATACATATATATTTATATGCATATAGATACACACAGATATGCACTAGAAGAGATTATAAATATATGTATGTACACATTGGTTAATAAACATACAATATATTTTCTAGCTTGGACAACTAAGAGGGCCTAGAAGTAGTGACACCCCAGTAGCAATGAGCGTATCTAACGCCCATATCTTAGTTTTAAAATATTTTCTAATAAAAGGAACCAGAACTTCCTGAGAATTAGCTGATTTTAGGAAGGCAGCAAGATAAATATGTCTGGTGCATTATTATAGTACCAGATAGGAGGAGAGTACACAAATAAACAGACAAAAAAATAAATGACTTAAAAAAATGAAAAGAAAAGAATGTGAGCTGGCCACAAGGAAACAAGCACCCAATAGCCAAAGTTTGAACAATTCAAGCAACAAAATAAATACAGTTGTGCTGGATTATAGTCTATAAAATAAAATATATCCACGAGTCCATACTGATATAAAGACAATAATAAATTAATGGGGGCGGGGGGAGAAATGATTCTTCCTTATAGAATTGTAGTAAGGAAAATTGAAAAGTACCAGAACATCACAATAATAATTGCTGTAGGCAAGATCCATGATGAATGCTGAAGTGGGAGAAACTTTGAGAAACAGGATATTTACAGTCTGAAAATACCTTCTTCAAAATATTTATCAATTGTTATGGATGTTTTACTTTGCTCACAAATTCTTTGATATTCATGGATTCTTCACCAGGATAATCAACATTCTTTAATGTGGGCTAAACTAAATCACTCATTTTTAATGAATAGAAAGGTAAAAATACTAATAATGGAATGTAAGGACCTGGCAGACAACACTCTAATCAAACTGATGTGAGGAGAAAGGCAGTCACTTTTGTAATATTCTTTGTAAACAATCTCACTACTCATGAGAAAACAGACACATCCAAATTGTGAAACATTCTGTAAACTATCCGCCCAGTACTATTCAACAATGTCAAGGCTGTTACAAACAAACAAGGAAACACAGGAAATTGTAATGGATTGGAGAAGATAAAGGAGACATTATTGCTGAAGACAATATTGTCTCCTGGTTTGGATCCAGGAAAAGAAAAAGAATGTTGGGGAAAACCAGTGAAATCAAAATTGTCTTCTTTTTTTATAAACTTGGTAGAATTACATATAAATGATAATTTCTTAGTTCTGATCATTGCAGCGTGGTTATATAAGATGCAATATAAGCTGTGGAAAGAGCATATGGTACACTCTTAACTATTTTTCAACTGTTCTGTAAATCTAAAATTATTTCAATTACATATTTTTTAAATAAAATTATTGTGTTCTTGCTCCTTTACAGATTGCCTTATTCTTCATCAGCATATTAACTTTCCATGCTACTAAATATTCTCCTACAAATGTATTTTTAAAAACATAGAATTCATTATTATATGGAGTTAATATAACATATTAAACAATTTCTATGGCATCAAAATATGTATATTTGCATTCTTTGCTCTTATAATTTTACAATGATTATTTTGTTTTTACAATGTGGTTTGATTGCGTGTCCACATAAAAATATGGTATAATGCTGCTTTGTAATTTCCTGATATTTTATGTTCTAAAAACCAAGACAAAAGAGGAAAACAAAATATCAAACTTAAAGATATATTAATAGATTCTGGTACTTCAGCAAGCTAACATAGGAATCTGAGGTATTAGTAGAGAAAACCTGGATTAAGCAAGTAAGTACCTGAAGTAAAGTTACAAAATTCTAAAAGTAGAGGTTTCACATTCATACAGTAAATAAGCATATGTTCTGAGTTTCTCTAGGTGAGGATTTCTTACAAAGAATGATAAAACGCTGAAGAGGGTACAAGTTTGTGAGTGAGAGTATCCATCTCTATTTCATGTGCTTTGCATTCCAGCAAAAATAAGCCATAAGAAAAAGGTATCTCACAAAGAATCTAATAAATGCAGAGAAAATATAAATTATTGTAACTATAGTAAGCTGAACATACAACCCCTTATTCAAAGCTATCCATGTCTTAATTCTTGGAACCTGAGAATGCTACTCTGAATTGTTTTATTTAAGCGGGGAGGGATCTTTGCAGATGTGATTAATTTAAGGATGTTGAGATGGGGAGTTTATCCTGGATTATTTGGGTGGGCCCTAAATGTCATCACATGTGTACTTATAAGAGGAAGGCAGAGCAAGATTAAACACAAAAAGAAGAGAAGACAGTGTAAAGATGGAGCAGAAAGAGATTTGAAATATTGGCTTTGCAGATTAGACTAATATACCTACAAATCAACATTCTGGAGCCACCAGAAACTGGAAGAGGCAAGGAACAGTTTCTCTCCTAGAGCTTCTGGAGAGAGCATGGTCCTGCTGACATCTTGACTGCATCACTATGATACTGATTTCTGTCTTCTGCACACCAGAACTATATATAAGAGAACAAATTTCTGTTTTTCTAAGTCACCAAGTTTGTGGTAATTACAGCAGCCATAGGAAACTAATACAGTAACATATTTTAAAGACAGTTGAAGTATATTTTAAAAATATTACTAATTAAAATTAAAAGTAAAATCTAATTTATCAAAAAATTATTTTTCAGTTATAAGCACAAGAATTTTTGAAGGACCAATTCACTGAATTAATAAATCAATATGAAAATATATAGAAGCAATATAATAGAAATAAATAATAAAGATAGAATTGGGTAATTATGAAGTATAAAAAATATAACCATAAAATTTCTAAATCTGAGAACATTTTTATTGAGAAATCCAATATTAGTAGTAATATATATAAAATATACACATAATTATATAGAAACAATATCATGTCAATAGAGCATATATAGTTAATGTATCATATAAGAAAATCCAAACAAAATAGAAATGTTAGATAGAAAGGGATAGATAATAAAATTACAAAAGAGCAATTAAGCAATAAATTCACTGAGACTATCAAAGAGAAAATTACTTGAATTACATTAAAATTTTCCAGAGACCAGAAAATTTTGTGTCTATGTGATAAAATACCCTATCAGATATTTTAATGTTCTTTAACATCGTTCCGAAGGGAAGCAAAAGTAATATTGGTCACTCCTAATAAGTCACTTTTGAGTCACTGGTGTTAGTTATCCTCTAAAGGATGGGTGTACAGGCCCTTTGAAGGCACTGAAGGCAGACACACACACACACACAAAATGTAAATAGACTATTTTTCAGGAGATTCATGAAAAGAAAAAATGTCAGAATTTGAAAGAAACACTGGAGGAAAAGGGCATATTGTCTATGGCCATGTTACCCTGAGCAAGCCTGATCTTGTCTGATATCAGAAACTAAATAGGGTCGAGCCTGGCTAGTACTTGGATGGGAGACCACCTAGGAAGACCAGGTGCTGTAGGCGTAAAAAATAAAAAATAAGGGATGGTAAACTGACAAGGTCCTTGCAATCTGTGAGGTCAATCAAGGGTTGCCTCGCTTAAAAAAAAAAAAGAAAGAAAGAAATGGGCATATTTTCTTTCTACAGCAAATCCAAATAGAAATATTCAATTTAGAAACAACTAGGATTAGTAGAGGAACATTCCAGATAGCAGAAGTAAAATGAGGATATTAATGGTATCCTACCCCACCACAAACACATGCATTATTTTAATCAAAAGACAGACTTCCATATCGAGTTTGATACCCAGAGACAAACACCACATTTAGGAAAATAAGTCAGTCAGGTTGGAGATGATATGATGATATTCTTCATCTCAGTTTGAATTTTGCAAATCATACTTCTCTCTGCCATAATGTATCTGTGTTTGTTTTTTGTTTTTTTTTTTTAGTATACTAAGTAAATGAATGGAGATATATTCAATTATTAATGGCATTATTTCAATCCTCATGTTGGTTTCAATCCTACCTTATTTTAGAAACTGAAACTAGGAAGTTAAATACTGATTCAAAAATAAATGGTAAAGGACTTTAGAATGTAATGCTTTACATATTATATTTCAAAAGTGCCTTTTTCATTAAGAATACACTTTCATTGCCAGGTAGGAAAAAATAGAACTTTGCAATTAGTTGCAAATCAGATTAGATGAAGATTTTAAAAACAGTTGGAATAAAATGTATGCAGAATAAACACAGGGAAAAAAAATCAATACTTATTTCCAGAAAAGGAAATGTCTCTTTTCATGTCTGTTTACATTTCACTGCACTACATTGTGGTTTGAAATGACTCTCAACATACAAAAAATAAGACATTTTAGAAAACAAACACAAGACATAATATTCCAGAAATATATTTTTCCTCAAATTGTTCTTATTTGAGAAATAAATGGATAAACATACATTTTATCATAGCAATGATCTAAATCATGATCTATTTTAAAAATATATCTACAAATACAGATTTAAAAGATAACATATAGTGAGAGTAATATTAGAAAAGTCTTAGATATTGTTGATATATTGAGTATTTTTCTCTATAAATTGTTTCCCACTGCATTTGAAGAAATAAATTTTAACTCAACATAAAAAATGTATTTAAGTTAATCTTTATAAAAATGATTAGAAATAGTGTGCACGAATTGGTGATTAGTTTGGAAAAACAAGTTAGATTGATATTCAATATTTAATATGTATTGTAAATACAATTTAAAAGTTGGAAAAATTAAAAGTATAAGTGCAAACAAAGAGATGGAATTAGTAATATATGTAGTAAAATGGGTCATAAATATAAAAAAGATAAATATTCAACTAAAAAAGGGCAAATAATATAAATAGGTAATTCACAGTAAAGAAACAGAAATAGCCAACATATATAGGAGGACTGAACATATCACCTGTAATCAGAAAAATAAAAATTAAAACAAAAAAATGGGGTTTCTTAGATGGGCAATAAAATTAAAGTTAGAAAATATTAAATGTGCATTATTTAGTAATGTAGAAGGGAATGTAGAAGGAAAACCACATTACTGGACAGAAGAAAAGCTGTATCAAAATTGTGTGTCAATTTAAAATACCTGTTAAAAATAAAAATTCGCTTGTTCTACAACCAACCACTCTGTGTCTAGAAATACACGCAGGGAAATTCTTATAAAAGGCCTAATGCCCAAGGCCCTAATTCAAGTATATTCAATGATGTAAATTAAATATCTTAAAAGAGTAAAATTAATAAACAAAATGCAGCAAATGCATACAAAGGACAATATGAAATAGAATTAAAAAGCTTGACATTAATTTAAAAAGCTAAATCACCAAGACTTTATAGGTGAAGAATAAAACAAATGATGTAATGTATTTAAAGCACCAAGTAAACTACACATGTAATGCATGAATTCAAATGGATAACACTGGGCTGAAAGGTTCACAGCAAGAGCATGACAGTGAGAGGGAAACGGAGGTGGCTACGGTGGAGTTCAAATGCACCTGTACTTCGTTACTTCTTACACTGAAAACCAGTGAAATAAATCCAAATAAATACTAGCAAATATCAATTCCAGGATGTAAGAACATATATCTCATTATCATTTCTGTGCTTTTTCCACATTTTTAAATGCTCCTAAAATAAGAAATTAAAAAAAAATTGAAACAATAATATCTAAGAATGACTTTCTTAAAAATGCCTAGAAGGTGAGCAATGAAATTATTTAAAAATCATTTTAGATTTTGGTCTTCGTAGAGAATAAACAATTTAAATAGTGTTAAAGTAAATCTAAACTTTTCCTTAGGAAAAAGAATTATAAATACCAATAAAATCAGCAAAATTTAGAATAATGTATACTTATCTAAGTTGTATCAAGAATAATTCGAAAACTTGGACAGACTTAAAATGACTAAAGAAACTGATGATATCTGAAAACATGATTCCCCACCACAGACCTGTTCTGGCCCACTCTGATGATCTTCTTTCTTAAAGTCAGCTGTGCCATATAATACATCCTAATCATGGGAGTGACAACTACCACAACCACAGCCATGGGGCACAAGGTGTGGACCCCAGGGGGTGGAAAATTTGGGGAACTCATTGAGATTTCTGCCTACCATACCTACTATGCAAGAGAGAGAGTAATGTCATTTACAGCTTTGGCTAAGTATTCAGTGATGTTCTCTACACATTCTTGATATCGTTAATTAAAAAATAAGGTGCAAATAATATATTCTTAAGTTGATTAAAACTATTTCATTTCAACAGATCTAATTTTAATAATAAAACAATAGAAATAGTTACATAAATTTCAGTAATAAAAGTTTACTTTTGTCATCTTTCATTGGTCATTTTTTTAAGATTATTTTAGTTCTGATCAATGCAAAAACATGAAAAAATTACTATCAATATATGAAGAAAGAAAAATAGAATCACACATATAATGTAGCTCTTTATCTGAAAAAGTAAGAAAATTACCTGAAAAAATTAAAATAAAATAATTTAATAACATTATTTGCAAAATTGTTATGCAAAATCAATATTATTTATATATAAACAATGATCAGTTTATGAATATAAGGAAAGAAAATACCTTATTCATAGATGCAACACAAAATTAAAAATTAGTAGTTAGAAATAAGTATTAAAAATAAAGTATTTATTAAAAGCACAAAATTCACCTAAATAATAAAAAACTAAACTAGATATATACATTCAGTGACATATACCTATTATGTCACTCCAAATTTATCTAGCTGAATCAATTAAATTCAAATGCCAATAGGATTGGAGAGTAGAGAGTTTCACAAAGAAATCTTACTGGATGAATATAAATGCTAAACTCTATAAAACATTTTTCAAGATAAATAACAAAGATGTATTTTCTCCTATTTACTTAGTATATCAGATAGCACTTAAAACAGTATTAACAGGTGTTAGCCACAGATCAGAATGGAAAACTCGGAAAACAAAATTAAGCTAATATATAAATCTAGATTCTTTATCTTAAATGTTACTCGCACACTCACAAAAACAAAATAACACAAAATGATGGATTATAAATTGGAAGTTAAATGTAGTACAATAAGAATGTATATGTGTATATCTCTGTGTGAATTTTAGAGTTCAGTTATATAATATCTGAAATTCAACTAATTGAGAAAGTTCTAAGAGCTGCAAAAGAAAACTCCTGATATACTTTTAACCAAGAGATCATTCTACTTTTAGAATTTTGTACTAGCAATATAAGATACTTAGAAAACAAACGATGAACATCTTTTCATAATGGTATTTGAAACATTTTTAAAAATACAAACCATGTATATGTGATCTATTCTTTACTTATGCTACGCCTGTAAGTTTGGAAATAGTACAGATGACAAAAGTCAAATTTAGAGGATTAAGTCACTAGGAAAATATTGAAAATACATATTTTTAAAAACATGTTTTACAAAACAAATACAATTTTATGTAAATATATATGTAATCATATATGCATGTAAAAAGTAATTTTGCTTAATTCTAAAAAAAGTAATTTTCATATTCTTCTTTGTAATATTTTGTATTCTCCAAATTTTCTACAATAAGAACTTATTTCTTTAAATATCAACCTAATACACAATAAACAGAATAATTTAAAAAATAAAGTGGAGAAAATCTGTCATTAATCCAACTTGATTTCATAGTATTACTACTCTTTACTCTTTAGGAAGTCAAGTACTTAGCCTAGAAAGAAAGCTCTGCAATTACCAAATAGTCATTTCTAAATGCTGGATAATAACTTCATCTCCTTCAATTGCAGTCACAACCTCTCCACTTTCCATTTCTTTTTGAGAAACCCAATTAACAACTCACATCATAATCCTGCTGTCTTGTTTTTATGTATTCTCGATCTCCATTTTTCATTTGGTCTCTGCTCATTCATTGTTGCTTGGAAACTATGTTATAATATGTTCACAGGAGATGACTCTGACAGAAAGGGCACAGAATGTAAAGATCTACATCATGCATTAATGCCCTACACAGAATGTTCATGACGATGCTATAAAACAATGTATAAGAAGACCTGTCTTCTACACGTCAGTCAACTTCTAGTAAACCTTGATGACAACTCATTGAGTCCACGTACAAAATTTCTGTGATGGAGTCTTTTACGGTTTTAATATGGTAGACTTCCCTTCACCGAAGTAGATCAAGCTACTAACACTACTGATTGTCCAATCTACTAACAGCAAAGTCCAAAGCTAGACCCCAGGTAAGACACCATGCTTTAGGATTACCAGTCAGGTTTTTGGTGGAAGGTTATTTACATTGCATCTCTGCCATCAAGAAAAGTGCAACCATGAATCCTGTGAAAAATTGAATGCCAGTAGCTAATACATATGTGACCACTAAAACATGGATACTGTGGGAATCAAAATTTGTGTAATCCTTCCAGCCTAGTTGATAACAGTGGATAGTGTAACTCAGAATGATAGTGGAAGAAGAAAGAGTATTAAAATTAGTTTACACATCACCATCAGCTACAGAAATAAGAGCTGAAGTATCTATATTTTATGATGATTGTTTCTTTATTTGCTGTATTTATTTACATGATAAGTAATGGTGGATGCTAATATTTACCTATAGGTTCCAGGTTTGTAGGATTGAATTGATATGACCTGTGGAAATATGACAGTGGAACTTTAACTTTCTCCTGCATTGTAAATTTGTTCCTGATTACATCACCCCCATCTTCTCCATAGTACTTTGTGACTGTTATATCACTTACAGTAATTTAGATAAAACTGTTTAAGTGCTGCCTTACTTACTCTGCAAAAGTGTATGTCATTAATAACAGATTTTCTCACTCTAATTGTATTCACTTGCAACATGTAAAAATGTGTTTTGAACATAGTAAATGTTCAACAAATACTAATTCATATGAAATATTGCAGATGATACTGCAGATAAATATTTGCTAATAGAAAAATACTAATATCAATGGGGGTAAAAGTTATCTTTTCTGAAAGTGTTATTATATTCTTAAAAGTGTTAACTTCTTCACTTAAAAAAAAGTGTGATCATATGTTTGACATTTGATGGCATTTTTGCAGTATCCTAATATCTTTATGAAGGAGATAAAATAAATTTGATATATAAGTCTCATTGCATGTGTACAGGTACATGTACTGTCATAGTCAGTTTCATCTTCAAAAAATTTTTCAGTTGTGGTCATCTCATCTCTAAATAAACCTAACAGAAATAGAAAAAGCCCAGTGAAGAACAATGAAAAGGGTTGTAATCATGAATAATACTATAGGAAGGGACTCCAGATGAGGGGGAGATTAAAAAGATGAGGTGAATTGCTCTGAAAGACCACAGGGAAAAGGTGATAAAATAGAAGCATATTAAGAATAGAATAAAATAGATACACAGAAATTCTTTCCTTTTACCCTTCTTTACAATTCAAGGACAGTGCATAAAACCAGAGTGCTTGAAAGATGAAAATAGAAGTCTTCTTCCTTGGAATAAATTGTCAGGAAAAAGTTTCAATGTTTCTGTCTAATCGAGATACTAAATATCTGCATACCTCCAATTTCCAATATTTGTATAATAAAATGTTAGATATTAAAAGATCCTAAGTTAGACTAGACTAGAATCAAACAATTTCAATTAAAAAAAAAGGAAATTGAGGGCCAGACAACTTGCCACTCACATGCATTCGCAAACCCAATTAATCGGTGAGCTGTTTGCAGGATTCGAAGGTCAGAAATCCTCTCAGCTCTTCGTGGTTACCTCCAGATCCGTCACTGCACGTTATATATCTCATAGCTCATTTATTTGTGTATCTAAATACCTCAACATATACGCTAAATGTGTCTGTACATTGTATAGATACACAAATATATTTCATACAACAGAAATTTGATATGTTTTACTGTCTATCTCTTTATTTCAAGGTATTTAAGTGAATGTACCATCTAGTAGACATCAATCCACATCCAAAAATGATTTCTATCAATTCATATGTGATTGACATATATCCTAAATACTTGCAACATAGAGTATCAGTGGAAAATATTTTAATATCACAAAATGAAAATTTTTTCTGGGATAAGTTGAGCAACTAATAGCCACCTCATGGTACTTCTTAAAATTTATCGTCTCCATTAATTTTTTTTCACATTTTTCCTTATTCTCTTTGTCTAACATTAAATTAAGATTGTTGCCCCTCTGGGCATACATCAGCAACTTGATTTTCCTAAGTTAGTGGTTACCATCGAAAATTTTGTATTATTTTGAAATAACAAATGAGAAACACATTTACAATAAAATCTGAATTGAAGAAAATTATAAACTGGCCTATATTCAAATATTATACATAGCCTCAGAGACATTATTAAAATTCAGTGCAGATGCTCCTGTCAATGGATCCTCCAAAATGCTTCTTATAAGTTTTTTTGCCTTTCACACTTAACTACTCCTGATCTACTCCAGGTACATGTCATCACCCTCTCAAGTGCAGATCAAGTTTTTGCTACATATTTGGGTCTAGGCACTTTCCTTATGCTTCTAGAACACATACTTTGCCTTTATAGCAGATATCACACTGTGTGTGTGTGTGTGTGTGTGTGTGTGTGTGTGTGTGTGTGTGTGTGTGTGTGCATCTCACCATCTATATGTATCTCACCATCATTGCCCTGTTACTTACTGCTCCTCTTGTGGGAGGAGTTATATCTTCAACTCCCTGCTATGAAGTGTGGTCAAATTATTTGATTAATGTAAAGGAATATGAGCCAAAATGATAATATGCCAGATATGAGCTGAAACTTCAAAGTGTATCTCTTTTTCTATCAGTAATCTCGCTCTGCCATAGAGAAGCATGTTCCAAGTAGAAGCTGCTCTTTTAAGCTAGGTTCTAGAATGGGAAAACACGTGAAGCAGAGCGATCACAGGCTGGCATAGCTCAGTATTGCTGCAGCAGCCAAAGCCGACTTACAGCCACCAAAATACTATGTGAATGAGAAATAAATTCTACTGTTGTAAGCCATTAAGATTTGTGTACTCCTTTGTTACTGCACCAAAATTGACTGATATGAAAGACAACCACATTTTTGGTGAAATTGATACACTATTCTCTGTGAATTCAAAGAATACTTACCTAGCCTCACTGTTGCCAGCCACAAACATAACTCTGTGGATATAAATATTTTTTAAAAGAGACATTCATTTTTATTGCTCATAATAAAATGGATATTGCTATAGTAGAGAAACATTTACAATAGAATGTGATAAATGCCACATATAATTATATCCTGGTTTACATTTGTGTGGAGTCAGAGACTCACCTAACTCTTATCTAAGACAGAAATACAGAATTTGAGGAAAGATTTGCAGAACAAGTAATAACTAACGTGAATCTTGAAGGTAAACAAGGGTTCACCAAAAGGACAAGCTGAGGAAATATATTACAGCCATAAGGAAACATAGGAATGAGAGTGAAGAATGAGACATATATGACAATTGTAAATCAGTTATAGAAGCTGGGTTCTTGGTAGGTACCATATAAAAAAGTCAGTCAGAGACAAATTAAAATGGACCTTCTGCATCACACTAATGAGCTTGCAATTCACCCAGTAAAATGAGTAATAGCAGGATGAAAAATGGATTACAGGTCCAGGGAGAAAGAGAAAAGTGGACTTTACAAGTGCAGGCAAGAATTCGAACTAAGACACTGTCACTGGGTAATTAGAGAAATAAGTTTTCTGCTTCTCTGGAGGAGAAAGATCAGTGGGGATTTAGATTCAGTCTGATGCACAAATGTCATTGCATCCTGATGTCATTGCATCCACCCTGTGAGGTTAACTGGAGGCCCAGCCACAATTCTCTGGTTCTTGCTGAGACACATTTCAAAATCTGCACAGCTGAGCCAAGGTCAAGGTTCAGGTGGAAAGAGTAACAGTGCAGCCTCTCCCAGTCACATTGTCCCAAGGGTAACACTGGACCTATGTCTACATCCTGTGATCAGGATAAAGAGAAGGTGGCAGATAATTGCCAGGGGTGAGGTGAGTGGAAGGAGGTTAGGGGGAAGAAAAAGATGGGAAGAAGCTTTGGATATCAACATCTTTCTTACATTTACAATATTTTGTCCACATATCCAACAAATTTCTCTCATAATCTTTAACTCCACAGGGTTCATTCTAAATTTGTTTGAACCAATCAGACAATGTGAGAAAAAATAATTATATCTTGTTCTAGAAGTACGGAATTAGACAGAAACCTTGTGTAATATCAATCATAAGGAAATAAAACACTGTATCTTAAGTTTTCTCTAAATAAGTTTGAAGAAAAGAGATGGAACATCTACAAGAATTAGGAATAAATATTCTGCCAATGGTTGTAGTGATGAAGTGGGTAATTTATCACATAAGGAGAACGTCTTAAACTCTTAAGCAGACAGACGTATTCAAAAATAATGCATATATTTTTATTTCCTATTTCACAGAAAAGCCAAAAGGAAGATAGCATCATGAAGCTGTGACAATCAGAATAACAGTAAAGTGACTCTGTCATCTCAAGAAGAGCTCAGAGCAGCATGAAAAACAGCCCAGAAGACTCTATGGATTCAGCCTTTACTACAAAAGCAGGCTTTCTCAGACACCAGGGCTGCTTACAAGCAGCAGCGCAGGCACACCTCCTCATTTCACTCTGCTACCATCAAGGAAAAAATCTATTTTTATAGAGTTCACCAGATCCAGGTTTATCAATAATGCCAGTGATAATAACACTACTGATGCTGAAATTTTTACAATAGAAATTTTATTACTGCTCCGATCTTCAAGTAAAATTAAAAAATAAAAATAAATACTACATTCTTTATTTCTAAAGGAGGACAAATTCATCCTTGTTTCTGTCCATGGAAATAAAGGAATTATTTAACTTTTCTAATATTTACTTGTTTAAAGGGCCAGAAAAGAGGGCTTAAAGAGAAGGTCTTGAAATCAGGAATATACAAGAGATAGAAGAAGAAAGACTTGAGAATTCACAAAGCTTAAAGTTAATTACAGGAGAAAAACTGACAGGAAAATAAAAACATAATAAAAAGAACCCAAACAGAAAGCTACAGAGATTCTTTTTCTATTTTACTGGCTCTGATTCTTCATCCAGAATATTTGACTATATCATATTTGATAAGTAGTGACATAGATAATTATAGTACATTTCATGGGAAAGCTTATTTTAATCTCAAGATTAGAAAAAATTTATTGAAAATATAAAAAGAAAGAAAGAGAGAAAGAAAGAAAGAGAGAAAGAAAGAAAGAGAGAAAGAAAGAAAGAAAGAAAGAAAGAAAGAAAGAAAGAAAGAAAGAAAGAAAGAAAGAAAGAAATAGATAAATAAATAAATAAAAAGGACCAACGAAGTAAACAGAGCTTACTTCTATTTGGTTTTAATGCCATTTGGAAGCAGGAGATCTGAGCTTCCCCAGAAAGAGGGCTGATAAAGACAAGAGCAGGTCAATAAAAGATTTGAGACCTGGAGAATGGCTACTAGCACTTTGATTTGGGAGACAATTTTAACTTAGGACGTTTGCAAGATAAATACATTATCTGCATAAAGCGTTGTGTGTGCACAATGGCATGGCCCCAGGACTGGTATCAAAAACTTAAACGTTTCTGAGGATAAAATGGAAGGATATTCATAGGTGATCACCAGAACCTCAAAACAGGAACCAAAGGAAGTATTTAATTGTAATAAATTTTATAGAAGAGTGTCGGGGGAGAGTAAAATCTGCACCGTTGACCCAAGTTTGCTTATATAAACAGAGTGTGGAATTTTTTAAATTAGATTTTATTCTCATAAATTAAATAAGATTAGAGAAATAACAAAAAAAATGGATAGCAGGACCTGATAAAAAGATGAGCAAATCCATTGTACCTAGTTTTCTTTTTCTCATGTGCGTATCTCATTTTCTGCTTCACAATCAGTGCTCTGTGATAGTGAATACCTTCTGAACTGAGTCCTTTCTTTGGTTTTGCCTGTCAATTACTTTCTATAGCAGCTACTTGTTCTTTTCCCTTCCACAGTAATATTTACGATTCATGAGTCTGGAGGTTAAGGAAGCCAGTGCTTGTCTGCGTGCCATAAATTAATGCTGTCTGTATAAAATTCATTACCCTGCTTTCACACCCTGGAATGGAATAATAATAAAAAAAAAATTGCTGTCATTGTCTGTGTCCTTTGCTGGCTAAGGCTGATGTGTAACAGCAGGCGCTTTAGAAAGAAACGCTGTTGGCACATGTAGAAGGCTGGCCAGCTACAGCTCTGTCCTTTTGCTTAAGGAAAAAAAACGTTGTTTCCTTTATGCTGGACTGTCAAGAGGGATTTCTGCAGAATAGCTCAGCAAACAAAGTGGCACAACATGAAAACAATTTCAGAACTAGGACTTGAGTAAAGAATTTGAGAACATCATTGATCAACAATCACAGGAGAAGGGTCTTTTTTAATGATCTGTCTTTGAATAAACTTGCTAATCATGAAAATCTCTGCCCTTCCACTTGTTAGAAGTATGACTGGATGTATTTAAACAGCCACAAAGCTCTGCATAAATCATATAAATCAAAGCATATCTATGGATATTATATTGCAATATTCAAGATTAAATGCATGGTTGTGTTTAAATTAGATGGTCATTTAAAAATGTTAATGTAATTTACAAAATAATTTCCAGAAAGTATAGTCATAAAAACCTAACTTACATGTTTTTAGATCCTTACAGATTACAAAGTGCTTTTTCATTTGATCCTAAAAATAGGCATGAAGAATGACATCACAATCCCAGTCTTCTCTAGGAACAAAGTGAGAATCAGAGAGGTTAAGAGTTCTACCTAAAGTCACAAAACCAGTAAGGAGCAGTGTAGACACAAGAATCTCAGCCCCTCTCTAGTACATTTTTTCTGTACATCACTATGTCCAAGAGTTTTCAGATATTTACATGAAAATTAGAATTATTCTGTAGGGGGAAGAGGTGGAAGTAGACATCTGTTGTGCTCACAGAAGAATTTGTGTGTACGCCCATCCTCATCTCTTCCTTTCTGTCTCAGACCTTAACTCGGCTGCATTCACTCCCCATTCCATCCCTAAAGTATGGAGAAGTCTCTGGTACACAAAGTTGTACAAGCAAATTTCCACTTCCCTGTTCTACTTGAAAGGAGCTTGGAAGTCACTACTCCGGCCTAACGACAAGCAAGGATGAACAGACTGGCTGAACAACAACTCTTCTTAGATCCATAAAGGCATGGAGATAGGACAAATCACTGACCTCAACATTGGAGAGAGGAGACAGGCAAATGCAGGGAGCTGTGGCTTCCTGGGACAGAGAACCCCGCTTAGCAGAAACTGCTGCGGGAACCCGTGCTGGGCAGGAAAACCTAAACTGTAATGGATGAAATATGGGAGTGGCAGCGTGGGCAAGTCTGAGGTGGTCCCAGTCACAGTGGCCCCATAAAATAATGAGATGTACCTCCAGAAGCTCAACTAGGTTCCCACTGTACACATCTGAGAAAAATCCTGTGTGCTTCTGGCAGAGGAGGACAAAAGAACCATTATGAAATATTCAGAGGACTCTGTTCTTCTTAACAAGGCCTGCCCTCAGAGACAACTAGTTAACCAGAGACTAAAGAGCTGGGCTATTAGCAGAGCATAACTGACCCTGGGGAAAGGGCATTACCTAACTCCAGCCCACTCAAGCCCTCCTGTCCTCCCTAAGAGGAGAGAAAAATAACTGGGAAACACTTGACCTCAGTCCAGAGCACAGGCTAACTAAAAGACAGAGACCTAATGACAATGCTGTAAAAGTCTTCCCCTCCCCCACACCTCACCACTACATGACTAAAAGCCTAGTTAGAGTTTCTTTTACTCAGTACATCATGCCTGGCTATTAAAAACATTAACAAAAAAAAAATGCTTAAAGGCAAAAAACAAATTTTGAAGAGACAAAACATATGGCAGAGATGTTGGAATTATCAAACCAGGAAATTTAAACTGTGATTAATAAGCTTAGGGCTCTAATGGGTAAAGTCGATAGTATGCAAGAACAGATGAGCAATGTAAACAGAGAGATGGAAATCCAAAGCAACAACCAATAAAAATTTCTAGAGACCAAAAACACTATTTCAGAAATTAAGGATGCCTTTGATAGGCTTATTAGCAGACTGGACACAGCTGAAGAAAGTACCTCTGAGCTGGAGGAGATTTCGATACAAACCTACATAACTAAAAAGCGAACAGAACAAAAACTGGAAAAAAAGATCAGAATGTCCAAGGGCTGTGGGACTTCAATAGGTGTAACATATACATGACTAACAGAAAGAAAAGAGTAAGGATCAGAGGAAATGTGTGAAACAATAATGACTGAGAATTTCCCCCAAATTAAAGTCAGAAACCAAATCACAAATCCAGGAAACTAAAAGAACACTAACAAGATGAATGCCAAAATTAAAAAAAAAAAAATACACCTAAGCATATCAACAGGAAATCAAAGATAAAGAAAAATCTTAAAAGAAGACAGAGGAAAAAAATCACCTTATCTATAGAGAAAGAAAAATAAGGATCACATGTGACTTCTCAGAAACCATGCAAGCAAGAAAAGAGTGAAATAAAACAATTTAAAGTGTTGGTATTTAAAAACCACCAGCCTAAAAGTCGTATAATGTATAATTGCTAAAATAATTTAGCTAAACAGATCTTTAAACAATAAGACATTTAAAACCATTGCTTCCTGAAAAATAGTGAAATTCTATATATCTCAGAGGACTACTGAATCATTGTTCAGTCTCCAGGCCCCAAGGAAGCTTACCCGACCCCTTCCATACCAATACCTACCCATGATAGTGAAAAATCAAAGAAAACATGTTCAGAGTCCAATCACAAGGTTGGGACTGGACTTTCTGGGGTCTGAAAATTATCAATTCAGTAATTGTTGCTTTCTGAGTGTTAAAAATATGTTGATAAAAGAGATTTAAAGAGATGATGGGGGCAATCCAAACGAACAATGTTTTTACCTTTCATTAGGTTCTCATTGAAGTCTCTGATCCCCCAAAATATTTGAGTGTCTATTCACAAATAAAGCAACTAAGGTTTGCAATTAAAGTTTCAAATCCAGGAGAAATCCATGTCTCTTCACTTGTATTCCAATTTTGTTTTTGTTACATAAGATGGTTAATATTTTAGCAGTTTTCCACAAATCTTTAGTGACAATTATTTTCACTTATAAATCACAAACGAGTGAAGATTTCTATGTCATATTTGGGCTAGACACCTAATAATATGTGAACCTTAATAAGATCAGACGAGAATGGATTCTTTTAAATTTATTGTGTTAAAAAACCCCAAGTTCTATGGTTCACCTTTTAACCTACATTACATTTCTCTATAATATCATGGTATTTATGGTGTGTGTGTGTGTGTGTATAAGGATAAAGGGACCTTGCACAATGAATCTGTTAAAATCTGTATTCACTTAATTATCATTAGTGATTTGTCTTAAAATATCTATTTCACATTACAGAAGATGAGTACTTTAACATTGTATGTTAAGCCATCAAATGCATCTTATGCAATTTATAGTAATTATTTTTCTTGAAAGCCTAATTTTCATTGTCTTAAAACCACATAGTGGATGTTGTCAGATAGAATATTGGTATGTTATAGCCCTTTGATTCACCATCCCATCACTCCTGAAATATATAAATGTGACCAAAATGTCAATACACTCTCAACATCACAAAAAATCTGAAAATATCCTATGGGTTGTAAATAATCATATGGGAACCTAGTTGAAATGAATAATAAACTATTTTTTCATCTTTGAACTTGTTTTTGCTCTTCCCTCTTACTGGAATAATCTCTTTCTCTTTCATGAATTCCCAATCAACTCCTCAGACCCATTTTACGTCATTTCTCCTAGAAAGTACTTTTTAATTGTTTCACACAAAATTATTCTCTTAGAACTTGAGAGCACCAGCTAACAGTATTTAAAAACATAATCAACCACTAGAGTGAGATACGTAAGAGGAAAATCTGCATCTTATTTATCTTCTCATCTTTCACCTAACATATCTTCAGATAGTTGATGCTAAATGAGTATTTTTAAAATAAATCTAAGAAAGAAAAGTGAAAGAAGTCTTTTCTTTTTCAGCATGAATCATATATTGGGCCCCATGGTAGGCAGCAAAGATATATATATTTTGCCCTCAATCGTTGGTAGGCTGTTGCCAAGATTCATATTATTCAGGAGTCTCTGGGTTATATGCTTCTACACCTTAAAATCTCTTTCTGAAAATTTGGGAAGAATAGCTGAAAATAATATTTACTGAGTTTCTTTTTAGGTCAACTCCATACATGTTACTCCCTTAATCCTATACATAGCAGTGATATACTGTCTATATATACTGACTTCTCTTCTGGGCACCCTACTCTCTCCCTAGTCATAAGCCATATGACCCAATATGAATGTAATGTTTTCCATTTGCATCCTCCCTTCCTACTTTCTCTTTTAAAGGCCCCATAGTCAAAAACTTTTCTGATAATGGAAGATCTAGTTGCCAAGTAGAAATGATATTTTTTACTCCATCTTTTTCAACATCTCTATCTCACATCACTCCTGCTTACCTCTACTATGTTCATTTTATAAGTCAACATACAGCTATTTTTTTTTTGTATTTATTGAGCTAGTGTTTTCTGACTACTTATTGTAAACTGGACACCTAATTACAGATTCTATACATTGCTGTAATTTAACAAAATTGTATTAAGGAAATTTGTTTTTATTCTAAAAATTGCATCTATATTCTACAGGAGTAGAAACTGAGGCTCAGAGAAGTTAAGTAACTTGCCCAGAGTGAAACAACTGGTAATCAGAGGAATTGAGATTCTAACTCAAATATGCTATCTGATCCCAACCACTCTATTTATATCCTTAACCATTGGATTATGACCATTCCTCCTCTTCTTTTTGAATGGGATGGTCCTCCTTTGTGAATTTAAATTTGATAAATCTGTGGTTTATTATAATAATGATAATAATGTTTTATAAACTTTCCCTGCATTCTCTCTCACACTTATGCTGAATGACTTCTGAAATTTGAGAACACCTCTCCAGCTCCTGCTACTTTCTCTGAGAACTCTCCATCACCTGAGGTCTCTGCTTAAGGAACACATATGGCCTCCATCTACGTACAAATGGCTCTGCTATTTAGCCACAGATGATTTAATAAGGGATGAACAGTTGACCTAGTCCTTGCAAATGAGTTATCTTCCAAAAATTTGTTTCTGTGGTGATATAGGTGATTTAGACATAAGAGTGATATAGAGCCACGAGCATCAAAGAGACAGAGAGAGTAACCTCAGTTCCTGAATTACTAGATCATGTACAAAGTCATTTAATACTGTTCCTTGGTTGCTGAGAGGTAAACCTGTGAATTGTTCTTTATGTTTCAGCTGGTTTTAGTGGTCTTTGTACTTGACAGGTAACAATCACTATGAGAAACATAATTTTGTTGCAAGTATCAAACACTAGGAAGTGAGACTACATAGAGCAGAATACGGTTTTCCCAGTGTTGGGGCATAAACCTATAACTGCCAATAAAGTACAAATTAACTAATTAACCTGTCCCCTGATATTTTTAGGAGCATTGAACTTGTGTTACATGAAGTTGATGCTTTGTGGGAAGCAAATACAACTGTACCTTAATGCATAAAAAAAAAAAGAGGAAAATGTACTCTGAGGTTGTCAAACTTAAACAGAAATGAAAATATGAACTCCTTGAGATCAACCAAGGGTTGCCTCACCGAAAAAAAAATATATATATATGAACTCCATACCCTACTGGAGAAAAGACACTGTGGCTTGACGTAATGCTTTGCTAGAAATCAATTATTTCCCATTCTATACTATAGTGTGTCTTGTTTGACCTACATTTATAAGGTCTATTTATTGCCATATTGGATCATCTGGTAAATGAAATATGAAAAAAATGAAAAAATATTTATGAAAAAAATTACATAAATGGAACCATTCCAAAATGAAATCTAGCTGCCATTCCAAAAGAATTGTCTTACACATCTTGTCCCTCAGACCTTTGGAATATCTGAACTGGGCAAAATAACCTTTGAACTGGGCCAAACCAACATTGTATCCCAAACGACTTTTGTAAAACTAACGGGAAAGCAGACATCTTGATTACAAGGATTGAAAATTACATTCTTTAGTATTAGCACTACATGTATAGGTTAAGAATAACTTAGCTTATTTGCAACTATAGAAATTCCTTTCTTCTATTTATGTAATTATTTCTTTTCCCCTTTCTTATAAATACCCTTTGCCTTAACCCCATAATTGGAATACTATTTGGGTTTCTGCCTGAATCATTGCATCCTGAATAGCTAGTTTTTGATCTCAAACGAACACTTGTTACCTCTCACTTTGGCTCCTTATTTTTAAGGTTAATAGACATATGAGAGAACATTAGAGGACTGTAGAAATACAACTACCTGGATTTTTCTAATGTGCATCCTGTGTGGAAGCTTCCTGTAGCTATGTCCCTTCGTAAAGCCTAATTAGTGTTACTATGTGACAGGAGACATGGGGAGATAAGCTGAAACATATTATAGAAGAAAAGGTCCCTGCAACCCCACTCCCAAGGAACACTGTATACCACCAGTGCCCTCAATCTAGAAGAGGCATGGGGGAGAACCACATGGTTGCTAAGCAATGAAGCTTTCCATTTTGGTTATCTTAGAATAAGAACTGCAAATCAGTGAAGTTGGAGACAGATTCATGTCTGTCTGTCTGTCTGTCTGTCTCTGTCTGTCTGTCTGTCTCTCTCTCTCTCTCTCTCTCTCTCTCTCTCTCTCTCTCTCTCTCTCTCAGGTTTAGCAAACATGGACATATATTTGAATTGTACCAAACAAAGCAAAGCATCTCAGCTCCTTAGGTAACCAAAAATTCTGAAGACAATTACAATTAGGTGGGCATTCATACCTGCACAGCCCCTCTCCAGTGTTCCCCTCAGAGAAGCTCTGAAACACCAGACAAATGACCCACTAAGCAGTCCGATTTGCTCAACAGGAACATGCTCTCTTGCAGAACACAGACAGTTCTCTAATCTGATGCTTAGGCAAGTTGCTGCCCCAGAGATCTCTTACTGGCCCTACCAATTTTCAGTTCTATGGCTTTGAGAATGTTACCTTGCCTCTCTGTGATTCATACTCCTCACCTTTAAAATAAGGAAATGAATATCATCTCCCACATGAGGTATTTGTAAAGATTAAATGAGTTAACAGTCTTTTGAAGAGTACCTAGAGAAAAAGTTAGCTCTTATGGACTCTCTCTTACAAATGAGGAAACAAGGCATGGAGGTATGAAATAACACACATAGTTATACAGACTGGAAATTAAAAACAGGAGATCTGATTCCAAAAATTCTTTTAACTTGATAACTTTTCATAATCATATAATCATACTATGTTTCTTTGTTCAAAAGTGTATATCTTTTATAGAGGAAATGATTATTTTTCTTTCAGCTCAAAGCTTATAGGATAATGAGAGGAGCACCTGGTCTGTCTTGAGGATCAGTGGAAGGAAAACAGCAACTAGAGATATCTGGCATTATTAATTTACCCACTCTCAATAATAGGCATTTAGGTTGTCTCCAGTTAGATTACAATGATTAATGTTGTTATACACATTATCATACGTGTATATGTATGCATATGTATGAATGAGTGTATATATACATGCATTTGTTGAGTATATACCTAGAAGGCTATATTTCTAAACATATCTCAAAAATATGTATCTTCATCTTTAACAGATAATGACAGTTTTTCAAAATAATTGTTCCAATTTATACTCCTACTAAATTTTGCAGTTCCAGTTGTTCCACATCTTCAGCAATATTTGGAATTTTCTGTCTTTTTTCCTTTTAGTCCCTTTCATGCTATTCTACTGCTGATGATGCTGCTGGTATCAATCTGCTCCAATCAAAAGAATTTAAATTGCCTTATATGACTAAGACCCTCATGGATCAAGGAGGACTAATTACCTTTCTTCTTATGACTGAAAATCTCTCCTCCTGTTTGTTTTATCTATCAAAGCAAGCAATCTTTCCAAATCTTCAAAAATCACAATGTAAAAGAAACAAACATTATATATTTGACACTACTTAGTACAGCTGTTGTACTTTGAATATAAAAACTGATTTTGACAGAACAAAATTTTACTCTTAGTTCTGAGGGGAATTATTTTTTCATGTGATGAATTATAGATTTAGAGTTTCTGACTTACCTGCTCTTGAAATATTTGTCGCATTATATTTATATTCCCAGCTTTCTTCACTCTATCTTGTGGAATAGGCACAGTGCTTATTAAAGAAGCATGCACTTAACACCAACACTTTAATTGGTTTACTCAAATATGAGAAGTTCATTTTTATGGACAATTGAATTACTTCACATCAGTAAACATTTACTCTATTTACAAGAACTCTGCCACTTACAGAAACAAAATCAAATAACAGATAATAATTAAAAATCTAAGCTGTTTCTCTTTCATATGTATATGTATTATATGTCAGATGAGACTGTGATGCCCTGAACACAAAAATACAATAATATATGAAATCTCCATCATTGCCTACTGGAGTCGCTCCCCATTTTGAGGCTATCTAGGGGTTCCAACCTGTCATCTTATCACCATAAAAACTCAGGTGTGCTCAAAAAGGAGCTCTTTAGGAGTAATGAAAGGCACTGCTATCACTCAGGAAATTCCAAGGATTTTAGGAGCCTTGTGCCAGGGCCCCAAAACAAAGATTAAGTATATTTTTATTAGACAAAAATCATATAAAATATTCTTATCATTTTATTATGTTTCAATCAACACTCAGTGTCATCAGCCACTAGTATTAATTTCAACAAAAAAAAAGGGAGAATTCCAAAGTGACTTCATATTTCCTTAGCAAATGTGTTTTCTCTTTCCTAACTTATCTGTAATTTCATACTCAGACCCCAGTGTTCACTGTCTGAATTTCTCCAATGATTTTTTAATTTCCTTTGATATTTAAGTTTTTATTCTTCTCCAAATGAATATTTCCCAAGTAGTTACCTTATATGTGACATATCCATACCTCAGTGATCTTTCTCAAAGCCTCTCTAAGCAGTATTAGTGACATGGTCTCTCTAACTGGGACACCTAGTATTTCTTAACTGCAAAAAAGTCATAACAGATAACCAAAAAGTGTCTGAAAGTTCATGTTAAATTTAAAGGACAATATATGATTGGAAATGAAATCTACTTAGCAACCAGGTAACAAACAATTTAACACATATCTTAGAAACATACTGTGCTTTTCTTATTAACATCACCTTTCCTTCCTCCAGAGAAATAATCACTCTCTTGTTTTTTTATTGATTATCTTCCTGTTTTTCTTTATAATTTTTTTTAAATGCTTACAGCACCTGGCATTCCTAGGTGGTCTCCCATCCAAGGACTAACCAGACCCGACCCTGCTTAGCTTCTGAGATCAGATGAGATCGGGTGTGTTCAGGGTGGCATCGCTGTAGACTATAATTTTTTTCATTTGTGTATTTTTACCATGCATCATTTGTGTGTGTGTGTGTGTGTGTGTGTGTGTGTGTGTGTATCTTTATGTATAGGATATTACAAATGGGCAATGTGGAAAGAGTTGTTGGAAGCTGGAAAAATGAAAATCTATGTAACGCAGTGTTAAATATTTGATTAAAATACGTTAGAAGACATGATATACAACTGAATATCTAGTATTAGCAGAAGAATGTGCAAATAGAATATTAGTGGGCTGGTAAACAATGATTTCAGTTGGCTACATTTGACAAAACTTTACCTGAAAGGGATGAGTGTAGACATGAACTCACTGGTTTGGAGTAAAAAATAGAATAAAGAAGGTCCAGTGATTCAAGGATGTATATGTTTGAAATAAGCAACTAAGAAAAGATACAAGTCAGGAAGCCTTTGAACTATAAATCCCATTAAAACTAAGCCTTGAAATAAAGATCGAATCTAGTATATGTCCCTGGGTGGAATCAAATGGTACCTAATAAATCCTTTCATTGAAAAAAAAAAAAAAGAAAGAAAGAAAGAAACTCAAGGAAAAATGAATTTAGAGACCTTCACCTTGTAATATATATGTAAACATATGGCTTTTGTAATTTTTCTTTCAATCTCGTGAATATAAAGACAAATGTCATTTTAGTTTTGATTTGCATTCCCATGATTGCCAGTGAGGTTGACAAACCTTTTATATTTACATGCCATTTGGTCATCGTTTCTGTGAAATTCGTCTTAATTTCTTTCGTCCATTTTTTGTATTCGATTTCTTAATGATTTATAGTAATTCTGTTTATATTCAGTTTACTTGTCTTTTGTCAGGTCATGAGTTACAAACATCTCTATTAAGTGTTGTTTTTTCACTCTCATTATGATGTCTTATTATAGATTTAGGACCAAAGTTCTAAAGTTTCATATCATTTCTTCCCCTAAAGAATTATCGATTGTCACACTACAATTTATGGAAAAGTCCATTATTTTCCCAGTGATGCACAACAACCAGTAGTATCTCCCATTCTCTTCTGTAATGTGCCCTTGCCACTTCCCCATCATGGAGAGTCTGCTTTTGGTCCCCTTGAATCTTAGCTGGTCCTCCGAGCTGTTCTAACAACAAAATGAGGTGGGATATCACACTTTTTCATCCTGAAGTTGGGCCTTAAGAGATCTGCAAATTCCATCGTCATTTGGGAATACATTTTCTTGGAAAATAACCCCCGCCCCACCCCCACCAGCCATACTATAAGAAAACCCAAGTATCTACATGAAGAGGCTTATACGAAGATAAACCAGGCTCTCTGCTGACTGCCTCAGCTAAGATAGCAGCCACCATGCAGTGAAAACTTCAAGCCATGTGAGTCAGGATATTTTGGATTTTCCAATCATTCTTATAGCTCCATTTATACCATGTGAACCAGAAGAATGAGATCAACCTACAGATTTATGAGCAAATAAAGTTCATATTAGTTTAAAACACTAAATATTGAAGTAGATTTTAATGCAGTAATAAATAATTGAAACAGTCTCCAATCAAATATATGATTAGTGTCAGTTTCTTCCTGGCCTCTTGATTCTGTACCATTGTTCACTTCTTCAATACCTGTTTCAGTGCATACTTTACTTACTTTCAATATTAATCTTGATATACTTTTAGGTATCCTTATGCTTCTTCTGGAATGGATATTTTTGACGTTGTCTCTTGATATGAATTTAAACAGAGTATCAAGTCACTTAAAACGACTGGCATTTTAATAGGGACTGCATGTTAATACCATATCTATAGATAAATTTAAAGATTGAGATCTATGATTTTGATCTATCTCCATTTAGTTGTCTTAGTTCATATTTTTAAATAGTTTTTATAATTATTTCTATAAATGCCTTATCATCTATTTAAATTTATTCCTAGACATTTTATACTATCAATGCTATTTTAAATATAATTTGTCTTTTTATTTTCTGTTGTTGAAGTATAGAAATACAATTTGGTTTCTTTTGTATTCTGAATTTATATTTGCCACTCTAAATAACTTAATATTTTATTTCTAGATTCTTTGAAATTTTATATTAAAATTATATAATTAAAACCATTTATTTTCCTTGTCTTAATTAAATGAATAGTACCATCCTTATCTGTTGAGAGAAGTGGGAATAAAAAGCACCCTTACTTTGCTCTCCATCACAAGAAAAACATTTTAGATGTT
Source organism: Pteropus alecto (assembly GCF_000325575.1). Taxonomy (NCBI): domain Eukaryota; kingdom Metazoa; phylum Chordata; class Mammalia; order Chiroptera; family Pteropodidae; genus Pteropus; species Pteropus alecto. The sequence continues at coordinate 2,749,680 of NW_006432227.1, read as the reverse complement.
TCACCATGAAGTATGTTTGTTGCATGACCCTTTGCAGATACTTTCAACACCTTACACTTGATTTCAGTTATTGATAAGTCCCATATTCTCCCTGTATAAATGATTTTGTATTTGAGGTAAAGCCGCATACCATTTCAACGATATTAGTAAATATTTAATAAAAAATAAGTAAATGTTTTAAAATCAATTAAAGAAAATTAAATAAGAATGTTTTCCTTTCAAGATAGTGAATCCAAATATATTTGTTTCTGAATTCTCTCATTATCAATATTATAATATAAATTTAGAAATGTAAATACATACATTGATAATAGTAATGACAAAACAACATAGGATGGAATGTCATCTTCGATCTAGAAAGTTTTGCGAGGTACTAAAAAAGCATAAATTGACTAGTGTTTTATAATAAAGAGACAAGCTCAAGAAATGAAGCCACATAAATGAATATAGCAGTTTCTCTGAGTCACAGAAAAGAAATGACAACATAACATTAATTATAGTAATTAATTGTGAAGCTATTTTAATTATTACATTAATTATAGAGTTACTGTATTATTATTAAGATGAACTAAGCCAGTCTGTCCTCACCTTACCTCTCTACAAATAGAAAAGTCTTGGGGAAAGAGCATCTGTCCCTAAGTATTTTTTCTTGGGACAAAACTAGAAAATATCAAAAAAGTTGATTATGCTGGTATGAGCTCAGGATCCTACCATATGATAAAATTGTAAAAATTGCTATGATTTTAATCCTTCACAATAAGCATGAAGGGGCACACACACACACAAACACATACCTCTAATGCAATAAAGGCAATGCTTTCCAAAGGGATATACATTAAATTATTCACATAGAGAAAAGGCATATTTTCTTGATATAGATTTTTGAGGTCTCCCAAACCAGGCAGCTCATTATTTATCCACAAACCAGTACTGGTTCCCAGTGTACTGATCTATTGTACTGATTCTGTGAACTAGAATCACTGGGATAACCATAAAATATGCCAGTGCTTAGGACCTACCACTAAGGATTCTGAATCAAATGGCAGAGTGAGGCCTGGGAATTGCTATTTTGCAGATGATTTAAAGGTACTGCCAAGATTGAGAATCATTGCACAGTAACTATTCAGAAGACTTTATTTTTCTCTATGAACTTTGTTGCATATTCACTAGTATAGTCATGCTGCCTGAGGCCCAACTACTGACCTTGCTTCTGAGGCTCAAGAAGTAATTCTGAGGCCACTCAGATTTGGTAAATGCCTTCCTCTGATTATTACCACACCACAGTGGCCTTTCTCAGTGGTGTGAAAAAATGAAATAAATACAGCTATTCCAAAATGGAGTCAGAGTCTGTGGTCATGCCACCCTGAACAAGCACAATCCCATCTGATCTTGGAAGCTAAGCAGGATTGGGCCTGTTTAGTACTTGGATGGGAGACCACCTAGAAAGACCAGGTGCTTTAGGCGTAAAAAATAAAAAATAAGGGATTGTAAACTGGCAAGTTCCTTGCAATCTGTGAGGCCAACCAAGGGTTGCCTCACCTAAAAAATAAAAAAATAATAATAAAAATTTTTTAAAAATAAACACAAAATGGAGTTAGAGAGACTATCCCAGAGAAATTGCCTTGTATGTCTTACCCTTCCCCCTCAAAAAAACTTTGGAATATTTGAACTGAGCAAAACAACCTTTGCAATGAGCAAACCAACACTGTACTCCAAACTATTCACTATTTCGTGAAGGTAATTGGAAAGCAGATATCCTGACTACGAAGACTGAAAATTAAGGATATTCTTTAGAATTAGCACTACCACATATAGATAAGGATAACTTAGCTTATTAGCACCTATAGAAATTCCTACCTTACCTTATTAGCACAAATAGAAATTACTTCCTTCTGGTCATGTAATTATTTTCCTTTCCTTTCTCATAAACATCCTTTGTCTTCATCCCCTAGTTTGAAAACTATTTGGTTTTCTGCTTGAATGTGCTTTGCAGATTGCAATCCTTTTTGATCTCAAATAAATGCTTGTTGCCTCTTCTTTTGTCTTTCATTTTTAGGTTAACAGTGGTAATGAACAAAACCATGCAGTTCTCAGAACACTGAGTTCATAAGATTGTGTGAAATATAATATTCCTGATGAGTTTAAGGGTCCTGGGATTTACCTAGAGGACTGAGGGGAGCCTCTTTTGAGCATCATAGAAATTTATAAAAATTAGGCATTATTGACTCCTTTTTCTTCATCCATCAACCTCCAAACTTTTAACATGAAATTGCATCACATCTGGTCTTAAATATCAGTGAGGGATAGTGGATTTAAATAGATCAGAGACTTGTAAACAGCTGGGGTCTGAATTCAAACATGCACTTAAGGTAAATTCTGGACCATACATTCAATTATTTTAATACGAGCCTGATATTTTATAAACTCCATTGATTTGTATCCCTCTAAGCCAAGTCAGACTTCTATTTCAGGAAATAATCTGTTTAGGCCAAACAGCTTTAAAATATACACCTTAAAGCACGTGTGTTACTATCTAAATAAATAATTCCTTATTCATTAACATTAAAGGAAAAACAATGTCACGAAACACTCATCAACAAGAATAGCCAAGAAGAGAAGGACCAAACAAAATCCCAAAGAAACCTGAAATTTTCAGGGAAAAAAAGACATTTGAAAAAAAAAAAATAGACTTAAACTGAAAAGTCTAGATTTTGCTAACTGTCCAAGAAAAATAGCACAGTTAACAAAACATGGACTCTGTATATGTAGGAACAAAGAGTCAAATAAAAGCTTCTATTTAACATTCATTTAAATATTAATATATGGAAACAACCTAAATGAACCTCAAATTTGAAAGGATTCCATAAATTGTAATATATCAAACTACAAAATACTATGTAGCAATTAGGAAAAATGAGAAAGATATACTCATAATGGCATGAACAATATTAAAAATAGTTTGAGTGTGGGAAAATAAATCATAAGAAAAACATAAAAAAGATGACTATTTATGTGAAACAAAACAAAATATATAATTTCCAAAAAGCTAGACTACATTTTTGTTTATTAGATGCTATTTAATAAAATATTAATCATGATGTGCTTATCTGAGCAATTCTACATACGTTTATTAAAAATTGACATATTTCCTATGTCATTTTAATAATTGTAAGTTAAATATCAAAGTATGAATATGAAACACTACTAATAACATGAAGCGTAACCTCTGGAAACCATAGCTATTACATAGCTATTGTGCTATTGTTTTTCAATATCGATTTAATATTTCCTTGTGTATTACAAATTTTAACGATTGTTTTCATTTTTCACACATATGCCCTCAACACTTGGTTCATGTTCAATCTCATCAAAAGTTTCTATTAAGTTTCCACATGTACTTGTCCGTCCTCTCACTTATGTCATGGGCACATTGAAAGTATGTTTATATTCCTCTTGGAGATTTGCACAGTGCAGTGCACATTGTTCGATACTTACTGAATGATTGAATGAAAGTGTTCAATAAACAAATTCATGTGTGTGCTGCGTTGCTTAAAATCTGTACAAAACATTCTATAATCTTTAAATATAAAAGGTAATTATGGCATGTTTACCGCTAATATATATAAAAAAGCTGATGTTACTTGTATCTCTCTCAATCTAATTCTACTGATAAAATATTTCTAAGTACATTAACACACTAGAGTTAATTAAAATTATTACAAGTCCACGATATATATTATTTTACATAAATAGTAAATACACTTGTAGAGATATTTAAGTATTATCTTAATAAATTTTCTACTTGCTGCTTCTCAAGTCAAATACGCTTTATTTGCCTTTACAATGCCATTATATTTTTAACACTAAAACAAATCAACTTAAGCCTTAAAGAATCTTCTTTTTTAGTATTTTAATTTATTTATATTTTTATTTTAGCTTTATTGAGGCATAATTGACAGATAAAATTGATAGATATATACATGAATCTTCTTGTCTCCTCTTTGATTTTTCTATAATATCAGGCAGAGCTTCATTTTTTTTTTTTCCCCCCTTTTAAATGTCCATCATGTTCAACCTGTTGCCTTTGAATTCATGGTGTAAATCCTAAAATTAAGGTACAATATCATGTGCTGTCTTGACATCTTATGAAATGGGGATGACATGGAATGGCCTAACCACAGAATTCCCCTCCCGCCTCTGCTCCACTAGCCAAACAACCCTCCTTGTTGAATGAGCGAGGCCATTTCCTGCTTATACCTGAATAACATGTTTCAGTTACTGCCAGCCAATGGAATTATTCAAACAAGTCAATCACATCCTCCCATGGGTATCAGGGGCCACTTATTTCTCTTGCTATGAAAAAGAGTGCCTCTCAGAGGCCCTGGTGGTTCACTCTGTTTCTGGGTGTAGCTCCCTATAGCCCTGCATAGTGTCCTCCTCTCCCTGTCTGTGAGCATATGGTATGCAACTAAAAACCTGCTGACAATCTCATCTGTCCAGTATCAAGTGTAGTGTGCCAGCCATCTCTATAACTCTACAAACCTAAAATAAGAAGAAGACCTCCCTAACCAATGGGGTGACTACAAGGTAATTAACACAGAATTTCCTTTTTAAACTCAGACTTTAGATACATAAATTTTGTCATTATCTATCCTCGGCATCAAGCAAGTAAACTAGTGTGGTGAGTACTTTAAAGTAATTTAATTCGTATCTATAAATTTAAGATGTTACCTCTATAAAATAAGAAAAATCCTCAATGCAAAAAAGCAAATTCCTAGGGACTAGTAATATAAGAAAATATGGTAAAAAAAACTGAATAATTAAATAGTAACTGCTGAGCATCTGAAAGATGACATCCAGAAAAGTTCAGTGGACACAGAACAAAACACAATATGACAAAAAAGTTGGAAACTAGAGAGAGTCAAATCCAACAGAGTCTACATTCTCAGTATGTTTTCAAAAGAGAAAAATTGAGAAAATAAAGAAGTAAAATAAAATGTGAAAAACGATCTAGTCTACAAATAGAAAACAAAGTAGAAGCCCATTAATTAGGAAATATTTGAAAAATAAATGTGCTAAAAATAAATATACTGTATCTAGTCTATGAGATAGTACACCTAAGTTAGAACTAAAACCAAGTATTTAAAGATGTGAAGTTGTATCCTTCAGTTTATTAAAAGAGGATGAGATTCAATGTACTATAAAAAAAATATGACTTTAGATTTGTAAAACTGTGAGAAAACCCCCTATATGCATATTAATGGTGTACACATTTACATATGATGAGCATGGAGAAAAACATGGTCATATATATACCAGGACACTGAGTTTGGTTAACAGAAGGATTAGGAGGGAAGGTGGTAAACTCAGCTGACTACCTATACCAGGCAAATAATGAGAGTGGGAACTAAGTTGGGCGTAAGAAGATAAAACAAATCATGTGTGTATATGTCACAGTTTCTTTATCCAATCATCCACCGATGGACATTTAGGTTGCTTCCACATCTTGGCTATTGTGAATAATGATGCAATGAACATGATAGTGCAGATACTTCTACAAAATCTGATTTTAATTCTTTAGGATACATATCCAGAAGTGGGATTGCTAGATAATATGGTAGTATATCTATTTTAAATTTTTGAAGAACCTTCATACTGTTGTCCTTCGCAGCTGTACCATTTTACATTATGCAAAGTGATATAAGCCACATACAGAAGGACAAATAATGCATGAGTCTATTTACATGAGGTATATGAAGTAGACAAAGTCATAATATCAGAAAATAGAATGATGGTTTCTAGGGGACGGGGAAGAGGAAAGTGAGTACTGCTGTTCAATGGATATAAAGTTTCAGTTATGCGAGATGAAAAAGTCCTAGAGATTTGCTATACAACTTGTGCTTATAGGTAAAACTACTATATCGTACACTTAAAAATTTGTTAAAAGGTAGATATCATGTCATGTGTTTTTTATACCACTAAACAAACAAACAAACAAACAAACAAATAAGCAGTGGCTCTTAGGAAGAATGTTTAATGTGCCTAGAGGCATTGATACACGTTTTAAAATTCTGAGATGATCACACAAAAACTTCCAGGAAGACAACTCAACCAGCATGACCAGTTTGAGATTTCTTATTAATACATTTATTTGAAATTTTTAATTAAGTTTATTGGGGTAACACTGGTTAATACGAGTACATAATTTTTGGGTGTACATTATCATTTGACATCTGTGTATTGTATTGTGTGTTTACCACCCAAAGTCCAGTTTCCTTCAGTTACCATATATTTGATCCCCTTTACTCACTTTACCCTCCCCCTAAACCCTATATTTGACGCCCTTTACCCCTTCTACAGTTCCCCTCCTCCCCCACCCCATTAGTAACTACCCCCCTATAGTCCATGCCCATGAGTCTCTGTTTGTTTGTCCTGTTTGTTTGTTGTTTTTAGGTTGATATCCCACATATAAGTGATATCATGTGATTTTCAACTTTTCCTGTCTTGCTTATTTCGCTTAGCATGATTACCTTGAGGTCCATCCATGTTGTCGCAAATGGCAATATTTCATCTCTTCTTATGGCTGAGTAATATTACATTGTATATATGTACCACAGCTTCTTTAGCCAATCATCTATTGTAGGACACTTCAGTTGCTTCCATGTCCTGGCCACTATGAATAATGCTGCTATGAACATCAGTGTGCAAATATCTTTTTGGATATGGGTTTTCAAGTCTTTTGAGTAAATACTCAGTAGAGGGATTGCTGGTTAATACATTTTTAAAAATATTTCCCATCATCAGTAACTCTGCTTTTATAGCTACCACTAGTAGGAATCATAAGGAAACTTTGTTTTACAAAATGCTGACCACCTGTTCTCAGAATGTGTCTTCTGTTCTATGTTATGTTTTAAGTTTCTCTACTAGAGACCAATTTATTTATCTAAGTTTTTTGTTTGTTTTCTAAAAAGCAAACTCCCCACCAGCTGTGAACAGGATAGGTAGGCAGTTTATCTTTCTTGTCCTTGTTAAGTTTGATGTCAAAGTTCCTTGTATTTATAAAATGAATTGGAAATCATTCCTTCTGTTCCTGTGTTCTGGAAGACTTTAATTACATGTCCTTGAGTAAATGTACTGACCTAAAGGTATTTATAATAATCTCTTAATCATTTTAATGTCTGTAGTGTGTGACATTCTTCTTTCTTGTTATTGGCTATTTTCCCTGTTTTCTTTCTTTGGTTTCTATTATCAGCACTGTTACTTTTGCTAACTTTTTAAAGAAACAGTTTTGGGTGCTTTGGTCTTTCACAATAAACCTTAGTTCATTTTATTTTTGTCTTTTGGGATTTATATATTTTTCATCAATTTCAATTCTTCTCTACAGTTTTCTTCTTCCTAATTGCTTGAGGATATTCTCCTACTGTATATCTAATTTCCTAATTTTGAAGACTTAGCTCATTAATTTTTACACTGTCTTCTTTTCCAAATATATATAATATGCTAAATATTTCTCAATTACCTCTTAGTAGCATCCTTCAAAAGTCTTGTAGACCTTCCATCAACATTTAGTTTAAATATTTTCTAATATACATTATTTCTTCTATGATCTGTTATTTATTTAGGAGTATGTACTTAAAGTTATCAAATATGTTTTTCCAGTATATTTTCTTACTGATTTTTAATTTTAACTGCATTGTAGTCAGGAAATTAAATAACGATATTCATAAACTTTTTGAGGCTACATTTCTGGTCACATAGTTTTTATTAGTAATCCAGGCATTTTTTCAAAACGCTGTGTATTGTCTAGATGTTGAATGCAATGTTCGTATGGGTCTATTAAATGATGTTTGTTAATTATGTTTGTTAATTATACAATTAACATATCTATATCTTTAAAAATTTTAATCTGTATGATTTATTAACAAAATGTCAAATTTCATATCGAATAGCAACAGAAAATAAGCAAAATTTTCATTCTACTTCTGTCAAAATTCATATTTTTAGGATTGCTTTGAGGTACAGGTTTAAGGTTCACTTTACATGTTTGGATTCCTTTGGTGTAAGCAAATTAATCTGTAATAATTCTTTTGTCATTAGGTATATTTTAACTGTTATAAATAATATACTTGTTCTGTTTAGAAAAATGTTTGCCATTAAATAGGAAGAATATTCATTTTAATATGAAAAATTAATATATATTTATTGTAATTGACATATTTGGACTTTTCTATGC
>NW_006432227.1:2717851-2741374 GCF_000325575.1 Pteropus alecto | reverse complement strand
CCTATATATTCCTTTTTTCTTTGGGCTTGTTTTGTTTTGTTTTTATTCCCTCATTTTATTTCTCTCTCTACTGTTTGGTAATTATTCTATGGCAATTCTTTTAATAATAACCTATCTACATTATAACGAATAGTTACTTTGAACAATGTTCAAAGTTAATCAATGTATTAATCCTTCATCAGAATATTACTAACCTCAGAACACTTTAACTCCAATTAGATCACACCTAGGCATGAAACAAAATTCTTAATGTTTTATTTTCAGTCTTATTTTCCACCTCAAATTAGACATTACCATTAATCTTGAATTAAATGTTTATCGATACATATATATATTTCTAATATTTTAGTTTATCATTTTATTTTATATTACAGATTTTCTGTCTTGGATTTTCTGTTTGTTTTATACTTTTAAGTAAAATACTTGCTTTGTAATTCTACTTGATGTAGAAGTTTGTGGTAACATCTCTGTGCTTATACATACAAAAATCTCTTTATTTCAGCTTGTTTCTTCAAAGAGAGTAGGTTGAAAGCATCCCTCAACATATTAATAACATCTTTCTACTGTTTTCTTGCTGTTAATAGGTCATCAAGCAGTCTAATTTTCATGATTAGTAGGTGATATCTTTTTTCTCTGACTTTTAAAAAATCTTGTCTATTGATTTACTATAATGCGTCTAGGTGTGGCTTTCTTTTTCTTACCTTACTTATGATCCACTGGACTTCCTGAATCTGAGGTTGCAGCCTTTCACATATTCTGGACAAGTATATCTATTGTTCAGATTTTCCTATACCACATTTTTCTCTGTGATATCTTAACTCTTACTGATATATCAATTCTCTATCACCAACACTTCCCTGTTTCTCCACTTAAAATTATCTACCTATTCCCATTGAATTTTGATTAATATATTTAAAAATCACTTTGTTCTGTTTAACATACCCTTTTATTAGCTACGTTTTGAAACATATAGCATTTACACACTTTAATTTTTATCCTGTGGATCTGTGCATATTAATTTCCATATTTCTGTCTGTGTTTTCGGTTATTTAGCCTGGCTGGCCAGCTGCACACAGGCTGTGGTCAGGTTCTGGTCTCTCCCACCTTTTATTATTCTGGAGTCCAGGAAGAAGTGACAATGACCACTTAGGAGATGACTTTCTTATGTGTACAGAAACTAAATTTGGCTTATCTGTACAGCCAAATTTTGCACACATTTTTAAAGCTTCTTTTGGGTCACATCTGCTAATATTCATTAGCCAAGATAAGTCACATAGCCAAGGCAACATTAGCAAGGCAAGGCGGGCAGGACACAGGGTTAACAAATGGAAATAATAATCCAGTTCGGAACACTCTTCAGTCCTTCAACTGAATTTTGATTTTAATGTTTATATTTTTCACTGCTAGAAACTATATTTGGTTCTTCTTCATATTAGCTTGATCATTCTTTGTTTCTTATTCCCTGCTAATATTTTCGAGCTTCTCTTTAATCTATTCAAAACTATTAAATAAATTATTTTTATTTTGCATGTCATAATTCCAATATTTGAACTCACAAATATCATTCTGTTTGCTTTTGTTTCTGATAATTCTCACTTATGTTTTTTTTTTCTTTGTGCTCTTTTTTGTAAAAGTAATTTTTCTGAGTGGCTCCTCCTCCTTGGAATTTTATTTCTATTTAAGGCTAAGCTTGGATTTAATTTCCTCATGAGAAAATTTACATTTGATACTAATTCTTATCTAGAGACAAATTTTTCTCTACAAATTTTTCTCATGAGGGTTTTCACAGCAGTAGTGTGAATTTGGAATACAGACCCACATATGGGCTCACTTATAATTCTTAATTCTCTGAGGAGAATTTATCTCCCCATCCCGTCTTTGATAATTTTAAGGTAGATGAATCTTAGCACCCACTTTTGCATGGTGGGGATAATTTCTTGTTCACCTCTACGCATATGATGCAGTCCTTTGTAGTCCTAGCTTTATGCAGAGAGTCTATATCTCTCATCACCTGCAGTCCTGAGTTTTATCTCCTATCCTACAACCCTGTGCAGTGATCAAATGGTAGTTCCTGGTCTCCAGGGTTCAATTAGAAACTAGGTTGGAAGTCACCTATGCTTTGATACCTCTATGGTTCCTGATTTCAGTTTAGTTTTGGTCCCTGTAATTCTCTAAATTTATGATTTATGACAAGCTACTGAAATGCATCTGTATGTTGTGAGTTCGTGTATGTTTACATATTTATATAGGTACATTTTTACCTATATGTAAAAATCTGGCAATTTAGTTGTTTCAATTCAGAGGATTGTACACTGTATATTATCCACAATAATAAATGTAAGTTCACATTTTAACGATCTAGCCTTGGCACAAATTTCTCAAGCTTGCCTCTCACAAAGATGTGCTAACTTTCTTTTACTAAGAACTTGCATATGGGGCTGGCTTCACTTAGGAAAACTATGCCACTGGTTTTGACTTGAGAGTTCTGTTTGCCCATTTTGTCTGGGAATCGGTTCAGTTTTATAATTATCATCTTATTATATAATACGCCTAGTACTCTCACTCACTCTCTAGGCCATCAATAAAAGTGCAGACTATTGTCTGTCTGCCTTTTTATTGGAACATCAGCGCAGCCACCTCTGTTCATGGAGCACAGCACAACAGGAAGGCTGGCCTGGATTCAATTCATATCTGTGCTGCCTACCAGTCAGGCAGTGTGCACCCACACATAGTGCTGAATATTATGTTTTTATTAACCTATAATTTATAACAGTGTTGGCCTTAGTCTAGCTTCCATCTCTCCCTCCTTCTCTCTCTCCTCTCTCTCCTCTCTCTCTCTCTCTCTCTCTCTCTCTCTCTCTCTCTCTCTCTCTCTTTCTCATGCACATGCACACACACACACACACACACACACACACACACACACCTTGTTAAGGCAAGAAGCATGAGGAAATAATTTTTGTAATTTTTCTCCCACTCCAAAATCCTCTTAACAAAGGTAGTGGAAAAAGAAAATATTTTTATTATTGAATAAGCATTAAACCAGAATGTGATGCACAGTGCAGGCAATCTTCCTTTAAGATACTGCAAAGCCAAAAATAAATTCTACCTTTTCATACAGCCAAACAGGTATAACCCATTACATACATATTCTCAAGATAAACATAAACAATTAGTCCTGTGAAAAATAACATAAACAGAGCCACTCTGAAATGTAGTCAGAGCTGCCATCCCAGAAGAACTGCTTTGCATGTCTTACTCCTCAAACCTTTGGAACTTTAAAACTGGACAAAATAAACTTTGGACTGGGACTAAAATAGCACTGTATTCTAAACAACTGTTTGTTGTGACTATAAGATTGAAAATTATAGACAGTCTTTATAATTAGTATCACTATGCCTGCTTACCTGCACCTATAGAAATTCCTCCCTTAGTTAATTAACACCCATAGAAATTCTTTCCTTCTATTCATGTAATCATTCCCTTTACCTTTCTCATATATACTCCTTGTCTTCACCTCCTAATCAGAACTATTTAAGTTTCAGCCTGAATCACTGCGTATCTAATAATTATTCTTTTGGATTTCAAATAAACATTTACTGTCTCTTACTTTGCCCTTTTATTTTTAGGTTAACAGTTCTCCCATAAGAGGATTTGACAACAGTACTGTTCATCCATGCCACACAAACACTTCACCCTGGATTCTCCTGGTAATTGGACTTCCCATTTGTGTTAATTGGTTTTATCTACAGGATAAATAAATTCCCATTTTTATGAGAGGAATAAGTTCTGCTTGGAGCCAGGCCACCCCACCAAAAAATTAAGCTCCTACTCACAGAGAAATCATGAGAGAGGAGTACCATCTCCTATGATGTTTATATTGCAGAGATGGCTCCTGGGTCCTTGAGAAAAGATGTTCTTGGGATCAAAGGTTCTATCTTGCTTTCAAAGGATTCTTATACTTTTGGAGTATAAGAGTGGAGAGAATGCTTAAGAGTACAAGATTTCTAAAGTAAATCATCTAAGAAAAAGGGGCGTCTCTCCTCTTATTTTTAACAGAGAGATTTAAGTTTCTTATTTTACATTTTTATTTCTCCCTAAAAAACAGCAATTGTTAAATATATAAGAAAGCTGGCTTAAAATAGCATTTATTTAATTTATTGCATTTTCTTGTAACATTTTTTTTAATCATTAAATTCTTTGAAAGAAAGTGACAGAAACCACATAGTGTTGAATTTATTTTTGTGGAGGGCTCAAGTCCTGAGATACTAATTCGAGTTTTTGTTGTGGTTAGTGTAATTTTCCCCCAATTTTTGTATCACTCATTTCTTTTTCTTTCCATTTTTAATCTTTTTAACTCTTTCTTATTTGCATGAAACTAGACCATCTCTAGGCTCAATGCCCACCGTGTCTCAGGGCAGGGCTAGTACTAGAAATGGAAAAGAAAGGACAGAAGAGGCAATTTAGAGCCAAGTAAATTTTCAGTTAAAAGCTGTAAAGACAAAAACATTTTTGGAAAAACTACAGATTTTTAAAAGCCAGAGGCTGACAGACTCAGAGCATCAAGTTTATCCAAAAGAAAGAGTTTGAAAAGAGAACACTATAGAGAGAGAAGATTACTCTGCCCTCAGAAATTGTTTAATCTTCTCCTGGCTGGGGGCGAGGAGAGAGGAAGAGAGAGAAAAAAAGAGAGAGAGAAGGGAGAAGAGGGGAGAGAGAACAGGAGAACTAGCTTTTGTGGTTGAAAAAGGGGTTCTACGGAAACTATCCTAACAGGGTGAAATGATCATAAATTCCTAGCTGGGCAGGTCATGGTGGATGGTCACACCTCAGGCATATAACTTCTTTAGTAAAAAGGTTCATCTTTGCCTTAAGCCCTGTCCATTGTTTCTGTGCCTCTAGTTTAACATACCTTTGAAATGTCTCTTTTCAGACCCCTCAGAAGCCAAACTACCCTCAAGAGATGACACAATTTTATTAACTATCCTTTTACCAGTCCCTACCTTGCTTTCTCCCATCTTCATTTAATCTTCATTAGGTCCCTTCCTTAATTACAAACGCATAAAAAAAGTTGCAAACTATCCTCCTGAGAAGCATTTGTCTCAGTCTGTTGAGATCTTGCTTCCAGAGGTATCCTCTGTTTGGCTCAAATAACTTTTTATTAAAATTCTCTACAGGTTCTTATGTCAACACTTTGAATACTGAACTGAAGGTTAAACTCTTTAGAAACTGGCCCATTGTCTTTTCTTACCCAGATGACAGATGGTGGAATAGGGTGGTGATGTCATAAAGATGACTACTGATTAAAAAAAACAGAAAAACAGAAAACAAAAAACAAAAAAAAACAAGCAGGTGCTAAAAAAAAAACATATATATATCTATAGATATATAGATATAGATAGATATAGATATAGCTATATATAGATATATATAGAGAGATATATAGCTATATCTATATCTATCTATATCAATCTGCATGATAAAACTCTTGTAGTTCCCTCCCCCCAAATGAAGATGTCCTAGTCTAAAAATAATCCTTTCTTTTATTTTGCTAATAACTCCCAGTCCCACCACTCTTCCTGTGTACAATCTTTCCATTTCTTACAATCCTTTGGAGAGGCGGATTCATGAATCCCTTAATAAAGTCAATTAGATCTTCAAATCTACTTGGTTGAATTTTGTTCTTTAACAGTATCTGAGCACTATATTTCTATTGCAGAGTACTGAGAGCCAGTCATTAAAGAAATCTGAAAAAAAATAATAAAGCTGTGTCACTTCTGTAATGGTTAATTTTGTGTGTCCATTTGACTGGGCTAATGGATACTCAGATAGCTGGTAAAATGTTATTAGTGGATTTGTCTCTAAGGATGTTTTGGGAAGAGATTACCATTTGAACAGGAAGACTGAGTAAAGAAGATCAATACCACCAATGCGGACTCGAATCATCCAATCCATGGAGGGCTTATATAGAACAAAAAGGCAGAGGAAGTATGAATTTACTCTCTGCACCAGATGGGACATCCATGTTCTCCTGCCCGAGGATACTAGGCTTTGTTGCAAAGGTTCTCGGACCTACAGACTCAGAATGTGCTCTACACCATGGGTTTCCCTGGTTCTCAAGCCTTAGGTTTGGAGGACTACACCACTGGCTTTCCCAGGGCGCCAGCATGCACACAGGGGATCCTGGGACTTCTCAGCCTTCATAATCCTGTAAGCCAACCCTTCACAATAAATATTGTTCTACATACAAATATTTATCTTACTGGTTCTATTTTCTCTGGAGAAACCTGACTAATAAAACTTCTAAATTTTTGTTTTGTAAAATACAGTTATGTTTCTTAAAAAGTATGTTATTCATGTTGACATGTAATGAAGTTTTCTGTGATTTTAAAATGAATATTTTGAAAATGTCTCAGTTTCAATTTTAATACAGTGTGTATTGGTAGATGTAACGTACATAAACAACAGCTCTTTTGGATTCTCAATAATTTCTAAAAGTGTAAAGAGTTCCTGAGACCAAAAACGTTTGAAATCACCATAAGACAGTGACTCTTGAAACTGTCAGTAAATCAGTATCATCATCATGTGTTACTTACTATGTCCCAGGCACTGCACTAGAAGACTATGCATATTAGTTTATTCTTCCAAAACTTTATTTAGTGATATGTGCTGGCTATACAAAGTTGAGCCTCCCTCAACCTTGTTCAAAAAAGGGATACATCCGTGCTACTTTAAGAAGGCTTTTTACAGATTACTGTCTCCATTTTAAAAATAAGCAATTTGTAGTTCAGGAAATTTAGAAACTTGTTTAAAATCGCTTAACTCCTAAAATAGGAAAAACTAACTGGAACCTAGGATGGTATAATTCAATGACTATACATTTAACACTTAAATTCCGTGATAAGCTATCTCCAACAGTCATATACAAACTAAAATGTTTGGATGCAAGAAGAGTCAGATGTCATTGTCTCTGCCTGAATCATTTCTTTAAGTAAATACGGCACACAAGTTTCCTTTTAACTGTGAATTAGTCCTCAAAATAATTCCTCCCAATTTTCGTAGATTTTTCATATTGTTTTTCTCAGAATCCTCTTTCAGGTTGTAGACAACACACTTCTTTTATCCTCATGTGGTCGAAAGAGTGAGAGAGCTCTCTGGGGTCTTTTTCTAAGGGCATTAATCTCATTCCTGAGAGCTCCCAAGGGCACTGACTCTAAATACCATCATCTTTGGGTGTTAGGATTTCAACATGGGAGTTCTGATGGTATATAAATATTTGGTCGGTAACAATAACTGTGTTCATAAGTTAAAGTAACATCTCTCATGTGAAATATGATATGATACTCAGAGAGTCCATGCAGTTGGTTTTCAACTGACATTGAAGATGATGGATATAATTTAAACAGTTAAAAACAAGCAAACTTCAGTATAGTCATCCTTATTTGAAGAAAATGTGTTATCAGGCCTATGACAGCATTGCTATCATGTGTGAAACTTTTAATGGAACTGCAGAAATACTTAATGAGAAAGTGACAAGAACTTTATACACATATTTTTTAAAGTATTTTTGAATTTAGAGTAGATGAAATGTGAAAAATTTAAATGATCTCCAGACACTTTTGATTCTGCCAATTATCTGTATGATGCTACTCATGCATATGCAACAATAATAGACTGACAAATTTTCAAACATTCTCAATAGGAAAAAAAGCTTAACAAGCTGGAATTTATGTAGCCTGTCAAGAGACATTGAACAGTATTAGCTGGAAGTAAAGACTTTCTGGTAAGAAGTAAAATATTTAAAGTTCCATTGAATAAGTTTACCAACACTTAAGTCAGTAGTTAGCTGATACCTATTTTAAATTTAAAGTGATATTTTGAATAATTTTACTTGTATCAATTATAAATAAAATGTATTGAATTAGTTATTTTATTAATATCCAGAAATGTTGAAAATCATGATTAATATCTAAAACAAATAATAATTAAATAACTATTTTGTTACATTCCAGAATAATCATAAATATTCAAAAGTTTAAAAATATTTTATAAAAGGTAGAAAAATGAGAGCCTGGAAGAGGCTGTAGAAAGAGTTCTTAACAACCCAATAATTCCAATAGTACATATTTTCCTAATATTTTTCCAAATAACATCATGTTAATAATGATTTCTAAAAATTAAAAATAAACTATATTTGAATTTATGCTTTTGTAAAAATGTTGCAGCAAAAATATTCACAGCCTTTATTTAAATAGAATAACTCATTAAATTAAGCAAGAATCATCTATTTACAAGAATACCAAATACTTGAAATCAGTATATTCTCAGAGCTCCCAACTTTAGATAATCAAGTCAAAGCTTTACATCCACATAGATTATGACACACACACAAAAAACTATTTTGAATTTTTTATCTAAGATGTTATTCCCAGTATTGATCTCTGTACCTCAGAGCTACTAAATATTGCTTCATTTTGACCAAAGACCACAAGTAACAATAAAATATCTTCTTCTGTTTTTGGTCCCAAGCAACAAATTTTCACAGCAATCTGTGATGAGGGAGTCACAGCTCTAGCCTGTCACTG
This sequence comes from Pteropus alecto, assembly GCF_000325575.1. Classification (NCBI taxonomy): domain Eukaryota; kingdom Metazoa; phylum Chordata; class Mammalia; order Chiroptera; family Pteropodidae; genus Pteropus; species Pteropus alecto. Next base: position 2,732,789 of record NW_006432227.1, on the reverse strand, counting down.
GAGGCTATGCAATTGTTGTACGAAGTCCAACACCTTTGAAGGGAAAAATCTGGCACAGCTGGGAGATAAAATTGCTTTCTTAATTATATCTGCACTGTAATAGTTTATCCTTTGGTTAAGAACTAATTACATTTTACACTTTAAATGTATTGCTCTGACCACCAATATATATGCTACTGATATAATTTGTATTATTTATCATTAGACCATTATTTGTAATGGTTTAATGGAAACTGGATTCCTACTTTTATGAATAAGGTAGAAGCCTTTCATGATAATCTACTTTGATATTATATTAAAACAGGAAAACTGGGGGGAAATTGTAATTATATACCGTGTTGGTGAGTGTATGAGGAAAAAAGTGCATTAGATATATATTCTCATAAAGTGTATTCGGTGACAACTTATTTTTTTTAAAGGAAAAGGACCAATTTTTTCACACACACATACACACGCACGCACACACACACACAAGAAAAAGGAAAGCCACTGAAGCTTATATTCTCCCTTACTCATTAACATTTCATGTGTTTATGAAGAAAGATAATTTATTTCGGTGGGTGTGTAAGACTAAACTAAACATGCAATCCTTCATTTATTCATTCTTTCAATTACTATTTATGGATAAAGTATGGAATTCCAAAACTTTTGCTAAGAAAGTGTCAGGAACAAAAAGTTGCTTAGAGGACTGAATGTCTAGAGTAATTTAATGTCCATTGATATTGGCCTGAAATTTGACTTAAAATTTATATTTTTATTGTTTTTATAATGCAGTAGAAAGATTCTAGGTTGGCACCCATACTCTACCCTCCAAGTATTCACTTTTTCATGTGATCCTCCCCTCTTGAGTGTGGGCAGGACCTGTTACTGACTGCTAACAATACGGTAAAGGTGATAAGATGTTATATAAAATAGTGTTTTGCCAGCAGGCTTGCTCTAGAGACTCTCCTTGCTTCTTGATGAAGTTAACTGCTATTATGAGAAGTTCAAATGGCAAAATTTGCAGCCTGGAAACTCAGGTACCCTCTTGGAATTAAAGGCAGGCGCTAGGAGTTGAGAGTGGACACTAGACAACAGCTAACAGAAAGCTGAGGTCTCAGTTCTATGCAGCAAGGAAGTAGATTCTGCCAACAACCGGCGTGAGAAGGAGGCAGATCTGTCACCACTCATGTCTCTGATGAGAGCCCTCTCCTGACAAACCCTTGAGCACAGCATCTCAGAGGATCCCGTTAATGCATGCCGAGACCCTTGGACAACAGAACTGTGAGATAACTACTGTGTTGTTTTAAACCACTAAATTTGTGATAATGTTACACAGCAAAACATAACTAATACATGCAATTTCTTATATTTTTCCCCCATGTGTTAGGCAGTTAGGCAGCCATGAGCAACAGGAGCAAAGGCCCAGCTCTGTAACCACAGGAATGACAATAAAAATGGCCCAACCCAAAGGCCACCCCTAGGACTTCCCAGGAAAAACAAACAAACAAACAATTTTTTGATTAACAATACTCCTGCATCCTAGAATACAAGGAAATAAATGACCATAACACAGAAATCGGTTTAGGCCAGCCACAAAGGCTTGCACAGTAAGGAGTACGCTGACTTCTTTTCACCTCACCTTCGTTATATCATCATTATACTATCGTACATGTGCCCGGAAGTTCATGAACCTAATTATAACAGACTGAATTCTGAGTAAGGACATGTGCAGTTGACAATAATTTATATAATAGGCAACTGTCAATCAAAATGACCTCACACACCAATCAGCTAGCACCACCCTTGTAACCTCCCATCATGGCCCAGATATAAGATAGACCTCCCCACTTCTACATTATACTATCGTACATGTGCCCGGAAGTTCATGAACCTAATTATAACAGACTGAATTCTGAGTAAGGACATGTGCAGTTGACAATAATTTATATAATAGGCAACTGTCAATCAAAATGACCTCACACACCAATCAGCTAGCACCACCCTTGTAACCTCCCATCATGGCCCCGATATAAGACCGACCTCCCCACTTCTACGAGGCTACAGCCCTGTCTCCTATAGCCCTTTTCTCTCTTGAAACATATTCAATAAATCTTACTTATCCTAAACCCCTGACCTGTAATTCTTTACTGTGTCGGAGGAAAGGCCTGAGGCCCCCCAGTGCCACCTGGGCAATGATGGATTTAGATGGGCCCCAAAGGTAACACATGCATACGTTACTGAACTGATATTAATTTTTTTTTAAAAGTCTGTAAAATACATTGTCATAAAGTGTTGAGGACAGAATAATTTTTTCTTCATAGGCTTTTCCAGTTAGGCGTTCTTTCTGACACATTTATTAGAGCCACTTGTTGAATTAAAAAAGATTATTAAAAATATTAGTAGTAAATATATTTTCTTGAAAACTAAGACAGCTGGTGGCATTAACAATTGTAATAAAGCTGATTTAAGACTTGAGAGATTCGCAAATTCTCAAAAGCGCCTTTCTGTTGGTGGACGCCGCAGAGCAAGCATCATTAACATCTCCCCCCCAGCAGTCGACATGTCTAAGTCAGAGTCTCCCAAAGAGCCCGAACAGCTACAGAAGCTCTTCATTGGAGGTCTGGGCTTTGAAACAACCGATGAGAGTCTGGGGAGTCATTCTGAGCAATGGGGAATGCGTATAGACCGGGTGGTGATGAGAAAGCCAAATGCCAAACACCCTAGACGCTTGGGGTCTGTCACGTATGCATGGTGGATACAGCCATGAAGGCAAGGCCACACAACGTGGATGAAGAGTTGTGCAACCAAAGACATCTGTCTCAAGAGAAGATTCTCAAAGACCTGGTGCCCACTTAACTGTGAAAAAGATTTTTGTTGGTGCTATTAAAGAAGACACTGAAAAACATCACCTAAGAAATTATTTTGAACGGAAAACTGAAGAGAATGAAATCATGACCAACCAATGCAGTGGCAAGAAGAGAGGCTTTGCTTTTGTAACCTTTGATGATCATGACTTTGTAGACAAGACTGTCATTCAGAAATACCATACTGTGAATGACCATAACTGTGAAGGAAGGAAAGCCCTATCTAACTAAGCAAGAGGTGGCTAGTGCTTCATCCAGCCAAAGAGGTCAAAGTGGTTCTGGAAACTTCGGTGGTGGTCCTAGAGGTGGTTTTGGTGGGAATGACAACTTTGGTTGTGGAGAAAACTTCAGTGGTCCAGGTGGCTTTGGTGACAGCTGTGCTGGTGGATATGTTGGCAGTGGGGATGGCTATCATGGATTTGGTAATGATGGAAGCAGTTCTGGAGGTTGTGGAAGCTACAATGATTTTGGCAATTACAACAACCAATCTTCAAATTTTGGAACCATGAAAGGAGGAAACTTTGGAGGCAGAAGCTCTGGTCCCTGTGGTGGTAGAATCGACACTTTGCCAAATCATGAAACCAAGGTGGCTATAGTGGTTCCAGTAGCAGCAGTAGCTATGGCACTGGCAGAAGGTTTTAATTACTGCCAGGAAACAAAGCTTAGCAAGAGAGAAGAGCCAGAGAAGTGACAGGGAAGCTACAGGATACAACAGATTGTTGAACTCAGTCAAGCACAGTGGTGGCAGGGCCTGACTGCTACAAAGACATGTTTTAGACTGTACTCATGTGTACATGGGCACAAAACTCGAGGACTGTATTTGTGACTAATTGTATAACAGGGTATTTTAGTTTCTGTTCTGTGGAAAGGGTAAAGCATTCCAACAAAGGGTTTTGATGTAGATTTTTTTTGCATCCATGCTGTTGATTACTAAATGCAATAGTCTGATCACAATGCTGAATAAATGTATCTTTAAAAAAAAAAATTCTCAAAAGCCTCCAAAATTATATTTATTAAGAGTTTTAAATTTCTTCAGTTTTATAATCAAGCTTGACATTTAGCAAGAAATCTCAAAAGTGGTACCTCTGAGTATATAGAAATTTAAATACACGTAACCATTTAGCTTACATTATGAATGTCCTAGCATTTTTTGTCTTCTTCTTACTCCAGTAATTCCCTAAATAAGAAACCTGAATTCCTAAATTATAATGTGTCTTAACTTTCTTTAATAATGCTTTTTATCTCTTTATCCAACTTTAAAGCCAAAAAGTTTTAAGAACCTAATGCTTTGCTATTTTCATTAATACAGTCTTCAATTTAACAATATTTTATGAATGGATACTAGTATTTATCTAACACCTACAGAAAAATTTCTGAAATAATTAATCAATTTCCAAAAAGCTTAAATTATTTGATACATGATTATTTGATGTTTAACCGAGCATAGAAATATATAATAGTAACTTACATTTCTCTAACAGTTTAGAGTTCATAAAACACTCTTAAATCCCTAAAATTCTGCATGTGAGGCCTCTGTAAAATAAATATATTTATCACAATCTTCACTTCAATTATGTTGGGATCCGGATAAAGTAGGAAAAGGAAAGGAAAAAGTGTAGTAAGCATCTATGAGAAGCTTGGTACAGTGCTATACACTATACACTCTGAATAAACAGAAAAGAGGAATTATCCAAGTCACATTGTAGAGGAAAAAAAGAGGTTCTATTGAAAGAAACCTCACAGGTGATCTGATCTTAAATTCCCAACTGGGCAGGTCAAGGTGGGCAGTTATGCTGATATATAACTGGTTTAGGAAAAGGTTTATCTTTGCCTCAAGCAAATCTTGTCCATTGTTTCTGTGCCTCATACCTTTGAAATGCCCCCTTTCAGACCCCTGAAGAGAGCACTTAACTACCCTGCAATCCTAACTCCACATGACCACCCCCAAGAGAGCATATAATCTTAACTATCCTGTAATCCCGCCCTGCTTCCTTTCCTCTCACCTTCTTGTAATCTTTCTTACATTCCCTCCTTAATTTCAAATGCATAAAAGAAACTACAAACTGTTGTCCTAAGCTTTTATATCAGTCTGTTGAGATCTTGCTTCCAAGTGTATCTTCTTTTGGGCTCAAATAAATTTTTATAAAAATTCTCTATAGTTTTGGGCCTTCTTACATCAACATCATGAATAATGAATATTTGATTGATATAAGTCTCAAATCTGTGTTTTTCTCATCCTTTCCTTGCACAGTTCTAACTGCCGATCCTGCCTCATGCTATTTATTGACCCAAAGAACCTGGCAATATTGTAATTAGCTGAAATGTATCATGGGGAGGAAAACTTTTCCCTTCTTCACGTCCATGTTCTTCAGTTGGCCTAATAAGTAAATTGACATAAAACGGATTAACAGAAAAAAATCAAATTTCATTTCCTACAATAGGAGTTCATAGAAATGAAAAAAACGGGCAGCTTTTATACCTTTTAGACAAGAAATAATACATTTGTGAAGAATTAACAAGACAAAGGGATTTGAGCTTGGCGTAGTAAATCAGTGAAATGATAAAGTTGTTTATACAGCCTTCTGGGCTCTGAATTCCCTATCTGTAGAGAGCACAAGAATTGGGGATGTTTTGAACTTTATAAAATGGATTCATCTGGGAGCCATAATAGTACTGTCGACTGGTAAACAACCAAGTCACCTAATGGGAACAACCTTAGGGTATGACTGGATGGCCCCAAACCACAGAAGTCAGTCAAGACTGCAGTTTGTAAACCAGGACTGCAGGAGCTGATAAGCCAAAGGATTTCACGCTGTAAGAACCATAGAAGCTGAACACCTCACACAGAAGATGCTCGAGCCTGACCAGAGAACATCAGGAATCAGTATGCTGAGAGCCAAAGACTCTAACCTTCTACCTGTTGTAGCCGCTGGCTTGGGGCTGTCAACATAGCTTGCTTTGGAGACGCTAAGGACTTTCCTCTCCTCATGCCATTGCGTAAGCCTCTGCACCTTCCCTCTCTGTGTGTTGTGTGTTAACCTGCATGTGTACCTGATTGGTTTATCTGAGAAAGTTCCACTTAGTAAACTTGGTACTGTGGAAAGACACAAACACAACCAAGGGTGTTACTTTGGCAGCCGCCTCCCTTGCTCACAACACTATCTGTGGCCATAAGGATGCCTTCTATCCTCCAGGTGCAGGGAGGGTACCCTTAACATGGGAGATTTATTTCCTGCTTTCTGTGGGGACAAAGGAGGTCAGAGCATCATTCTTGCAGTGGCTGTTTCCTAAGTAACTCTAATTTAGAATAATCAATATGCCAAGTGGCATATTTTGGAGCAGCCTGCCTTGAACTCTAACAGTATAAATGCTGAAAAAGTAGAAAGTTATAAGGCATACTCATGTTCTTCTAGAAATATATAATTAACCTGGAGAGACAGAAGATACACATAAATAAATTAGTGAGCCTTTCACCTTTTCTCTAAGTCTAGACTTACAGGTATAGCCTTCTGCCACACTATTGTACAAAATGGTTCTTTCACACTGTACAAAATGTGTTTTGTCTTTCTCAGCAATGTTGGACAGTACTATGGCTATGGAATAAAACTTTAAAATATCATTCTAGGACATCTTTCTCAAAATAATCAAGTCAGAATGGCATTCAGAAATTTTATTTAAGAAAATACATACATTTATGTACTCACCGACAATTACGTTTAATTAATGTGGTTTGAAATTAATAAATGTGAATTATAGGAATAGGGGTGAGGAAGAATTAACTTCTAGAATGCATAATTAAGGTTAATAGCATAATTTGCAATTAAGAATACAAAGGAAAGAAAGAGAAATCAGAGTTATTTGGAAGCTAGAAATGCAAAATTAAATTCATTTAGAAAATGTAGTAGGTGAATAAGCCTGGGTGTCTAACCTTGAGTCATCACAACATAGAAGAATCAAAAATATAGGTAATTTAAATATAGTTATATTATTTTTTAGATAAAATAAGAGGTATTACAGAAAACACTTAGCAGCCATCCTAGAGGTCTGGGAAAGATTTCAAGAAGTACTTGAGTATTCAGGCTGTAAAGATACATAAGATTTATTCAGGCAAGTAAGGTGCAAAGCAGGCGTCTGACAGAGTGTCTATAAGAAAAAGCCACAGATAAAGAAAATTATCTGTTGTATATGAGAAACTGAGGAATTCTATGTTGCCAGAATATAAATTTCCAGAGGGAAGAAAAACAATATGATGTTGAAGGAACAGAGGGCTTAACCATGAAAGGCTTATTTGATTGGCTTAATTCTATAAAAATATATAGAATCATTGATTGTACTTAAATAAAGGGTTAATAAAGTCAAATTTTTCTTTTATAATGATCATTCCAGTTGTTGAATAGAAAGCATATTAAATACAGGAAAAACTAGATAATAAAAATATTAGCTACTATTTATATACATTATTTTACTTATCACAAAAGTGTCTCCTTTTTCTGTGATTATTAACTCCATTTTACAAATAATAGAATGTAGGCAATCAACTTGTCCAAGGTCATTAGCGCAGGCAGAATTTATATCCAGATTTATTCTGCCTTCACACATAGCCTTTGCTCTAAACCCTCTGCTAGACTTTCCCATAAAGTCAATACATGAGAATTTATTGTAATACTTATTGACCTAAAAACAAAAAAGCAAAAATGAGAGTCAATAAACATTTATTTGGGATAAAAATAATTGCAATTCAGTAAGCACAGATTCAGGCAGAAACCCAAATTGTGTCCTGATTACAGAGTGAGGACTAAAGTTTTTTAAGAGAAAAGGAAGGAAATATTTGCATGAATACATGAAAGAAGTTCTATTGGTGCTAACAAGGTGACTTACTTCACTGGTTACTGATTCTATTTTCAGAGTCCATTATCATCAGTCCTTGTAGTCAAGATGTCTGCTTTCCTGTTAGATTTGCATACAGTTGTTTGTAAGACAAGGTTGATTTGGCCCAGTCCAAAGGTTACTTTTCCCAGTTCAAACATTCCAAAGGTTCAAAGAGTCAGTCAAGGCAGCTCCTCTGGAATAGCTACCTTGACTCCTTTTTAAAATGGCTCCACTTATATCAACTTTTAATATAACCAAGAGAAATAATAACAACTTGGATATGGGCATAGACTATGAATGGAAAAAGAGGGACACAGCTGAGAAATACTGGGGAGTTAAAATCTTAATGTGAACGAGAAGATTCTGGGATGATCCTGGTTACTGGGCTAAATAACTGGTAAGATGCTAAGTAATAACATTAATGGAAATGAGGAACATTGGGAGGAGAGATAGAGGCAGGGAAAATGCTGAGTCATGGCTGTAAGTAATTTGAAGCCTATCACAACATCAAAACCATGTATGCAGTAAGCTGTAGAACATTAAAGGCATGCTCGATTAAAAAAAAAACAAAAAACAAAAAACGGTAAACCTTTCAGCATATCTATCTTGTAAATGAATATTCCCTAGACTTCCTGGCTTTCACTGAAACCTGTTTCTATGCAACCTAGAGGTCGAGTTATTATCTTTACTCCTCACTGTCACTTTAAGAACATGCTATTCTTCTTGTTTTGTATTCTTATTTATTTATTTATGTTTAAAGGATATGCTATACTGTTGGGGGGTGTGGAGTCCTGTTATCTCACCATCCATTCATAGAAAACTTTCATACATGGCTTATGACTTCCCCACTATCCAACCTTCCCAGGACTCTATTATCCTATGTAATTTCACTTTTTAGTAAAATTTCATTCGAAATTGAATAAATTCACAATTTATTCAAAAGTTAATTATGGAGAAACTAAAATAGATCAGAAATTATTCTTCTAGTAAGTTCGGAATATAATAGTTAGGAAGATAGAAAGTGGGACTTTATCTTAAGAACAATTGATGGCAATTAAAAGCCTTTGAAGAGAAGCTACCTGAACACTTGATCAGACCTGTACTTAAATACAATCACTCTTCCTGAGATGTAGACAGTGGATAAAAGCAAGCTGTGTTAGAGAAAAAAGACAGTTCTAGGAAAGGCTGAATGGACTCGTGACCTCTGGTGGAGAACATCACCCTGCTGGTAGAATCATTGAGGAATGAGGGCCTAAAAGCTATTGTTTTATTTTTGTTTTATATTAATGATAGAAAACATACTCATTTTCTCGATTTAGGAAAATTCTCTACTTCATACCATACAAACAATAAGTTAGGTATTTTCTTCTACTTAAGGGTGGTATATTAAAATAAAAGAGAAATAAAAATTATGTAGATTGGTAATACAAAGAAACATTACTAGTAGCTATCTAGTCAAGTAAGTTATCCTTGCTTGATAACATACATCAACTAAACCCATGCCCTCAGAAGATTCAGACCTAATGACTTTAATAAAACAGAATATCATGAAAGATTTTCAAGGCAAGAGAGAGGATAAGGACAAGATCCTTAGTATGCAATGTTTAAAACCACAATATTTTTCTCTTTACAAAGCCAAGTAGTTCTAAAGAATTACAAATAATGCCACATAGCAGTTGCAGCTTGCAAATGAAAAAACAGCTTTTAAAATACACATGCACTTTACAAAGGCCTATTGGTTATAAATCAGTCTCTTCAGAAAAACCTATGAATCACAGACAGAAGGATCCTGCTGTATCTGGGCTTATTTATCACACACAGAGCATTCTTCTATGAAGTACAGAGAAATTAGAATCTTAAAAGTCTATGGCCTGGATTCAAGAATTCTTCCCTTTACAAAGTTTGAGAATTTAGAAAATTTATTTAACTAAATTAATTTGAGAGGGATAACTGCAGTTTAACAAATAAAAACGAAACAGAACGAAATGTAGGATTCCAGCCCCCTAGAGCTCTAATTACCACTTGTGCTGAGCTAGTGAACATGTGGGGGATCAGGCCTCTGTGCTGCTGTTCAGACAGCCAGGCTGACCGAAGTGCTGTCATTTTCAAAATATGGCTCCCTGATTTCTTTGGAAGTTATCTCCTTTCCAGCTGGAAGGGAAAAAATCATGGATAAAAGCTTATATGATAGTTATGTAAATCAGGACTGGAAATGGCACACATCACGTCTATGTAATACACCTATGTGCAAATTCCATTGATCCAATTTAGTCTTGTGGACACAATGAACTTTATAGGAAACTAGGAAAAGTAGTCGGAAAACTAAACTAAACAAAGCAAACAAACAAAATATGAATTTGAGTAAACTGCTATTACTCTCTGCCACTCTACCCAGACTCATTTTTCTCACTTGTAAATTTGGAAAAGTAATTCCCCATGAGAATATTGTGAGCATTAAAATCAGTTAATCTACCTAACAGTTTGGTACTTTGTAGGTGCCAAATTGTAGTTATTTTTCCACTGGTGTGTCCTTAAATATACAAACGAGGAAGCATCAGGGTTTGAGGCCTGCCCCTAATTTCCTTCCCACCTCTATATCATAGAAGCTGCAAATACAGGTTTTCAATCACTAGAAACAAAAACAACAGAAATGCTTGTAAAATTGTGGTTCTAATTATGCAAGATCCTAAGATTGTATTCTGAGCATATTCCTAATTCTCTTTCAATAGAAATACTTTTGGGCTCTGTTTAGTTTCTATAGTAGAACATCTTAGGGTAACATGGGAAGATGTTTGCAGGCTGAGAGAATTCATTCTTCTAAATTTCAGGAGAAGCAAGGCCTGTGTTTCACATTAAATTTATCTTTATGGGGATCTTAAGTTTTCAGACTCATTGCTTTTGGTTCCATAGAATCATATCATCTTTCTAGTTACTTAGATATTTTATAATTACAATAGAAGCTTCTCCACATGGATAACTGAAAACTAGTCATATATGATACATCTCGAGTCAGTGAAAATTCGGCATACTATTCCATGGTTTGGTAGACTTGACCAAAGTACATTTTCTAAATTGCAACAGTTAGGCTCATTGCCTATGGTTATGCTAAAATATAGTATCATCCAATGCAATCATTTTAAAATAATCGTAAAAAGTGATCATTAATAAAAATTCATATTATAATAACATATAGCACAAAAATCTGTAACTTAAAAAATACAGGATTTGGCAGCTAAAACCAAATTCCTCTACAAAATTCATAGAACTTCTAAAAATAAACATTCATTTTGAACAAAGAGAAGCTCTGCAATCATTAGGTGATATATTTTAGGAAGAAAAACACTAGGCCTGTATTGCTTCCCTATATTTTATCATCAGATTTATGTTTTTCGAGAGAGGAGTATTAAGGTTTGAAAAGGACATTAAATTTGGTAGGTCTACTTTGACAGGATAACCCAAGTTTTTATATAGTGAGGTATACTCAATGCACATGTGAAATGGCTCTTGCTCATAATTTGTTTAGACAGCTGTATAACTGAACTCTTTCAGGTACCTACCATCCAAAATTAAATCGGAGACCACTGAGCAAATAGACACATGCCAGAAATTGATGAAAGTTAAATGAATAAATCATGTTTTATAAAATAATCATTCAGGCTTTAAGTTGAACAGATTTTTTTTTATCATTTCCTTGGAAATGACATTTATTTCAAATTGTTGAATATACTCTCCTACCCCAATTTAAACCTTACATACAAATAACTGTCAGTGTATTAGTCAGTATCAGTTAGGAAAACAGAACCCAGTCTAGGTACACAAAGTAAGAAAATTTTAATAGACTCATGCAAATAAAACTGTTTTAAGGGATGGAGGAATAAAGAAAATAACGAAAGGCTTCTACTAGATTCCCCAGGAGTTAGTGAGTAATATAAAACCCGAGATACTGCTCATGATGATCACAGCTCCATCTACACTAAGGAAGAGTTTTAGATAAGATACCCAGAGACCCTGGAAAATTTTATGTCTGCTGAATGCCAACATTGCCAAAAGTGCAGTATTACGGCTAACACTTTCCTTGCACCTTTCAAATATCATTTTGGCATAGTATGACTCAGAAACCCTCTGTAGTATTAGATAAGTATGCAACCATACTGTTATTCTACTTAAAAAAATATTTAATCATCTATAATTTGTTGATAAATGCTAAGCTATATGGCTCTACTTTGATATGCTCTCTACTAAACAATAGCCAAATTTTATTTAGTAATCAGTTTCCTCCCAAATATTTATGATGCATTCATTTTGACATATTGTTTTTTCTAAATATGTATTGGATATATTTCTGAGCTGTTTGTTTGGGTCCATTATTAAGTGTACTGTCAATTGATATGCAGACAATAGACCATTAAAATTATTGCAACCCATAAGGAAATCTAAGGAAAGTTTCTTTAAATGTTGTTTCACCCCATTTTTCTGTTTTATTTTTCACAAAGATACATTTTTAAGCTTTTCTTTAAACTATAATAAATGTTTAGTATTTTTAATAGGTTCTCAGTTGTTTCTCTTTATATAGATGGAAAATTGTGCCTCTTCTTTTAAAATGGTCACATCTCAGTTTAGCGCCTTACTGCATTTTCTATAACTTAACGAAACAAGTTTTATTTTTAATATAAAAGTAAAAATGCTCAAGGAGCATAATTTACATTAGAACTATAAATGCTTGCTTTAAAAAACATGTATAAAAATATTGTATTTTACTTTTTTTTAAAACTAAGGAAAAATAAAATATGTACCCCAATTCAATAGAAACTTTATTTCTCTATTTTCTCTAATATTTTATAATTTATAGTTAAATACACATTTCAATTTAAATTATCCAAAGTCTCTGAGTAGTAAAATTAATGGTGTAATATAAACAATTCCATATGTAAAAGCAATATTAATTAATTACTTAGAGTTTCTTTTAAATTATTTTTTATAATTTCATGTGTTAGGGTAATTCTCAAGACTACTACAGCCATGCTCATTTACAAACATACAAACAAAACCATGGAGAAAAAATATAAACAGTTCTAGTCACCATCCCCATATTTCCATGTTTTAAACAATAAAATTTACTGTTCTGTAACATGATATTTAGCTAATAAATACATTCCTGAATATTTACAGGGCGTTTGGACATCTTTGATTTTGATGATATAATAGCAGAGAAAAATACAGTAACTCTAAATTGTACATACAACCTTGAAGAATAATACCTTTAATTCATCTGCATAACACTTTGGTAATTAATGTAATTTGAAATTTAAAGACAGACTTTCATTTCACTAAAGTAATATAAATTGTCATAAATAAGTTAATGTAATTAAAATTCAGTATTTTCATTTATATTAACCCCAAAGCGTAATAACTAGTATTTCAAGTATATTTATTAAACTTTATATTTGTAATTTAAATTATTATTTTATTGTTAGTTTAATCTTCTTTGAATTTTGATAAGTATGGGCCCTATATATTCCTATGAAAGAACGTGAAATATGCTATTAAAATGTCTATTCCGATTGTAATCCATTTAATAATTCATTTATTTTTTCTTAACTTCCTATCTTGAAATAATTACAGACTCATAGGAATTGGAAACACAGTCCAGGGCAGGCCTATGTACTCTTCACCCGACTCCCCCCGATGATAACATTGGTCAAATGGAATAATCTAGAGGCTTAATTTGGAGTTCACCAGTTTAGACGTGCACTCATGTGTGTATGTGTGTAGTTCCATGCCTTTTATGACATTTCCATATTAGTCCCTGGCAACCATTAATCTGTTCTTGATCTACACAGTTTTGTAAATTTGAGAATACTACATGAAAGAAACTGTATAGTATATAAACATTTGAGTTTTTTTAAAAAAATTCATTTTTTATTTAGCATAACGCCCCGTATATTCAGCCAATCAAATTTTGAGTATACCAATGGTTTGTTTCTTCTATGGGGACCTGAGATCCTAACCAAAAAGGAAACTGGAACCATGATGTAATTCAAATCCCAAGTAGCTCCTGAAAAGAAAGCTATTTTGTTTTTAAATTTCACTAGCTATCATAGGATTTATTAAATATGTGCCTTTTATTTAAAATACACAGAATAACACTGAATTTATCTTCAGTGTTCTTAAACCAAAATATTTCCAGACCTGTATGTGTAACATAGTTTATGTCAATTTTCTTTTAAAGTGTTTCTTACGTTAGAAAATGAAATCAGTTCTATAAAAATAGCAGCTGCTTTTAAAAGTTATGCTTCATGATTTCTAAAACAAACCCTTGGGGACAATCTAAATGCATATGACCAGGAGGGAAATCAGCCTGTATTTAATATTTATATTGGATGCCAGTTTACATTATCATTGACTCTTATGAAAACTGATGCAGAAATTCTAATTCTAAAAAGGCTTGACTTTTTTGAGACGTCATGCATTTCACTCTTAAAAAATAATAATGTTCTGAAAATGAACTATCATTAATAAAAAGTAAAAAGATCTGTCCATTAAATCCAATGAACCATAAAATGAGTCACTGCAGTTCATTAGATGTCTTCAGTGCCAGACACTTCCGCCACAAGAGAAATTTGAGTGTCAATAGACTTCCTGCTTTGAAGCAGTCACCAGTTTACCAAGAAAATCTCTGAGTTTGCTGCTTAACATCTGGAGCTCAGTTTTACTCAATGTGGTAGGCAGCCTACAAGGCAGCCCTCAATGATCACCTTGTCCTAATGCTCATATATTCCTATATTCTACCAAGGGTGTTGGTCTCTGAGACTAACAGCAGAAATGCTGGTATGCACGTGACTCGGAAGATCAGATCATAAAAGACTGCAGCTTCTGCTTGGGTGCTTTCTCCCCCTCTCTTTTGCTCTCTGACATTAGTCATTCTTGGGGAAGCCAGCTGACATATCGTGAGGACATTCAGGGAATCTATGAGGAGGTTTATGTGGCAAGAAACTAAAGTCCCCAGCCAGCAGCAGCCACTGAGAAATGGCAGCCTGCCAACGAGCACGTAAGTGAGCTTGGAAGAAGTTTCTCTAAGGCCTGGCTCATCACCTGAATGCAGCAGCATGAGGGACCCTGAGCTAGAGCCATCCAGCTAGCTGCCCTCAGATTCATGACCCACACGAATTATTTTATATATATATAATTCAAATCCCAGGTTTTGAATTTATATTATATAAATA
>NW_006432227.1:2712397-2717782 GCF_000325575.1 Pteropus alecto | reverse complement strand
AATATATATAGTTTATATATATATTTATATCTATCTATATATACATAGTTTTAAACTGCTAAACTGGGTAGTAATTTGTTATGAAACAATAGGTAACTGCTACATAGCTGATACATAGTTAATAAAGAAATTTGTACTGCAAACGGAATGTCCCAATAGCAAAGTCTAAGATGTGGAAGTGACTTTGGAAATGGCAATAAGCAGAGAGGAAAAAAGGCTATAGGATTCTAAGGAAAGACATAGTGAAAACTTTAGGCTTTAACACACTATTCATGGCATTTGGGGCTTTGATGAGGTACTGGTGAGGATTTAAAAGAAAGTGAGACAATCTTGTCAGAAACAACATAGAGGAAAGGAGATCGGCGTTATCGAGAACTTTGAGCAGCCTTGTTTTCGATAGTAGTGTGGAAGGTGGAACATTTACCTAAAGGACTAAAAGATCTGGACAAGACTGCCAAGCAGAGTGTTGACAGTCGCCCTTTTTCCTTCTTGCTGCTGATAGTAAAATTTAAGAGGAGAGCGATAAACTAAAGGAGTTACTGTTACACTAAAAGGAGCTGGGACTTGCTGGTTTTGAAGATTCTCAGTCTCTTCAAATGGCTAACGATGCTAAAATCAAGAAATATTTTCAAATCAGTCATATCCAGGGAACTCATAGAAAAGCACGATCTAAAGATGAAGCTGAGAGTTTGACCGTGAAATCTTTAAAGATATCAGAAATATCAAAAGCCTTGCCTCCAAGCACTGTTCAGTCTGACAAAAGGCTCTCTAAAGGAGTTAAGGGTGTGCCTGAAAGGACTGCTCAACAATTGGAATTGAAACTGGTGAAATATTATTTTGAACAGTCAATAAGAGAACAGCAGGAAAACCTTTTGGCTAGTCTCAATGTCTCCTGATAACCTTAAATATCCATCTTATCATTTCAGCAAAGAATATAATATAGCCCTACACAAATAGCTATGAACACAAAATCTAGATTCAAATAATTCCTTAGTACATTGTAAATGAACACATCAGACTCTTACCAGGTTTATTTTAATAGCCACTAACTTGTCTCCCTCCTTCTTTCATCTTCCGGTCTCTCCTACTCAAATCTATGCATAGCAATTTTGCCATTAAGTTCTTCTAAAAAATTTACACAGATCATATTACTCCTCCACTCAAAACCCTATAATCCTCTCCATTTCACACAGAGTAAAAGCCACATTTCTATTAATTGCCTAACATCTCTACATAACCTGGCTCTATAACCTTCTGAGCTCCTCTCCTATTGTTATTTTCTACTCGAAGAAGAATATGTTCAACTGGAAATTTAGTAAGAACATTAAAGAAAGATAAGAAAAATAACAAGGATAATAAAATGAAATAATGAGAGATGTAAAACAATCAGGGAAAATATACTTGAAAGAGAAGATGAGTAAAGGAGATGCAAAAATATTCAGCACATGTACCTCCTGTCAGTAGTTCAACTTCTCACAAGTCTTATTCCATTTAAAAGCATATATGTTGAACTTTTAAAATGATTTTTAATAAACAATTCTTAAATATAAATGGACAACCAAGGATATCCTGATACTAGATAAAAGACTCTATCAGAAAAGAAAGACATCAAAATAATAAAAGGAACAGGACAGAGAGAAGAAAACTTAGGAAAAAAAGTTATATTTTGAGATCAAGATAGTATGTTTAAAAATAAAGTATAAGAGGCTATGTAAAATGAAAAATAAATGTGCAATAAAAAGCTCTTAATGTTCAAATATACTGTTTCAAATTAAAACAAAAGTGTAGAAGAATTAAATGATTTTTAAAATCCTCTCAAATGACAAGACGGAAAATGAGAGAAGAGATAGAAAATGAGAAGACATAATCAGAAGATGCAACATTTGAGAAGAAATGTGATAAAGAAAAATTAATAAAAGCAGAATTAGAAGATGAGGAAATACAAAAATAAACCATGGAAGAAAATTTTCCACAGATATGAAATGAGTCTCCAAATTCAAAGAGTCAATCTGGTACTTAGCCTAACTTTAAAAAGTGACCTCCATCAAAATATATGCTAATAAAATATCAGAACACAATTAGCAAAAAAGAAAAAACAAACAAAAACAAAAACAAAACTCTTAAAGTGTGACAATACAAATTACCTATCAAAAAACAGAAATCTGAAGAGAATCAAATTGCTCAATAGGAACTCTATCTATGTTTATGGACAGTGAAGCAATGCCTTCAGAATTCCAAGGAAAAAATAAATGCAACATGGAAGGATTCAAAATATTAACTCCCTTACATCATTCTTAGGTCACTATTATAGAATTAGCTTAAACAACACATGTAAAACAAGAATAATCTGAGAAATCATTAGACATGGGATTCAGGAGATTTGAAATCTAAACTAGGAGAGAAAGCAAGCAAGCAAGGCCCAGTATAGCAGCTGTGGGACAGACTGTGAGAGCGAGTCAAAGAGGCTAGAGAAATGGGTGGGCAATGTTTCCCAGGAAAAAATAGAAACTTGTAATTTATGTCATTTGTTTGGAATTTTTGAAAATATATTGATAAGTATTTGAAATATTTGGGAAAGTAACATTTTTTTCTTTTCAAACTACGTGAATGATAAATGAGGTACCTTTTAACTATAGGGAAAATTCGAAGAAATTTTCTAAATTTGTTGACTGTGCTTTAATAATTTTCTGTATTACAGTAGATTACAAAACAGATACAAAACTTTACAGCAACCCACAACAAACAGTGGAGACAGTTCTTTCCCACATTGACTCTGGTCTTAAGCATGTGACTTGCTTTGTCCACTGAGACCAAAGAGCCAAGGTTATCAAGCAGGCCTGGAAGAACCATCAAACTGTTCCCAGAACAAAACGTCAACATGTGAAATTGTGAACTATGTAGATAATTGTTGTTTTTAAGCTTCTCAGTTCAGAGGTGGTCTCTTATGCAGCAAAAGAACTAATTCAAATGTTTTATTGACTCTTGGACTCTAAAAATTTTCGACACTTAGTGCATTAATACAACTTCCATGCCCTGAAGTTAACTATTCCCATTCCTATAAGAACTAAGCTGAATCTCTTCATATAACTACAACTCCTCCCAGATTTTGAAAACTTTTTAGGTTGAGAATTTACTAGAGATTTTAAAGATGGAGTGAGTGGGTAAAGGCAATCATAGTTCCTAATGTTTTATTTAAGAAGTTCTGGTTACTGGATATGTAAAGTCACTTTAGCAGGAAAACTAATATTTCATGTATTAATTCCTTTGGACTTTCTGTATCTGGACATAAAAATTTACAAGGATAGTTAATCTTCAAATTTAATTATCTCGGGGATTTAAAAATAAAATATGTTTAATACTTATTGGTATACTATTATGTGAGTGTCTGTTCACTGGAGTATCATAAAGTCGATCTCCTTATAAATTGCCAGTTGCCTTTCCCCATGAATGCAGACCTAACAGGGAGGCCTGCTTAGGGCCTGCATTACCCATGACTGGCGACTAATCTATCTAGGTTGGGGGCTGAGTTAAAAGGCCTATTATCACTTTTTTTTTTTTTTTTGCCTGCAGTTTAACATTTATTAACAACAAATTTAATCCTTTGACTTCCATCTCACATTTATCTGCCATATTCCCCATTTGTTTCAGGATTTGGGTAGCATATTGATCATGGTAATCTAAAACTAACCACACACACACACACACACACACACACACACACACACACACACACATCACTCATGCTACATATTCATGCAACTTGGCAAGACATATCAGCTCTTCATAGTAATTTAGGACTCAAGATGACTAAGGTTCCATAATCTTGTAACTGTCTTCTAAATATCAAAGTTTCTTCAATCATCGTCTGACGGCAAGAGATAGCTTGAGAGCTAAGCACCAGCAGTCATGATTTGGCTTTAAAGTGACAGATAATTTACACTCCCATTTCATCAGCCAGAATAGTCACATGGTTATAAACTAATTTCAAAGTGGTGAGGAAAAATTCACCACCTCATTCTCAAGGGCTTTTTCCTTAAAAGATCTTTCTTTTGTATCTTATAAGTTTTGCCACATCTTCAAAGTATTTAGCAGGCACTGACTGCAGAAAGGCAAGTCTGTGGAACAAGATTTAGGTAATTTCTTTGCTCTTGTCCACTGCTACTGACACCCGCTAGCTAGGCTGTAACACTTGCTGAGACCCACCGGCAGCATGCAGTCCCATTGTCTGGGTGGTGGTGAGTAATAAGCAGTCTCCAGGCCCCATGAATCTGAAATGTGTTAAGCTAAACTCTCAGAGTGGCCAGCAGGTTCCTATCTGATTCCTCTTCAGTGACCTGGGACAAGGGGACCCTAGCACTCCATGAAGCCTGCCTCCACTTCACCGTGGGAACTTCATAATCTCGGCAGTGGCTGTGGTGAAAAGGATGGTGGATCATCTTGATATCTGCCCTCTGTCTTTCTGTGCCCTTCTGCCATCTTTCGTGTCCTCTGTTTTAAATTCCAGCAGTTCTAGGTGTGCCTTTGCACTCGATGGCTCAGGGAACTCCAAAAGCATAATGTGTGTTTGTCTCATTGTTAGCAGTCACGCTGGTTGACACACTACTTCAGACAAGGCCCTGTCTCTTCCAGAACTGCTTTTTGTGATGATTAGGGCCACCTCAGATGAATCTCAGGGAATCCAGCTTTTCTGTTTGCATTTCAGATACCGCGCATGAGTGCCTGGACTGTTTTGTTGTCTGCGAGGTCACTAAACAAGAGGAAGAGGAGCTCCTACTGCTAATGTGTACATGGAACTCACTGTAGCATAACGCTAGTGTAGAAATAGCTTTAAAAATTGAAAACGCTTTCCTTAGGCTGTAAATCTATGTCCTATAGTTGTTTAAAACAGTAACTGGGTGTCTCAGTGCGTTGTCAGTGTAAAAATCAGATAAATTCATTGTTAGGAAGTAACGAAAACGTACAAATTCTGCTTCTTATAGGGCATTCCAAATGCATTTTTAATATACAATATTTATGTTTTAAAGCAACAAAACCAGCTCTGGAAGAAATCTTGAAATGTGTTAAATCGCTATGCATATCCACAATTTAACTGACATTAAGTTGATGGCTGTATTTCTAAGATAATAGAAAAGATGTTTGGAAACCTTTTCTCATTGAGTTATACAGGACTGTTGCACTATTTTTGGCAATCAAAATTGTATGACATATTAAAATGGTACTAAGACTACATTAGAAAGGTTAAGGTTGCAAAAGTAGAGTAGAAGGAAGGAGAATACAGAGAGAGAGAGAAAGAGAGAGAGAGAAGGAGGGAGGGAGGGAGGGAGGGAGGAAGAGGGCGGGCACGCACCTATGCAGGAGAGAGGGAGGAAAAGAGAAGAGAAGAAA
>NW_006432227.1:2708140-2712303 GCF_000325575.1 Pteropus alecto | reverse complement strand
GGGAAAGATTTTTAAAAATTAGCCTTACTTTATTATAGTACCCTGATCAAGGGATTGGATCCATTATCATCATTTCACCAAAGAAGTTCAGGAAAGTAATTGTTTGCTCCACTTAGTATTTATTAAAGAGGGAAGAAAGTGATCCCATTCTACTGTCAGCAAAAATTTAATTGTAGTAAGGCACTGAAGCTTAGAAGCATTCATTTTCCTTGGTTAAGTTATCTTCAAACTTGTAAGGGAAATAATCTGAATTTGTGGGAAGTCGCTGAATGCCTATAAAATAAGACTATTTGATTTGTCACAGAGACAGTTCTCATCTTGAACATGATTGCATTTCTTTATGTTTTCATCAGTAAATCTTGAAACCAGTTCATGTTTCAAAGAACTGTGAAGCTGGGCTTTTGTTGACTATAAATCGGTTACGTAGAATATGGTCCTCATGATTGCATTGTCATTTTGATTTAAAAATATCCAACATGTGCTAGTGGACCCTTTCCATGTAAATAGAAGCTATAGAAAACTTTAATAGAATCCCAACAGGTAAACAGAAAAAGACATGTTTACCTATTTCTGACCCCTATTTCTGCACAAATACCCACACGCAAACACACAAGAACATATTCAGACGTGAATATACACATATGAAAAAATACCTTGTTTTCCAGCTCAATTAAAATCTGGCCACAAATTCAATGGTTTACTTAAGTGAGAAGAGTGACTCCTGATTTAGGTATGTTTGTTGGCTGACAAACTAGGTCATCCAAACTAATTTTCTAAAAATCTACATTAGTTTTTCCTGAGGCTGCCATAATATAAACAGTGTATGGCTTAAACCAACAGATTCATTCTCTTACAGTTCTTGATGCTAGAAATCCAAAATCAAGGTGTCATTAGAATCATGCTTCTTCTCAGACTGGGTAAAATCCTTCTTTGTCTCCTTAGCTACTGGCAGTGATCATCAATCCTTGCCATTCCTAAGCTTGCAGCCGCAGCCCTCCAATCTCTGACTCTGCCATCACATGGCATTCTCTCATCATATGTCTGCGTTCACACTGTCCTCTATCTGTGCACACCGGTCTTCTCTTCTTCTAAGAATGCCTATCATGTTGGATGAATAAGGGCTCATCCCATTCTAGTATGACCTCATCTTAAGTAATTACATCTACAATAACCCTAACTTTAAATAAGGTTATATTCTAGATTTCTGGGGGTTAAGACTTCAACATACCTTTTTTAGAGGACACAATTTTACCAATAACAGTAAATGAAGTTACTTATCAAACAAACAAAATTATTTTCATTTCTGTTATCATATTAGTCTAAAACCTATTAGAAACTTTTAAGCCTTCTTTTTGGTATTTGTTTCAACTACTAGTGAAAATAATATAGATTTGTTGTGAAAATTTTTTAAAATATATGTTATAATAAAGAAGGTTACAATCACCCACAGAGATTTACTAATCACAATAATGACATTTTTGTATTAGTATGAAAGCATAGATACTTCCATTCTGTATACACAATTATCCATTTTTTATGACTGCACAGTATGCTTTCTACTAGCTGTATTCACAATATACATCCAGCTGTACGGTCATATATTTAAATATATTTTTATTAACACACACTCATTTTGTTTCCAAATATATACCACTTCATAAATACTTTTGTAGTAAATTACACTTAAAATCTTTATCCACATTTTAAATCATCTCCTTTTTTCTCATCTCTCGGGGATTTTCTTCTCCATCTCTGACATCTAAGATTATAAAGTTCTTTCAATTTCATGCTGCTGTTTCCATTTCGTACTTTACACATGCTGTCCTTCCCCTCTGCTTGAAACACGTTCCTGGACATGTCCTAGTGCTCTTTCTAATCCTTCAGGCCTCTGTTTAGGTACCACTTTGCAGACAGGCCTTTTCTGACTCCTTGCAAAACAGTGTCTTGACTCCGTGTATTTAAATCCGTAATTAAATCCATACCACAATTGCTTCCCTTTTTTGTTTTTAATGCCATGAAGACAGGGTCTCTGACTTTCTTATCTACCCAGCATTCCCTAGCACATGCAATGTACTTTTAATGATGTTCAACGAATGTTCCCCAGTACTTCCTATTTTGGAAATTTCACCATCATAACTCCAGTTTCCAAACTTGAATATATAAACTCTTAAATTTTAACCTCTTTTCCAATAAATCTACATTATTACAATATCTTACTTGATTTATTCTAGTACTAGCTAAAGTAATATCTACTCTCTACACTTGTCCTTTTGCAACCCATTCTCAATTTAGTCAGGTGGTCTTTTTAAAAGATTATTGAAATCATGCAATTCTACTGTTAAAATATTCAGTGGCTTCTACTGATATCAAGACATAGAGAAAATTCTTTGCATTACCTCCAAGTTGTCTCTGTGGCTCCTGCCTTCCCGCCCAGCCTAACGTCACCATTGCCTTCTTTGCTTTGCCCTCTTCCAAGTATATGGACCTCGTTTGCAATCCCCCAAACTTTCATGTTGTCTTCTGCCATAAATACTTTGCACGTGTTGTTTCCTCTGTTAGAAATGATTCTACCTGCTCTAGTTCTCCACTATATATTTCTAACTCACTCTTAAAATACCAGTTCTAAGGTCACATATGCAGAGAAAACCTCTCTGACTTTGCTGACTTCAGCAGATGCCAGTATGTTTGCCTTTAAAGCATACTGTATTTCCTGTAATAGAACAGCATTTATCATTTATTCATATATATGTAAAATGTCATATATATATGTGTGTACACACACACACACACACACACACATGCTTATTCGACTGTTATCTGATTTGCCTCATAACAGTCAGGTGTAAGGCTGATTCTGGGAAATAGGAGAAATGACATTCAACTAGGCAGAGAGGAGATGAGCCTCTTTTGAAACTTTGCTAGGAAAGAAACTCCACGTCTCTGTCCTCAGTTGAGTGTCATATCTTTCATCTCCCAACAGTGACCTTGCTTATGTCTCCCTCATTGAACCTTTTAGAACACACGAAGTTTGGCAATGGACTATGTGTTTGTGGGGAGGAGAAATAAATACATCTGTGGGCTTCTGGGAGGCTGACAACTTCTGAATTCAGCATTGTAAAATAAAATCTAGTGCTTAATAACTCCTTTCCACAAGGAATCCAGACAAAAATATATAAAGTTTTGGCTTACATCTAGGAAACGGTAGTAGAAATAATTTTTATTTAAAAGAAAAAATATATATTTTGGAGAAGTGCCTTTTATATCATTGATTTTTGATTCATGACATATAAATATTCATGAAAAAATACAAAAGGTATAAAATGTCAAAGCAATAAAAATGAATTGTCCTCACCCTATTACCCCCAAATACCTTAGGTTTTCTCCCCAAAGGCAACACCAATACTAATTGTTTGTACAAACAGCCTTCCAGAGATATAAGAGTTCTTATCATCAGCACAGACATTTTACAGAAATCAGTATGGTCTTGTCAGAATCTTGGCTTTAAAAAGAGAGGCACCAGACTTTAATATTAATATACATAAAGAATCACATATCTTTATTGCCTGTCACTCAATTCAGCCAACCATTATCAGTATTGCCATCTCCCTTCATCACTGTTTCTTTGGTATCATTTTATGAGCATTTTGAGGATTTCTACTTAGAAATCAGCATTATTGGTTCTGTTCATTGTTACTTTTAAACCTTCTGTTTTCCAGCTTCCAATATTTTGCTGATGTATGATATACTCCTCTATTGTCCTTGCCTTGCTAACTTTATGATTCACTTTCTTTTTAATCCTGTTTTCCTTAATCACTTTAATAAAGTTTCAGAGAGAATGACATTATATGCACATATGCAACTCATAATTTTAACCTAGAATCTCTCATGGCTTTTAAACTCTTACAGCGGGACGACTGGAAAATTTTCCTGTAAATGAATAGGTAGCAAATAATTTAGGCTTTTTTAGCCAGCTAGACTACTCAATCTTGCCTTTAGGTTACAAAGGCAGCCATAGACAATATATAAAGAAATAAGCACAACTGTGTTCCAACAAAACTTTATCAATAAAAACAGGTAGTGGGCAGGATTTGGCCAGTGAACCATAGATTACCAACCTCTACCTTATAGCTTAAAAAAGGAATCACTAATTATCAATATTTTTC
>NW_006432227.1:2703212-2708112 GCF_000325575.1 Pteropus alecto | reverse complement strand
TCTTCAATAGACTCTTAAACTGTATGAAGGCAGGGGCTCTACTAACACACACACACACACACACACACACACACACACACACACACCCTCACAATTTTAGTATTTGGAACTAGCACAATTCATGATGTGTAATCAGTATATAATATTTCCATCTCATTCTTCTTTTACATTGAGGTTATTCTTTTGTTTCATTTGAAAACAGACTCAATTTTGTAATTAAATCTTCACTCAGCAGATGAGAAATTTTAGCCTGGGAAGGTGGGATGGGTAACGTCTCTCTAAATTGAGAACCTCCTCCCCTTGCAGCCTACTGTAGTTTTCTATCTCTCTGAGGTTGATGCATAAAGATGCAGGAGGAAGAAAGGAAGTAGAACTTTCTTACTAACTAGACCTGTTGTAAGACAGTATTGCACTCTCTGGGCCTGACGAGGATTAAAGCTGATCTTCTGCCCTGTGAGTGCTTTCATGGTGTTCTTCAGAGGATTCCCCACTGTGTGTGCCCTTCTGACGACTCCCAGGAGTAAAAGGCAATTGCGCCCTCAGCTTCTGCCACAGTATTGGTGAACACACAGCTTCTAGCTGGGAAGGATGTATAGGAAAGTGGTTTATGAGTCATGACATGACTTCTCAGCATTGCTTTTTAAGGGATGCATCTTTGCCTGAAGCTTCATTTTGGAATCTTATTTTCCATTTAATCTGGTGTGTCAGTTGAAATGTCTAACTTAACTCCCAATTACAAGCATGCATACACACATACACATATAGCACATACACACACAACTAATTTACAGCCTAGTTTTTCTCTTTTTTCTAGTATTTTAGTATTTAGGGTTCTGAATCATGTTGGGGTTTGTTGTTGTTGTTGTTTGTTTTGGATTGAAAAAATTTGATTTGGTCTGTACTATAACTTTAATATCATAAATCTCATGTAAGCATTCTCTACTTCTCTGACTAAAGCCTGCTCCATAGCCTAAAGATATTGGCAGGAAAATAGAAAATGGTTTTTTTTGCATGTGTCTCCTTCCATTCTGACTTCTGGCTCTCTCGGGTCAGATGTAAGGGGAGGGAACAATAATAACATGATAAACCTAACTGTATTTAGTTGGTATTATTTGTTCCCTTTTGTCTACAACCAATCCACTGTCAGGCACAAAAAGCTATAAATTTTACTAATTATTTTAGTGAATTTATGAGTCTCTCATTCTCCATACATCACTCCCTGGCAAGGGCTATGCCCTCCTTGCTTCCAACAGTTCTCTCCCGGGGTGTTCTTATCCCAGCAGGCAAGTATTTTAGCCCAGCTATGTTTTAGGTTATCTTCCCTTGGCCCAAGGGAAAACTCATATATGTTAGCCACCTCACATTCTATAAACACAGGCTGCTCCTACTGCCAACCCTCTCTGCTGACCCTGCTATTTCGGGCTGCTTCAGATGACAACCCATATTCTGGTTTCTCTTGAAAAGCAGCAAGTATCCATTTTATCACCATAGATCAACCCCAGAAAACTCCTAGAACACATGTCATGCTTTCCTAAGAACTGTTTTGACATTTGGTGAGCCTATGATATCCTACAACCCAGCAGTGTCAGCCAGGGAGAGAGATCTGTGCCCGTAATACGTGTAAAAGATTTCCTTAACACCTACCTCTGGGTCCAAAGAGTGGAAGAAACATCTCAGAGAGGGGAGATTGAAAAGCACGGTCCTCTCACTTTACTTCACTGAAATTCTCAAAGGACACAGTGTGTCCATCAAGGAATCTTCTAGAAGTATGTAATGACATTGACTGGCACAGGCTCCGTTTTGGCATCTTTTGCACATTTCTGAGCAGCAAAATAGCCATTGAAACCTAAGAATTCGATTATTTTTTTGTTTACATATGAACTACTAGAATGAAATGTGAATTCTTAAGATTTGAACTTTCCTCCTTAAAATGCAATTGACCTAAGGAGCTTATCTTCTAGGATTTAGTACTATGGAGGATAATTGGAAGATCATTAGAGGATAATTCTGAGGCCAACTGGCTTTTGTCTCTTTACATACGCACTTATTTAACTGTAATCTTTGATTCTTCTGGGATTTTTTTCAAATAAAAATTTCATCTACAGATCTAGATCGTGATGCGTTTTTATAATTTCTGGAATATAATGAATCTTTAACAAGATAAATATGGAAATAATAAAGAAAAAAATGAGAAAGATTCAAACATTACAAAAAGATGAAAATGAAAGTCTGCTTTCCAGTCGTTCCCAGCCATCCCAACATTGGTCTCTATAAGCAGTGTCAACAGGCTTTCTCAGCCTGGCACTCTTGACCTTTGCACTAGCCAACTCTTTTTGTGCAAAACTGTCCTGTGCATTCCAGGATGTTTTGTGGGATCCCCTGCCCCCTACCAAACAGATGCCAGTGGCATCATTCATCTCTCTCAAGATGTGAACATCAAAAGTATTTCCAGACATTTCCAAATGTCTCCTGGGGACAAAATTTGTTCCCTAGTTAAGAATTATTGTTCTAGGAGGTAACAATTTTATGAGTTCTATTTTTTAAGATCATAAAGCGATTCCTTTCAGAACGAGAACATGTACTTCTACCTCTATTTCAGACACATCAACCTCCATTTCCTGTTACTCTCCTTCCTGTATTTCATTGTTATCACTTTTAGTAATAGTCCTACATTTTAAAGCTTATATAACTCTTTCTTGATTCATTTTATGTAGCATCCATGACGTCTACATTCCCTTCACCTTTCCTCTATTTTACGTCCAAATTTCTTTCTACAGTATTACTCCTGCATAAGTTTATTTTTAATAACATTTCAGTGTTTTGGGTACAAAAAATTACAAAGAATATATTTAAAATGTCTTAGAAATCGCCATCCACGCAACTGCTATTGATATAAAGAAATGAATATACATGGCTAGAAAATCAAACAGCACAGATTAAATATATAAACGAAAGTAAAAACCTTCATCTTTACAAGAGCTCCGTCTCTTTTCACAGGAGAACCAGGTCACCCTGTATGAAAAATTTAACACGGCCGAAGCAAACAGATAAAACAGAATACATACAGAAGAAAATACAATTGAATTTCTGTTGCTTGAAAGAGGGGTCCCAACACTAAGGCCAGGTGAATTATCTTTTTCATACTCCATCAAGTCCTCAAATCCTGTTATATTATTGTTTTTTCATTTTCTGGCTAGGACATCTTAGCTATCTCTGTGAGGTACATCAGACTACTTGCAGCTCATATAGGCATAGAGCAGAGGGATTTATGAAAAGGTTTGGATAGTTTTTTCCTCACTCAGTCCTCACAGGAAACACCCTGTGAAAGCAGTAGAGAGCCTGCAATGACTGCAGGACCTGGTGTGCTTTTAAGTGGAAGCTCTCAGGCATTGTCCTCCAGGCTTTCCACCTTCAAGTTGCTTCAGGGCATATCTATATTTACACAAGGCCTCAAAGTACAGATGTGCTCTGTATCCCCTAAGGCCTAGTGTAAACAGCAACTATTTTCCTAAAAGGGAATAGTTATGTCCTGAAAGGCCTCAATGCTTTTTGAGCTTCTATCATGACTCTTTCATTTGAATGAGGCACAGGATCCACAAAAATCCTGAAATTCTACCAAATTTTTCAAGTAGTTTTAGATCTGCAAGTTCTCTATGGTAGAATGCCAAAAGTAGCTGGCACCTCATACCGGACAGTTGGTAGCCATAATGGGTTCTCATCTTCACTCAAATCTGTAATTTTTTTGCTTCTATTGCCCAGGCAACAAAGCATACACATTGACTCAAATGAATGTATTAAACATTACTGAGCTATTTTACTGAAGGGGTAATAAGATCAATCAACTTGTCTTTAACTAAGGAGACAATAACTTGTCATGGTCTTTACATCCCATGCCCTAAAACTTCACTGAGATAGTGGAATCTGCTCTTTTCATAGAATCGGCCTTTAATTCTCTAGTACACATGTGAATTAACACTGTGTTTATGATAGCTGCTAATGTTTGTTCTCCAAAAAATATAGGTGGGATCTATTTAACAAACAGTGGGATCCTGTGAAATGTCAAGATGATTAAGATCCCTGATCATTCAACTGAGGTGCAGAAATGGAAAGGCACCTTATTCCAGTGGTGGGAATTTGCCACTGACATTAATTCTGCTACTAACCTCTGTAACTTCTATCTTTCCATTTCACTGAGACAAGGAAGCCCATATAAAATAAAGTTCTCCTGAGCATTCCCAGCTAAGAGATCAAGCAATCAGTAAAGCATTTCATCATGCTGGTACATTCCACACACATATATGGGTCAAATATATGCTGAAAAACAGACTTTGGAGTACTTTAAAGAGATGTTCCTTAAGGGTGAGGCAAGAGTATACACACAAAAGATGCTCAATTCCCTAGTTATTTAGATTTTTTTTTTTTTTGTATTTACCAGAGACTATCTGGCCCCTCAATTTACTCTAAATAGAGTTAATGATTAGTCCCAGATTTTATGAAGCGGCCAGACAAAACGGAAGCATAATACTCATTTTTCATATAAGCATTCCAAATGCAGATGTTCTCATATAGGAAAGCATATTACCAGATTCAGACGATTTTAAAAATTTTTTTTAAATTTTTGTTGTTGGTTGATTTTGCTCACATATACTCAAAATCCCTATATAATGTAGCATTTTAGTACTTTATTCTTCTTTTCTTAAATTCTAGCTGGTATTTGACTTTGAGGATGTGGTAGAATTTGATTCTAGTTGTTGGTACAGTGTCAGTGAGAGATGGAACATGAAGACAATATTAACTTCCTGTTTTGAGGAATTACTTTTACAAAGACTAACTACTTAAACAAGAACAGTACAGCTTAAGATGAAGGTTACTAGCTTCCTTGGGGGGGGGGGGGGAAATG
>NW_006432227.1:2581663-2702189 GCF_000325575.1 Pteropus alecto | reverse complement strand
TTGACAGCTTGAACTTCATGTTTATGTATACATCTTGATAACCCAGTCATGAACCTCTGAACTGATAACATTAACTTCATAGCAAAATGTCTAATTAACCCAAGATTCTTCCCTCTGTTATCAGAAATCTCAGGTTTAGTAACTTGATGACTTATTTAAAAATGTTTTGATAGGACACTGAAGATTACCTCAACTATAGTTAATTCAGAAGAAATTCAAGTTTCTAGCTTATTTACCAAAAGTTTCACTAGCTAAATTGAATTTTTTCAGCCTAAGTTTTTTGTTGTTTTTGTTTGGTTGGTTGTTGTTTGTTTGTTTGTTCTTTGCAAAAGGCCATTTATAAATGTATGTGTTCTTGGTGTGACAGTATGTATATTTATGTGTTCTCTCTCTCTCTACCCTTCACCCCGCCCCCCAAACACACACACACACAGCTCTTAAATTTTACTCTAGAATAATTAATTCACCTCGCATGGGCTTACAATATCTTTCCAGAGAATGGTTTATGCTTTTGGACTCACCATTAATCTCACCAGGTCAAGTTATAGCAGAACTGTTTTACTGGAAAAATGCCAAAAGGTAAAATTTACCTTTTTCATTGTAATAAATTAACTTGATTCTCTCTCTGATTTTTTTTTCTTTCAGCCTGATCTTGGAAAAACTATTGTTTTATCTCACATAGCAGTTGCCAAACAATGCCCATGGACTGGCTCTATCAAGGATATATGTTTTCCTTGACTAGAGAAATATTTAATAGTATTTAAATTTGAAAGTTTTTAGATATAGCATGCAATCTCCAATTTAACAGAATTCTTAATATCTTATATTACCTTTCACCTGTACCTCCATGTATGTATGTTTCTGGCCTTATCTTTGTAAAATTTGAACTTGAAACATGTGATTTAAAACCAGATTTAAATACAAATTATAAATAAATCTAGGTATAACTTACGTACAATGAAATCAACTTTATGGGTATAGTTTCTTGAATTTGACAAATAAATATATCTATGTAATTGCCACCATGATTAAGATACAGAATATTTCTATTACCCTTAAAAGTTTCCTTGTGCCCTTTATTCTAGAATTTAATATAAACACAATCGTGGACTATATGTTATTTTACTACAAGTTTCTTTGGATCATCATCATTCTTTTTCTTTTGAGATAGATCCATGTTTTTCTGTCAATAGTTCATTCCTCTACATTGCTGAGAAATAACTGCATCATAGGGATATGCCAATCGATTCACAAGTTGATGGATGCTTTGTTTCCAATTTTTAGTTATTATGAATAAAACTGCTCTGAACATTTGCATAGTCTTTATGTTGATATTTGTATTTATTTCTCTTGGGTCCCACAGGCAATAGCCTTGCTGTCCCCATCATTTTCAAATGGTTCCCTACTCTATCATTTAATTTGAGTTCATTTCAATAAACATATCTTGAGCAACTATTACATATCAGACAATCTAGTAGATTCTAGGTATGTAAAACATACAAGTCAAAATTCTTGACATAAGGAAACAAATTTAGGAGAATAATCCAAGTTTTCAAAATTACCAAATGGTATGATATTTTCTAAAGAACACTTAAAATGATTATTTGAGAAGGGGAATAAATTTCTCAAAAAGGAAAGGTCAATGTAGCTAACACAAGAATGTAAGAAATTCCAACTGGTACCAATACCATGAAGAATAAAAAATAACACATTATCTTTTGGCAACTGCAATTGAATTAGCAGGTGAGGATGCAAACTCTAAGTGGAGAAGAGACAGGCAGTAAGTTTAGACATGCAGACAGAACTTTTGAATCTTATTTAGAGGGAGAGATCCAGGAAAATATTTTATACAGGGGATTTAAAAAAATCAGAGTTTTGTTTCAGAAAGTTTGCACTGGCAGCAGCAGAACAGTATGATTTGGAGAAAGCTAAAGGTAGAAGACGACGGGTTACAAGAATTGAGGCAGCATCAGGACTGACGGACTAATTACACGTATGGAAGAGCAGAACCCCTAAATCTTTTACTGCAGAGAACTAATTAGATGGAAAAGTTTTTAATAAAAATTTAAAATTATCAAGCAATTGGTATATAAAAATAAATTACCATCTTCTTATATTCTCATGGAGTTTGAAATTTGTGTGGTACATTTGGATAGTTATATCTAGTAGAAATTTGGTTGTACAGCCCTGAACCTCAGTAGAAGGCTCTAGGCTACAAAGGTCAATTTTTGATTCACAAGAGTGTGTGTGCTAAACCTGTGGGTGTCAGTTATTTAACCCACCATGTGTGGGTGTGTGTGGGGGTGTATGGGTGTGTGTGTGTAAAGATGACAAAATTAATAACAAGAGAAGCCTGGTGAGTGCGAGCAGAAAGGAAGCAAGGGAGTTGCAATGCACTGAACATTGACGTGCCTCCAAAATTCAAATGTTGAAATCTTAACCCCCAATGTGATGGTATTAGGAGGTGGGGCCTTTGGGAGGTCATTAGGTCATTAGGACATTGCCCAGAGAGCTCTCCCTTCAACAATGTGAGGACAGAGAGAAAAGACAACCGTCTATGAACTAGGAAGGAGGCTCTTATCAGACACCAATTTTCTACTGCCTTCATTTTGGACTTCCTAGCCTCTGGAAATGTGAGAACAATTTTTGTTACTTATAAGCCACCTACTTTATGGTATTCTGTTATAGCAACCCGAAAAGGCTACGACAGAAGTGGATTTCAGGAAAGAAAATGAAAGGAGAAGTAGAGAAAAATATGGTGATCCATGAGAGGCAGCACAGAAGACATGGTAAGTTTTCAAGACAAGGAGGTGGTCAGAATGGTCGGTTCATTAATTATGTTAATGAATTTTTAAAATATGACAATTAGGAAATTACTATTGGATCTATAAAGAGGTTTAGATGAATAGCACGAACTGAAGGCAAGAATGCACTGCACTGACAAATATGTTAAGAACAACGTGGACACATTAAACACAAGTGGTCATATTAAAAATATGTGGCCACTAGCTCAGTAAACACAGGATCATCAGAAGATCTTTAAAATAGAAGGTACCTAAATATTACATTGTGAGGGACAAAATGAATAATAATGAGAGGAAGCAACTGACTGAACTAAGATAAAGTGGGCTGTAATGCAAGCAGTTGGTAAATTTAATTTGAATACAATAAAGGTTACTTCTTTTTCTTAGACATGTGGTTCTCAAAGTGTTCCCCAAACAGTATCGGCATATCCTTAGAAGTTTTTAGAAGTAAAAATTTTCTAGCCCTACCCCAGACCTACTGAATAAGAAAGTCTGGCCTTGGAGCCCAACATTCTGTGTTTTAAAAAACATTCTGTGTTTTAAAAAACTGTGCTAGACAATAAAGCTTGAAAAAAACACCAGATTCAAGAGAAAAGGACAAAATTTGTGAGACTATAGAGATTACAATAGGAATAGAGGGTGACAGGCATAATAAACTGAAAAGAAATTGTGCTTACTAGCCTGAATGACATCTGTGAATTTGAAGATGAGGCCAAGGAAAGATAAGATATAAACCCTTAGAGAGAAGTGATGAAATTCTTCAGTATCCACTCCCTGTAATAGAAGATGAATCTAGCTGCTGATGGGACATAAAATAGGATTGCTAATAGTCCCTGAGTATCCTGCTGTGACTTCGAAATGGCATCCTTCTTCACAGTTACATGATTTTTCTACAGTACTTTTAGATGACTTTTGGCAAGGGAGCAAAGTAGGGGCCTTTTCTTGGGAAACGTGCCAAAGAAATGCAGGAACTTTGATATTGCACTAATGATCGTGCCTTCTCTTCACGACCCTCTAAATTCTAGTATCTTAAAAAATATGGCAATTCCTTTTCTAACCTTCTGTTTCATGATATGGACTAATTTATATGAGTAGTGAGATCACATGGGATGTAGATTCTAGTTGTGAGACAGACTAATTGTAAAGCATGTGGTTTTCTTTGATAAATTGCTTGTAGCTGTAAGAATTCATGGCAATGCTTGTTAATGGTGCTGTGTTATCTCTCCACTCCAGAGCCACTGACGTGTCTCCACCGAAATTGCATGCTATGGTCTTATTTACTTCTTTAAATACCACGTGGAGCTGGACTTCTTTGGGGATATGTTTATCTCCTGCATGAAAGGCTATGAAAATAAAACATTTGGACATTATACAGTATTTTAGGACTGTCTATTAAGAAGTAGACAATACTTTCTTACCTCTGAAATTATCTGCATCCTTCCTTATTTAATAAATCACTAGATTCAACTTACCTCCCTAAATTAAATTTCTTCTAGAGATGTAACAGAAGTGTTTCAATAATAAAAATTCTTCATTTTCTCCTGACATGTGGTTCACTTAACAATTTTGGAGACTTATTCATCCTACACTTTACTAGGCAAGAAAGTTTATAAAGTTGAATTTCATATAAGCAAAGTTCTAAAATGGCTAAATCCTACTACTCTGCATAACCAGATAATAGGACCCATGAAAAATGCATATTTCCTCTAATAGTTTATGTCTCTTGTTGTTATTATTTCAATTTGTACAGCTGGTCTTACAAATTGAGAAGAAAA
The DNA here is from genome assembly GCF_000325575.1 of Pteropus alecto. Lineage (NCBI taxonomy): Eukaryota > Metazoa > Chordata > Mammalia > Chiroptera > Pteropodidae > Pteropus > Pteropus alecto. The sequence continues at coordinate 2,697,610 of NW_006432227.1, read as the reverse complement.
AGAAATAATTGCAATCCTTTAGTTGATATATTGTGCATGTTCCAGCCATTTTACTCAATCAAGAAAATATTTAGTGACAAAATGATAACTGGTTAGTTGAATGTCACTTCACTTAAAATAGGTGAATTAAGCAGCATGTAGTTAGAGCCCATATTGGATTTCTATATTTTCCAAACTGACATTTAAATGACATTTTCAGCATGAAAGGTAATGATTTTTTATAACAATCATATTATGATGATGATTGCTTCCACATTCAATGTTTCAATTTACACATGAGCAATATGAAAGAGTCCACAGTAAGTTATAGTCTCTCCACATCTAAGGTAGTTCCAGGGGCTAAATTATTCATAAGGAACTTATCAGCAGGTGAGAAAATGGGCTTATTTTCAAAAACCAATATTTAGATCACTTAGCAGACATTAAAAACAGAGAAAGAGAAATAACAAAGTTTCACATACATATGAAAACAACAAACAAATGCTACAGAGTATGATTAAGTTAATAACTGATCTTGAAGGAAGAAAGGAAAAATAAGGCAAAGCCAAACAAATTAACGGGTAGTTTGATAGCTTAGAAAGTTGAATATAAAACAGTCAGTGCTTCCGGCTGCTTTTCTTCCCCATAAATCTTTAAAAAAATATTTCCTTTATTTACTATCTATTTAAGTTTCCTATTTAGATCTGAGCTTGAATTTAAAAGTATGATGAAGGAAAAGGAAGTGTAATGCTAATAGTTTGAGTTAATTCAGAAAAGAAATGCTATTTAAAAAAAAAATCTTACTATGGATTTTCATTGCCACAAATCATTCAGTTGTATAGGGAAAACATAATATTGCACAGGCAAGGAAAGACTATTAATGCTGCTTTGTATTTTCTTAATTTCCCTGTGTTGACAGTTTCTGAGACAAAAATAATTAGTTAAATCCATCTACTTTCTAATCATTACATGTATTTGGTTTTGTATTTTTTATTTTAGGCAATATCTTTAATGCCTTTGTATCTTACTCCAGTAATTCAGCTTGTGTGTGGGAAAAAAGTTAAAGTCGATTAAATTATATTCAGTGAACTATTATGAAATGTTATTACATTACAGGCTCTTTGCTAGGCACTAGGGTTTTGAATTTAATAAAAAAGCATGGCTTTCAGGGTGTTCACAAAAGGGTGGGGGGAGATAAGCATATAAAGAATGAATGACATCAAGCCTAACAGGCTTATTGATATGGACGGAGAGCAAAGTAAAGGGGATTCTGGATGGAGGAGCGGACAATAATAGTTGAAAAGTTCAAGAAAGAATTCACAGGAAAGTTGATAAGAACCCCCCTTTTTCCTCAGGATAAGTTATAAAGTTTTAAAAAGGTTTTAAGACTCCTTTTATGACCTGGAAATTACAAACATTTTTACAATTCCCTCCATCACTTTTCAGATATATATTCCTGTGTATGTGGTGTGTACACGTGTGTGTGTGTGTGTGTGTGTGTGTGTGTGTGTGGTGTGTATTTATGAATTTTGTGTCAGGTACTACACAAGAAACTGAAAATAGCAAGATACATATTATTTCCTTATTTATGAGTTTTTAATCTAGTGAGTGGTGTCCAATTGGAGATACATACATCCCATATTTAAATATGCAACATATTTAAATATGCAACATATTTAAATATGGTGTGGGAAAAGATCTTAAAACTTTAAATGTATCTGTTTTAATGAAAACAGAAAGAACTGAAGGGCACGTCTTGACAGTAATGCCTTATGTAAGGCCTAATCCAGGTTATGCTTTTAACATACTCTGCCTTTATTATTCTGGGGAGTTGGAATCCAAAATGAGAAGTGAAGTATGCTGCTGTTGCTCGGTTGTATATTTTTAGTATATCTGTGCCCAATTAAGTCAAATTTTGGACCATTTTTTTTCTAATTTAAGCTAAAGTTTAGCCACTAAACCAACACAAAATTGAAGCATCTTACAGAGTCTAGTTAAGAAACTGCACGTTGATGAAAATATGTATTATGCAAACACAAGAGAAATAAAAGATGACAGAACTGACCATTTTCCCATTGTATAACTAATCTTGTTATCATCCCCAGAGTAATCTATTCCTTTAAGGTAAACATGATGCCATAACAATAAGTAAGGAACTGCTTCTCCAAAGTAACTTGTGCTAAGAAGAGTACAGTGAACAAACAAATACTTATAAATGTTCTAGATTTTAACTGATTTTTGTTACTGTTGCAAACTGGCTTCTTAGCAAATGCTGAGATACTGAGTTTGCGATATAGGAGTACTGCACCTTTGAAATGAAGTGGGTGAAGCAGGATTGGGTGAAGAGAGAAGTCAAACTGTGATTCAGGCCCCACGAAGCCTTGGCCAATGTCTCAGTCTGCTTGGGCCACTAAAACAGATTACCATAGACTGGGTGGCTTATAAATGACAGAAATTTACTTCTCATGATCCTGAAGTGAAAGATCAGGGTGCCAGTATAGTCAGGTTCTGGTGAGAGCCCTCTTCCCAGTTGCAAAAGCTGTTTTCTCATTGTATTCTTACATGGCAGAAAGGGCAAGAGAGCCCTTTGGGGTCTCCTTTATAATGGCGCTGATCCCACTCATGAGGGCTCTGCTCTGCCTTCATGATCGAATTACCTATCAAAGGCCCCACTTCCTTCAGGATATGTGTTTTCGGGAGATACAACATTCAGTCCAAAACAGCCAACCCCATGAGTGATAATTTTGCTCAGGAGTCATAATTTTTCATCAGAATTGTCCTATGCCTGGCCAAGATGGCTGGATCATAATATTCCAATCTTGCTCAGTTATCAAATGCAGGCTGCATCAAGAAGAGTACGACAGATTCTGTAACTGGGGCAGATCTTAAAGGGTCACAGCTGTTTTGAATTCAACTTTTTAAAAAAGATATATGCTCCTATCCAGTTTATAAAATCTCTTGACCATTGAAGTTAGAAATGTAGTACCAGCTAGAAGAGACATATAGCCCTCGATGCAAATAAAGTCAACCATATGACTGAAGTCTATGAAATCTATGAATCTATGAAATGAATGTCTGTGTAACTGAAAATTTTTGGAACCTAAGGCTTTATCCAGAGATAAGAAGTAGCCCACCTAGAATTTTCTAAATAAGAATAACAAAAAAAATAAAGTTTCAAGTATCAAGTCTGCTTTATTCAATATAATATTTATATGTTTTCTCATCCATTTGTCCTCACTGGACTACAAACACTATAAGGCCAGAAACTAAATTTTGTTACTATTTATGCCCACATCTAGCAGTATACCTTACATATGGTATGTGCTTAGTAACTAAACTTTCAACAAATAAAGAAATATGGAAAAGAATATAGAAGAGTAGCCACATGTCGCACATGTCGACTAATAAAGAAATATGGAAAAGAATATATGAATAAAGAAATATGGAAAAGAATATAGAAGAGTAGCCACATGTCAACTAATCCCTACTACTAAAACTTCACTAAGTGAAAATAAAGGAGAAAAAAAAAGTACAAATCCATATGTACTGAGAAAGGAATATGAGGTAACAGGGACACAACAATTTTTTAAGACACAAACCTTGTGGATGAGTGAAACCAAACCAGCAAATCAAGGAGTGAAAATCTAGTGCTAAATGAGGGAAACAGACACAAACTGTTCTGTGTGAGAGAAATTCACATAAACTGCTGGCATCACTTAAATGACCATTCTGATTAATGCTGGTGTTTGAGTGTGGATGACAATGGGAGAGAAACTCCTGCGGTCTCAGTTGGACCTCCACACTTTCAAAGGCTCTCTAGGAAGTCATGAGATTCTGTGGTGCGGCTCCCAGAAATAACCCCTCTTGTCTCTGGCACGGTGAGGAGGGCAATCATCACGAAACATGACCAGTGCATTTTCCCAAACACAGGGGTACTCTCCAGGGAGAAAGACTTTGCCACAGAGCAATTTGGAACTCTTACCTCAACTGTGAGAAGGGAACTCCTCCTCACACAGCATGGATCCTGTCATTCTATCTCACATAAAGGGGAGAAAATAATAATGGGGAACAGGAGATAGGACTTAAAGAAAATAGATGGGAATGTTGTTGCTAAAGAAGGGAATATGGTACGGGGGCGGGGGGTAAGGGTGGGGAAGCTGTATGAGTGAAGAAATACTGTTTAAAGATAACAGAACCTAGAGAGAGGGCCATTAAAAGACTGGGACTTAATCAGAATGCAGAATGCTCCCCCTACTTCACATTTCATCACAAAGGCTTCAGTCTGAAAACACTGGGTTATATTTGTTAATGAACAAAAATTTAACCAAGTAAAGATGCAACTGGCTGTACTGAACGTTTTGTGAATTAGGCAACATCAACTAAATAAAATGGTGCTCTGAAGAGAGGTTGTATAAAATGGAAGGTTTTAATAGGTAGAAATTGGGAGGAATAAGAAAACTATTAGCAAAAGTAAAGAAAGGATTATTTCAGGCAGAGTTCCCCTCCCTGAGGGGTCAGGGTGATGGGTCTTATCATACAGATTACCTCATTAACACATTTCTGGAAATGTCAGCCTGACTGATTTAAAATTCCATTTCTGGGAGTAGCTGTAACTGCAGTTAGGTTAGGTTTTAAGTCTTAGGCTCCGCAAAAGTGACTCCACTTGGGCCTGTTGCTTCTTCTTATCTCGTCTGAAAAAGGGGAAATAAATTAACTTTTATGGAGGAGTACATATGAAATTCTCAAAGTCAAGAGGGAAGATGAAAAATAAGGACACTAAAAACATTAGAAGCCTAATACCTGTATCTCCAACAACCATCTCCAACAAGCATTAAACAGTGAAACCCCTAGTCAGATTAATAGACATCATCACGTTCAAGGCCTGTTTACCTCACTTTCTATTGTTTTATACGACATGTATGGATTTTAACAAAAACTTACAAAGCATAATAAAAGGCAAGAAAAAATATTCTGAGGAAACAAAGTCGTCATAAAAACCAGACTCAGATAAGACACAGATTTGAGGATTTTCAGGGAAGTTAAAGTAACTAAAATTAGTTTAAAAGTGTATATTGTAACTCAAAGAAAACCACTAATTTTTTAAAAAGTATAATTGACAAGCTCAGAGAAAATAGGAAATGTAATTACATAAGCTGCTTACGGCAAGGTAGAAAAAGAGGGAAAGAAAAAAAAAACAACAAAGGTAACTAATAGAAAACAGTTTAGAATTGGTAAATTATAATCCAATTATATCAATAATCACTAAAATGTAAATGTCTTAAATACACAAAATAAGATATTATCAGAGTGGATTAAAAAAGTAAGGACAAACATTCTATCTATAAGTCACTCAATTTAAAATAAAGACTCAGGTTAAAAGTTAGACTGCAGAAAGATATACCATGCTAACACTAATAAAAAAGAAAGCTGAAGTAGCTATATTTACTTAAGACAGCAGATTTCATAACAAGGAAAACTATCAAAGATAAAAAGGAGCACTGTTACATAAAAATCAATGGTTCAAATTCCCAACAAAAATAAAAATTTTAATGTGTATGCACCAAAAAGAGCATAAAACTACATGGGACAAAGTAATGAAATTGATAATAGCGATAGGAAAATCTACTAAAATTGTTGGAGACATCACCACCTCTCTATCAGCAATTTATAGATGAAGCAGGTAGAAAATTAGGAGGAATACAGATGACATAAAATGAACCATTAATCAGTTTGATCTAATTGATATTTATAGAAAACTCCATTTAACAGCAGGAAATAAGCCTTATTTTTAAACTCACATAGATCACTCAACACGATTGGCTGAATTCTGCTCCTTAAACATTTATAAGAATATAAACCCTGTTAAGCACATTCTCAAACTACACGGAATTAAACTATAAATCAGGAACAAAAAGGTAGCTGGAATTTTCCCCCAAATATTTGGAAAATAAATAGCATGATTCTAAATAATCAATGGGTCAAAAAAAAGGTCTCAAGAGAAATTTAAAAATTCTTTGAATTAAATGAAAATGAAAACGCAATTTCTCTAAACTTGTAGGATACTGTGAAATCAGTAATTAGAGGGAAATTTATAGCATTAATTGAATATGCCTTCATTTTTTACCTTCATTCTTAAAATTTCCTAAATTATAAGAGGAAGAGTGATAGGGGCATGTTTTGTTATAATTTGGGGGTCTTGTTTCTAGTTCCCAAAATACCTCATGAGAGATAAAAGTAAAAGGAGTATCCTTTGTTATTCATAACATTTCCTTTTCAACACCAGTTTGTGTTAATAAGGTGACTTTTAGAAAGCCCCAAAGGAGGGAGGGTGGTTACCAAGGAAACCAACCATGTGATTAGAGGGTTGGAACTTTTCTTCGGCCACACTAAAGGCCTCTGAAAATGGAAGTGAGGCTGCAGATTGAGTTCATTCACCAACAGCTAATTATTTAATCAATCATGACTATGGACAAAGCCTCCAAAATACCCCAAAGCAATTCAAAAAGCTTCTGGGTTGGTGAACACATGGTGGTGCTGGGAGGGAGGCACACCTGAAGAGGGTGTGGAAGCTCCACACTGGTCCCCCACACCGTGGCCTATGAATCTCTTCCATCTGGATGTTCCTATGCTGTATCCCTTTATAATAGACTGGTAATCTAGTACAGAGGTCCACAATCCCCGGGCCATGGACCGGTATCAATCCGTGGCCTGTTAGGAACTGGGCCGCACAGCAGGAGGTGAGCGGCAATAGAGAGAGCTAGACTTCATCTGTATTTGCACCTGTATTTGTATCTGAGCAGATGCATTAAGACGTGAAAAAATATAGAGATTGGAAAAGAAGAAATAAACATGTTATTCAAACACGACAAAATTGTCTACATAGGAAACCCCAATAATCATATGGCACTACTAAGCAAATATGCAAAGGTGTTAGGGTACAAGGCCAGAATACAAGCATCCACTTACAGATCAATCACTTTCAATATACCAGCAATAAACAACTGGAATTTGAAATTTAAAAAAATACTACCTATGAAAACATTAAAAAAAAGTTGGTATAAATATAACGAAATATTTATGTAGGTATAAATATAATATTTATGAGATCTGTATGTTAAAAACCATAAAAACAGTGACAAAAGAAACAAAAGAAGATTTAAATAGGAGATATACTCTATGTTTATGAATTGGAGAACTCAATACTGTGAAGATTTTTTTTTTAATTTAATATTATTAGTTTCAAGTATACAGTACATTGGTTAGACATTTATATAGTTTATAAAACAATCCCCCAGATCACTTTTTCTCTCCTCTGGCTCTACATCTAGCTATTACTTTACTGATGAATACTGTGAAGATTTTAATTCTTCCCAATTTGATCAAGAGATTCACCACAATGCAAATCAATGTCTTAGTAAGCTATTTAGTAGAGATATTGACAAACTGAGAGTGATAACCAGTTATCCTCTATGTCCACAGAAGAATGAGAATAGGATTATTTAATTTCAATAAATAAGATCATGAAGCTAGCTTCCTCATTAATGGACTTTATTAAAGTGATTTTCATGGATACAGTAGTGCTTCACTTGTTGAGACGAAACAGTAGAATGAATCAACTAAGTTTCCTAACAGTACTTCCTTTTTAAAAGTAATGGTTTGCAGCCTCACTGACTCTCCAGATTGAAGTGTATTCTATCAGATAATATTTAATATTTAAACATGAAAATATTTCACCAGAGGGTATAAAATCGAATGCTGTAAAAAATAAATAGAAGTTAAAAAAAAGAAAAGAAAATATTTCAACTGTAGCAGTATTCACATATTTTTAGAAGTTTATTAAAATACTGTTTTATTCTGACTAACTTGTTCTAGAAAATGTTCTAGAAAATTTCAATAAAAAATGATAGGGCATTGTCATTGACAAAAAAAAGTAATTAAAATTTGGAGACTCCATCTTTCATTTTCCATGTATGGAGCATGCCTGTCTAACACTGTCAGACATTTGACTGTGTTAGGAAATTAGACAGGAAAGTAAAATTTAGCTATTTTATAAATATATGCATTAATTGGATGTCTTGGTACCAAATCAGTCTCTTCAGAACTCCTTATTGACTTCTTTTAATAAGTTTTAATAACAGGTATTCCAAAATTGGTTTCCTGTAAGTTTTTCATCATCCTTAAAATAGATACTTCCTAATTAATCTAATTTTGCTCCAGATTGTATGTACTATAAATGAAGTGTCTGATGTTTAGCAATATCACTTTAATAACTGCATAAAGTTAATATTTCATCATTAAAAATTTTTAAAAATGCCATTGCATTATGGAATATTTTGAGAATAAGGGAAGAAAAATAGTTATCCATGGGCCCACAATCTGGAACAATTACCATTAACATTTTGATATATTACTTTTCAGATATTTTCCTAAGCATAGTTGTTTTATAATTCTTATTTGCTTTATAGACAATACTGTACTGGAAGTAAGAATGTGAGCTCAGAGTCAGATAGAGCAGCTTTGAACACAGATTCAACTACTTGTTTATTTTATTCCTCAGTTTTTTGCTGTTATAAAACAGGCATCGAAAACGTAGAAAATTTTAAACTCAGAGGGCTGTAGTAAAAATTAAATAAGATAATGTATATAGCAAAAGTTTTGGCACAGAAACTCTTCCCAAGTTAGTGCATAACTATGTATGCATAATACATTTGTGGGTTTAATCCTGTAGCCTTCTTTTTCTACTTCATATTGTAAACATAACTTTTCTATGTTGTAGAAATTTCTCAAACATTAATGCTATGATAGATACTATTTGAAGTCTATATAACCATTAAAACATATTTAAATGTTTAAATTATTTTAATATTCATTAGTAAAAACAACTGTAATAAATAGTCCAAATAATAAATTTCTCTGAATCTTGAATCACAAATCAGCAAATCTGAATAGTTTTTTATATTGCTTAAATGTTTGTTAAAAGTAAATAAAAATTTACAAAATAATCAAAGTTTTTTATTTTGTTTCTTTTCTTCTCTGCTTCCCTCAGTAGAGGCAAGCAATTTGTGTACATTTTATATATGCATGTATGTATGTACACTACATTCATATGTACTTGGTTATATTACATAGTATTATTTTTAAAATTTATATAAATATTACCATACTGCATGTAACATTGATTTTTTCAATCAACATGATGCCTGCAGTCCTATCTACATTAATATGTATGAATTCAGCTCATTTATTTTAAATACTATCCAGTACTTTATCACATAAATATACCACTGTTCCCCTACTGTCTAACCTTTTGGTTAATTTCATATTTTTGCTAATACAATAATGGTAAACAAAATATAATTTAAATTCTGGTGAACATGCACTAAAATTTCTCTTGGAGATACACACACATACACACACACACACACACACACACATATACATGAGGGGGTGGGGGGAGAGAGAGAAAGAGGGAGGGAGGGAAGAAGGGAGATCAAATTTATGAAGGAATTTTCATCACTGCCCATTGTGGGTGAGTGTTAAATTTTCTTTACAGCCTCATGTAAGTTAATTGCATTTTTAATCGATTTGTGAGGCTACCTTATATTGCTTATTATATATGGTTTATAATATATTGATTATTAACTATCATTTATATGTGACATACCTTATCTCAGACAGTGGTTTATTTTTTTCACATTATTTAATCAATCGGTCATACAGAATTATTTAATTTTGCATGGTCAAATGTATCATTCTTTTTCTTTAAGATTTCTATTTTTGTCTGATTCAAAAGATTCTTTACAATAGAGAGGTTATAAAGACATTCTGTTATATTCCCTTCTAGTGATTTTAAATTTTCTATATTTTGTTATATCATTTATCTGGAGCATATTTTTATGAATCAAGGTAAAGACCCAATTTGTGTTTTCCATATAAAAATGCATTTGCCTATATCATTAGCAACCACTTTATTTCTTTGCTTATTTCTTAATTACTATAATTCTATTAGTATTCATAACCAATAGTAACAGTTTTCCATTATCTTTTTCTTTATTTAATTTATTCTTCTAAATTGTCAAGTCCTTGACATATCCATTTACAGATATATCTATTTACAGTTCTGGAAGTGAGAAGTCTGAAGTCACTCAAGAGAGTCCGGTTCTTTTTGGAGACTGAGGCGAGAATCTATTTTCCTGCCCTTTTCAACTTCTAGTGGCCACCTGTATTCCTTGGTTATGATTCAGATTATGGCACAAATAAAATGGAATTTATAAGTTTATTTGTACAAGAATTATATTTCTCCAAACAATGTCTCCTTACTCATTTAATGCGTTAATCTGAACAAGGGCCTCCAAATAGTGCCCACATCCTTATCTCGGGAACCAGTGACCATTACATTATATGGCAAAAGTTTGCAGATGTGATTAGGTCTGAACTCGCTGAGGAGATTATCATGGATTATGTGGGCATATGGCTCTTATTATAAAAGTCATTCAGAAGGAGTCAGGTTCAGAGGAAAAGGCCATGTGATGGTGGAAACAGAGATAGAATGATATGCTTTGACAATGGAGTAAGAGACCACAAGCCAAGGAATACTTGGCCACTAGGAGCTGAAAGGGGCAAGAAAATAGAACTGTCAATGGATATACCTATATTGTTTTAATGACACTACAAGTTTGTGGTAATTTGTGACAGTAGCAATATTTTTGGAAATGAATATACTATCCTATAGTAATATTAGTACTTTCCTTTGATTAGCTTTCTTGTTTGATTTAGCTTTCTGTAGTTTTAGATAGAACATTTAGTATTGGTTTATTTTTTATGTAAATCAAGTAAACAGCAAGAGCTGAGTTTTAAATAGGCCTTAATAGGCCCTTTCTCTGAGTGTGTGTTTGCATACGTCCCTGGTTATGGTCATTATACCCAACTGCCACGTCGCCCCTAGTCTTATAAATTCCTTGGTGAGAGTAAGGTTATCTGATCTCAGATGACATAATTAATGTCATAGACCTTTTCACTGTACCAGTGAAAACTTTAGCATAAGTCCTATTTTGTGGCCTCCTTATCCTTTCTCCTACCTTATTATTGACATAGTTTTATAGATGTGGCACTTCTGGTTATAAAATGAATAAGTCAGGGGGAAGTAACAAACAACATAGAGAATATAGTCAACTATACTGTGTTAACTTTGTGTGGTGATGGAAGGGAACTAACTAGACTTTTCATTGTGATCACTTCATAATGTGTATAAATATCGAATCACTGTATTGTACACCTAAACTAATATAATATTGTTGTCAGTTATACTTCAATTTTAAAAAGGCAGCAACTCCAGGAAGCTGTCAGAGTTTGTCTCTACATTTTAAGGGAGTACAAGACACTGTTCCAGATCCTGATATAAAATGATTGGCCTGAGTCCTCAGTGACACAATGGAAATTTTGGTCGTAAGTTACCAAAATAAAATCAAACTTCTCCAAGGCTCTTGCTGAAAATCATGAGCCTCACAAGATTACCCGCCAAATAATAATGCGCGGTTAGGTTTCTTCTTCTAGACTATAAAGAAATTTCTCTTTTTTTGAGCATGGTTATGAATTTTATTATACATACTTTAATATTTGTTATTGCTCATATTACTTAGAACTCCAAAGAATTAAAGTATCTGCTAATCAATTATCTTTATTAGAATATAACAGATATCTGTCTTTGCGTGTGTGTGTAGATATATATTTCCATTTTGGGGGGTTATTTTCTCAGGCTAATTTCCAGAAATGGAATTATTCATTATGAGAGTATGCACTTTCTTAATTTTCTTGATATCACTGACAAATTTCTATCCTAAATGGTTAACATTTCATTTCGTATTGCTGTTTTCAAAGGCACTGTTTATTTTAAAATAAAAGTACTTAAAAGGCTGAAAAATATTTTAATACCATTTTTACCTGACATAGTCATAAAACCTGCTCTAATTCCTGATATTTTAAAACATCCCAAGTGTAATATTTTTATGTGTTTTATCCCATGCTCCAGAAGTGTTGTGCTTTTGAAACTCAAGAAATAATTCATGGTTTTTTTTCTGTCAGAATCAACACTGTAAACTGAATTATCTTTCAGTCAGAAAGGCTGCAATAGAAAGAATAACTTCCCAAAGATCAGAGCTGAATGAGTCACGGGTGTGATGCAGATGAACTGAATCTCCTTGAAGATTTTTGTCGAAGCTCACTGATAAATGAAGGAATATAGAATTCTCACACAGCTGTTTGTATAGGAAATAGAACTCAGACACAGTTAAATATACACTCAGGAAAATAAATACAAAATGAAGGGAAATTATCAAAACTAATATACACATTTTCACACTATAAAAGTACCTGACCCAAAAATATATGAAAAATTACCATTTATAGTAAAGTTAGAAGACCAAACATACAGTATTGGGAAGTGGTTTGCTTTTGGCCAGGGGTTATTTCTCATCAGATTATTTATTTGGTTAAGAAGTAAAAATAAAATGTGTTTAATCAATCAGTTACTTTATAAATATGACAAGCTAACTTGCTTTTATACCCTATATTTACTAATGTTTTCAGTGACGTGTTAACATAAGCGAAAGCCTTCCTGAAATTTTGCCAAGATATTTAGTGATAAGTAGCATGGGTGAGTTACAATCAAAGAAATTCCACACTTTTTTAGCATGTATTTTTCTGATAATTACTGAAACCTTGACTGAAATACTGAGCCTGATCTTGTAGAAGCATGAAATTGTTAATGTGTGTTTTAAGTTTTAAGTAAAGTAGTATGCTAGGGACATGAGAGGAGGAAAGGAAAAAAAACAAGAGTCTCCCAGTTGACCTCAGATTAACTGGTTCCACCAAATCAGGGAATTTGGAAGTTGAGAGGTAGTAGATGAGAGCACCATTTAGCAGGAAGAACGTTCTCATAAGGGCAAGCATGCTTTGGGTCTCAGGACACAAATATTCCTTGACTACTCCACCTAGAATTATAGATATCAATTTTAGCAGCTTTTTTTCCTTCCCTCTATCTTAGAAGACAGTGGTTTTACAGAAACAATTTTGATGATGTAATTGACAGAAAGACACCAGTAGACAAAAGGTCTGGATGCGAGTTCCTTTAGAGCAGGTAAAGGCAAAATAATTTTTGAGTTTATGTAAAGGTAAAATATTTTCTGAAAGACACTGCAGACCTACTAGCTGGGAACAAGTTTTACTAGTATTGAAATTCCAAGAAGGAACCCAGTTTAAGCTGTTATTCCATGTCTTTCAACTGATAAATTTATTCATTCTCACTTGAGGGCAGGGTATTTAAATCGTTTTGATTTCTCTTAACACCTCTGCAGACTCTGGCTACCTGTTTGCATGTCTACTGGCTGCAGATAATTTTGGAATATTTTTAAAGATTACTATAAAAATTTGAATGAATCATTTGCCTATTTTCTATCCTTCAGAGGCGTGGGCTTCCAGTTTGCTGGAATTCTATTTCTGCAGGCAGTGTTTCCATCAGTGAGAAGCTAAGGGTTTTTGTTTTTTTTTTTAATGACATAATCTAGTTTTATCAAAAGTACAAAACAGCGTCATTGGTCTTGGCAGCTGCAATTTTGAGAAAGAAGAAATTTTAGATATCACTAAGCAAAGATATGTTATTTTTTTCTCTGCTTTTAGACCTCTTGGTTTTCTTTTGTTTTTTCAATATTTTTTTATGGTAAATTGAGATAGGTAGGTGCCTTTGCTTTAAGAAGTGGCCTTGCTCTTTGAGGTACTCTGGAAAGAAAGTCTGGAAGCATCTAATCAGGCTCGCTTCATGTTTAAGTTTCACGTTAAAAGGTCCTATAGAGTTTCCAAACATATACACATTCCAATCCTGCTATTCTTTGTAGGAGAGCGGATAAGAGTTTGAGAAATTTGCCCAGATATCAACAGAAGATACATTTTCTTGCTGTTTACTACACAATATACATGAACATAAGAGGCTGGTTCAAGATTCAGGTTCAAGACCCTCTCCCTCTAACCACTCCCACCCTTCCAAATTTCAATGCAGTAAATGGTACTATAAGAACTTGAAAGAGTCCATGTACTCTGCAAGTGCCTATCTTATTCTTGTCTATACTTTTACCAAAATATCATCTGGTTTTTAATATTAATATAACCAAGGGACATTATAAGTATATAAGAAGCACTAGAAGTTTTTAGAATATAGTTTCAGATAATAACCTTGCTTCTTTAATACTATCAGTCCAATTTATTAATAAACAATAGTTTTAAATAATAGTTGTCTATTATGGACACACCAAAAGAGATATTTTACTTGTATAGTTTAACCTGTGTCAGACAGTCTCCTATGAAATCTAAAAGTTAATGTTATAAAAAATCATAAGACAGGTTCTATTATGATCATTATTTCCATTTTAAAGATGTTAAAAATGAGGAATGGAGAGATTAATTGCCTCTCCCATGGTAACAGAATTAATAAAATGAGTTGTGACTTGAAGGCAATCTTGTTATAGAATACTTTTTTTGATCACCGAACAATGGAAGATGAATATTACACAGTTTTTTTCATACCTCAGAAAAATTATAATCGATTGATGACAAAGTTTAGGTATAAGATGATTTTTCTCATGTCAGATGTCTTAGTTTATCATTATGTTTTGCTACATTATTGTTCATTATCTCTGTCCATCCCAGAATCACAGATTCTGGACTAGATGTTATCCCAGACAGATATGACCAGTAAATGCATCTTCTTACTAATCCCGTGTTTTCTTTTACTAAGCTTATTAAGAAATCTCATGGTTACTATTTTCTTTCTTTTTTTTTAGGAACATACTTCAGGCTGCAGATTAAGTCTCTCATTTGCTCTCAGGGTTATAGTGTAAAAACATTAAAATAAATATTATTAAACATTGCTATTTATTCCGATTTTCTTTCAAGTGCATTCTCACATATATTATTGCATGACTATATATTAGTTCAAGCATATCTCATGAATCTTTTAATTTTGGAGTTCAGAATTGGCCATAATCTTTAGTCTACCTGTCCTTAGCCCAAGGACAAGAGGAGACTGGATCTGGTTTTCTCCACACTGTGAAAATATTTACTGACACAAATATTTGATTACTTTTCTAGCAACACAGTGTTTTGCCAAATTTGTTTTTATTATGTTAACTGCGTATGTTTGCCTAAGCTTATTACTAAAACTGATTATTTTTCATTTCATATTTATGCAATTTGAGAAGTTCTTCCAAAATTATATATTCATCTCCACATCTACTGAACTCTATCTTTCAGGATTTTTAATAAGTTGGATTATTTAACAATGGCATTTTTGAACATGTCTTATCCCAAAGAATGTAACAATGAAATTTCCACAAATGTATTATAATGGCCTGAGAATCTGCTTTATTGGTAGTATTAAAGGGGCTTTGGAATGCTATCTAAAATTACTAGCTATAAAATTAGAGTAAATTAGTTAAGACAGAATTCACATTTTAAATACACAAATACTCTATTTCAGTAAGAAATAATTTTATAATATAATATAAATCAGTACATTGCAGTATGAAGATTTTCTAATATTCTGGAAATCATAATTACAGAATTAGCTGTGCAGTTTTAAAAAACTTGTCTAATCTCTCCAAGTAAATTAAGATATTGGGCTAAATAACCTCTAAGATAATTTTATATTTTATTTTATCAATGCCAGTCTATGCATATAATGTCTAGGTATATACATAAAATATAATTTCCTAAACCATTATTCTATTTAAACTATTCTTCATAATGCCAGCTTGTACACAAACTATATAGCTGAGTGAACTGGACATCATGTGGAGTTTGTGTGGTAAGTCAAACCATCATGGAGCCACTCAGAAATTTCACACTATTATCTCACCACATTCGATACCAGAAAACAGAACTGGATTAAACCCAAACCATGAAATTGAGTATTGTTTCTAAATTTATTTACTTCAATATCTGTCATCTGACATTTGATGGTTTTTGATTATCCTTCTTCTAATTTTGATACAATCTTCCAGACAAGATGCCCTTCTGAGCTGATGTATCCACTCCTGTTTCCTATCCTTCATGGTATTGCAGTTGAAACAAAATATATGACTTACGAAGTTCTGCCTATTTTTTCTTTTCAACACCTCTTTTGCACTGTCTCAGTACATTCTGTTCTAAGTAAAATACTTCTTTTTCCCCTTCAATCTCTGTCTCTCAGACTGAGATACACTGTATTTACATTTGTTGTGATAATTATATGACGAAAGTAATTGAAAACATGTCTGCTATATATGTGATATGCAACTGTTAAGAGAAAAATTTTTAAAGCTGAAATTTAAGTAAAATGGCATACCCCTTTCTAATGGTGGACGTTATTAGAGATCTTATCATCATATAATAAGTGATAGATTTCTTTTCAGTCCTCTCTGGTGGACAGTGAGCTCAAGAGCTGGTTCTATGACTCACTCACCTCCATATAGTCAATGCTTCACATAATGGCGGCAATGGAGTTTAGTGTTTTCAAGTAGCAAATAAAACCCAGTTGAGATATCTTAAATTTTATTTAGCCAAATTGCTCGCCAATAAGTTTTGTGCAAAATCACTAAAATTGAGAGAAGAATAATTACTGTTTCCAAACCTTTTTTTTTTTTTTCCCAGCTTAATTCAATTTCATATCAAACTGGTTTTCTTCTGTTAGTAGAACTGTGATATGCTGGGGTACCTGAGATATTGATTCATATTTAGGTATATAATATTGCTAAATAAATTAAATCAAGAGTTGATAGTTTTTCTGTAAAGAGTCCAATAGTATTTTAGGCTTTGTGGACCATACAGCTTCTGTTGCAACTATTCAACTCCGCTGTTGCAGTGAGAAATGAGCCATAGACAATACGTAGATAAACGAGTGTGACTATTTTCCAATCACACTTTATTAATAAAAATAGGCAGCAGGCTTGATTTGGCCCATGAACCATCGTTTGCTGACCCTTGGATTAAATCAATAAAATTGTCCATACTAAAAGTTGAGACTTCACTGGATGGAATGTTAGGTCAGTTGACTTATCTAGCTCTCATTAAGGTATACACATGCTTGGTTCTCATTTGTTATAATCCCTTACAAAATAAGCAGTTTAGATTAAATCAATTTTCTGAAAATGTTTTTTTTAAGATACATTAATAAGAATTATGTGATTAATATATTTGGAATGTGTAGTAATATCCATTAATATGCTCATTTACTTAATAATTATTTAAGCAGAAATACAGTGTACAATATCTCCCAAACCTATTTGACAGGAAAATTTTCCAAGAACTATCTCATGGGGATAGTACTTAAGGGGAACATATTTTGGAAAATACTGAAAAAATATAAATTATCCCTTTAAGTTCTGACTTTCCACTTATAAAATTTAAACAATTTTGTTTTCAGAATATAGTGCCTCCATTATAAAGCATAATGATGGCCACTGTCTCAACAAGGAAGATGAGACCTTTTAATAGTCTTAGACTGTTTCCATATGGAGCTTCTTATGACCAAAAGGTCTACTCTCATTTTAGCCTCAGAATCTGTCCTGTTTTCAACCATTTCTGGTGGGGCGGGGAGAATCCTGGCTTTCATTATAATTTATTATAATATTTCCTCTTTGTTATCCCCTCTGGAAAGAGACTATCATTATTTTCATATATTCATTTTTCTCTTTTTTCTTTTAGTCTGAATTCCCAAGTTTTACTTGAGTAAATAAGCCCTGAATTGGAGATTACATTTGCAGCCCCCACTGCAGCCAGCCTTGAACTTCTGCTTAAATTCTGGAAATACGATGCTGGCTTCTTCCAGGTCCGCCTTTTTGAATGGAAACTGCTTGTCTCCCTTATCCTCTTCTACCTCTTGTGGGCTGAGAAGTGGACATGGTTGTCGAGAGCTATCTCTGGTCATGTTATGAGCAGACTATGGCAGCAGATGCTGAAACAACAAAAATATAAGGAGCCTGGATGCCTCCCTAACCTTATGGCGCACAGGAGCCTATCTCCTTGGCAGTCTTATCTCATTGGCAGTCCTCGTAGGTCATGCTTAACACAAAAGAGAAATAAATTTCTATCTTATTTACACCACTGACATTTGGTGACTTTTGAAATAATTAAATAAATATCCTTAATAATGTATTTATTTCAAGAGTGTCAAGAGTTGTTTCTGTTTCTGCTTTATAATCCACTGTGCTGACTCTTGACTACGAGTTAGATTTACCAGTCAAAATGTTGTATAATCCTGAACTATACATTTTCTTTTAAACTGGTAATGACCTGGTATTACAACTGGAAGACCTCAGATAGAACTGAACTAAAGGGAAGATTTGAATTACCTATATGGAGACATAAAGTCATCGATTAGGTCCTAGAGACGGAAGCGGAGACATTCTTCTTCTGTGTTTTTTCAGATGGTAGCACATGTATTTTATTACCTGCATGTTCTCTGGCAGAAACTACTTCTCTTTCATCAACCACTTTGGGTTATTTACATATAGGACTAACAAAAGGAGACTATATTTGAATAAACATGTGTGAGTACGTTTCTGTGTATGTGCAATTGACTGCACAGCAATTTTCTGAATTACCTACTATTTTCAATTATCCACGCCTCTGTAGCCTTTCATCAGCACGGATAATCAAGTGTTGAGTTCAGTTAACAAACATTAATGTCTGGGAGGCATTAATAAAGCTTGCAAAATGCCTTACTAAGTATTATTTTTATGTTGAATGGAATTAAATAGAAAAATTACTACATGTGTTAAAGAAATATAGGGCAATTTGATTATGGCTCCCTGTAGATATAACTTTTTATATGAGCAATAACAATAAAATCTTAGGTGAAACATTATAATTTTTTACTGCAGTAAATAGTCTATCCGAAGGCTGTTACTTGAATTAATAAAATTTAAAAGCTGTATTTTATTATAATGAAGATTCATTCATATAATTACTTATCTGCATAAAACTTTATATTCAATATAGGACATAGGTATTTCATGGGCTATCATGAATAAAAGTTTTTTTTTTTTTAATTAAACCTCTGTTTCTAGCTTGATTATATCCCTTTGCTTCCAATTTTATAAACTAATCTACTATGCACACTTTGGAAATTTTATTGCTTTTTATTTTTAAAAAAATCTAAATGCCATATTAAAATTTTTAAAAACCAACTCAATTATAGATGCATAAGTTCATTTTGGCATATATGTATTATGGGTTGGGAAATGTCATCACATCCTTCATCATCACATTTTTTGTCTTCCTGTGGTGAACACCTGTGGCTTGCTGGAAATGTGTTTACTTCTCAGGACTATTAAGCACTCTATATTTTTAGAGTGGATCAACTCAGAGTTATTTAACACAGGTGTTTCTATAATTATGATATATTGGGAAATCGACAGTGCTCAATAGCTTTCAGGTTCCCACTTTTAGCTGGATGATAAAACGTGTCCCTTATTCAATGTAGTTTTATTGAAGCACTGACAGAAAGGTAAGCATAAGTTGCTTAATTGACTTTTAATAAACTAAATAGATATTTCTTTTTAAATATTTCACATTTTGTAAATGTACAGAATCATTTTTAAGTTGATTATTTTCACATGATAAATGAAGTTATCTATCTCAAAAATCTAAAAGAAATATCAGATAGTACATTTAAATACCATACAAAATAAATAAATAAATAAATAAAGACTATACCAATTGTATTCTTACATTTACAGAATTTTTGAAGCCCATTTACTTTACTTACTATTACATTTACATAAATATTGAATACATTTATATATGTGCCATATACATTTAATTTTTAAGTTTCAAAATATGAGATACTTTTATATCATATGTTATATAAAACATAATATATACATGTGTGAGTTTAATTTTAAGGCAGTATGTATGTAGTGACCAGTTATCCTCAGGCAAATGATGAATCACAGTAAAATTCCCTTAATTTGATTTTAGAAAACTGTGCTTTAAAGCTGTTAGAACTCCTCCATGGTCTACACTGAATTTTAGATTCTTGCCAACAGAAATATTTTAATGTGTCACCATCTTTCTCACTGAAACATGAATTTATAGGGAGCTTATTTGTGTTTAATAGCACCTTCATCTCATCTTCACTTTCATAACTAGTACTACCTCACCCCATCCCAGTTACTCTGAAGTGGTGGTGAAGGGGCTTGCTCAAATGATCGGCCAGCACAAATAACAAGGAAGAGGAACCGAGAACAGCAGCGGCCCGAGCAACCTCAAGTGTATGCATGTCATTTGCTCACAATGGACCGGCTCTTGGGGGCTTTGGCGAGTGTTTCTGAAACTGACTCTGTTTCACTCAGGTTTGCACCCTTCTTGCCTAAAGAAGTCATTGATACATAGTAAGCACCTAATAAATACAATCAGGCCCTACACTGTCTTCTTGAGACTTTCTAACACTGTCTTTAAGACGGTTTCCAAAACATCATAGCCATTCCTGTGGCTATTGTTGCTGCTGACAACTGTGTCCACACTAATAGGTGAGCACATTATTCAGAGAAAAAAATAATATACATTGTAGATATTGGACAGTAGTACTGTGCAAATGAGTAGGAAGCACAGTAACTTCTTAAACATTTGATGGACAAATAACATAAAATGGGAGTTAACCATAAAATTAATACAGTAGTCTTTTTGCCCTCCTCTCATCCTCCCCCACGAAAAATTCCACGGCTTTGATGAGCAGTTAGTATTTCTGCAGTTCTAACATTGTAATAGCAGGTTTGGATTTTTCTTGCATTCATGGACTAACATGAGTCTGAAAAGAGAATGCTATTTGTTTTGACACCAATTTTTTGGTTTTTTGGTATTTCTTTCTGCCATGACTTTGGATGACATTTAACTTTATAAATGAGATTTAGCTTTAATTTTTCAGAAAAAAAAAAAATTGTTTGTATGAATGAACTAAAATAAAGAAATAAAAAGCAGATGTCCCCTCAGCTTTACTGCAGAACACAATAAGCCCCAGAGACCAAAATGAAGAAGTGAGGATTACGCTCCTTATTCAGTGTTCAACTCCCTTGCTGGAAATGTCCTCAACCTCACATCCTTTGTATGTCTGCACCTATCAAACGGTACTTGAGTAAAAAAGTGTATCAGTCCTTTATAATTTTAAGTGATTGCGGGAAATAAATATGCCTCCCAAGGAACTGCATTTTGAGTCTTATCTTTGAAAAATGAAATAAGTTGTCTTCGATTAAGGAGGCTTCAGTTGAGCAACTTGGGGGGAGGGGCAGTTTATAAAGAGCTTTAAGAGAAGCCTTTGTAGGAAGCAGGAAAACATTGCCCTAGGGGAAAAAAAAGTTTTTAAAAAATGTACGAGGAAAAAGAAAGGCTTTAAGAATCAGTGCTGGAGTACTAATGTCTCTTTGTAACAAATGTTAAGGCCAGGTCCATTTACGCTTTCCTTTTCTATCTACCTCTGGCCATTCCACTCCATAGAGCATACCGCTTATTCATTTCAGACTAATATAATTCCCCAAGTATCACTGCAGACTTTCAAATATTTCTCTCTGCTATTTTTTCTGCTTATAACAGATGTCTCCTGAGAGTCCTGAGGAACTACTATGCATTTTCAAAATTCAATTTAAACATTCCTTTCACTTACCTCATCTCTGCATTAAATCCTTTTCCCCATCAAACTCTTCCCTCATTGAGCTTCTTTTAGCCCTCCATATATGTACCTCCATTTTAACACTTATCAGTATTCTTATAACTCTTCGTTTGCTTCTTAACACATCAGAAGCAACTTGAAGCAAGGAGCCACATATTCTTTGCCTTTGTTTCTCAAGGACCAGAAAAAAATGGTATTATTAAAGTTTCTGATGACATGATAGATATTTTGCAATGTTCTTGTCTTTTGAGGGTTTTCTTCATAGTTTGTAAACTTTAATAAAGTACCTTGAATTATTTTTCTACCACTTTTTTTAAGAAACACTTTAATGAATACTTGTTAATGTCTAAATTTAGACATTATGAACCTGGAAATGTCTATAATTCTTCCCTTTATTCTACCTTCTCTGGCAATTTTAATATGTCCTACCAAAGATATCTCTATTAAAATTAAAGTTGAAAATAGAAGCAATTATTTAGGTTATTTAGTCAAATATCCTAATTTGGGTAAATTTATTTGAATGGCTTGAGTAAAAGCAGAAGTGTCCTATTTTCTAAATAATCTCTATAATTTTTTTTTAATTTGCTTCGCTTCTCAACTATAATTTTTTTCTTACTTCTTCAGTTCCACCCTAGGACTTTGTAGAATTGTTATTACCAACTTAACAATAGCCATTTTTTTTTTGTCTTGAATATTAGAAAATTAATAAAAGGGCATGAATTTAAGCCACGTATGCAAGTTTATTTAAGAATCTACGTGCTGTCAAAACATACATCTGGTCCTTAATCCCTGTTGTGACAATAGAAGCTGTCTGTTCTGCTGAAAAAAAGAGATTAAGGTTCAGATGTGAACTTTAAGAGAGAAAAGAATATTTAAGTATCATAGTTCATTATGCAATAGGAAAAACATTATCTCTTAAGCACAAAGTAGTACACACATATGTTCTGACTCATTCTGCGTCAAAATTTTGTTCCTCTTTCTTAAATCAAACCATAAATACCAAGTACACTTCATCTTCTAAATTATAATAATAATGCAAAATCTTATAATAATAATCAAAATCTGTGGATTCCTGTGCACCAAATGTATTTTAAGGATTTTCAGTACATGAACTACCTTGTTCTCACAAGTACGTAGTTAAAAATCCCTTACAGATAGGAGACTTGAGATCTAGTAAAGGAAGTAACTGCTTGAGGTAACATCTGGTTAGTGACAGAGCTAACATTTAAATCCAGAGAGTTAGATTCAGATTCTCTGTTTTTCAATGAAATAGCATACTTCATCCAACACTATACAGGTAATGTTGTTTGATCCTGGGCCTACATTTTTACTAATCTCAGTATATGTTAATATTTGATGTTAACATCGAACCAAATGCTTTCGTATATACATCATTAATGATAAACTTGGTGAACTTAACAGATGGGTCATAAATGAAATCCAACTGTGAAAATTCCTAAAATGGTATCTTCTTCTTGACTAATTTAACTGCTGAAACAAACCAGTTTTGTTTTTCTCTCTTAGAGATATTATTGAATGATTTATTGCTACACACAGTTTTTTAGTGTGAAAAGTTTTCTAATGTATGTGATGAATTGGGCCTAGGGAAAAAAAAATCTCCTTTACACTACATTTTTTTAATCAACTGAGTATGACAGAAGGTTCAGAGAGAAGTACCGTCTCCATTGGGACCACATATCTCCCGATTTAAGCAGTTCTCCTGGCTATCCTGGTCTGTTTATTCTCAGGATGAATTAAGGGGTGGGAAAGCTTTTATCAGGAGATGCAAACAGGGAGAAGATAAACAGAAATCCATTTTAAGCCAAAATGATACCCATTGTTTTTGGCTCATTGCTGGATTGCGTATTTTCCTGAAATGAGAAAGGAAACTGCATTATCCCAAAAAATATTGTGTGAATTTTAAGGCAGCATTCAGAGGTAGAATACAATTTTAGATTCATATTTGTAAGTGTTAAAGAATTAGCTGTCCACTTTCACGTAGAGGTTAAGAATCCAGACACTATTAGAATCCCAGAACATCAACTCCAAATTTGCAGTTTTGTACTGTTTCTCCAATGGTCCACACCCTTGAGTTTTGTCAAACTTAAGTTCCTCACTATAACATTCAAGCTTGATAACTGGGTTACTGTAAACAGAATGATAAAATGGTTTTTTAAAATAAATTCAATATTTTTCTAAAATAATACCTTATTTTGAAATATTAAGGGTAAAATAAAAAGTAAAACAGTAACAGAAATATATTAATAAAAATATTCGATTTGATTATGATTTTTAATTTTCATGCTTTAAAGCTTAATATTTAATCAACGGAATGATCCTTTTAAAATATAAATGTGCCTATGTTGCTTTTCTTCAAAAGACTACAATGATTTCCCATTAAACTCAGAATAAAACTAAGATTTTTACTAATACCCAAGGGAGAATTTTGGAAAACTTTCAAAGTACTTCGGTTATGCCACGGATTGTGACACAATGATATTTAGTACAGACAGACGTAGAACATTCTGAAATCCAAAAATAATGTCACACAACAAAGACTTGCCCTGCATGTTTCAATATCTGGGGGGGATCTGGACTTGACCCTCACACCATTTTAAATTTAAATGTCATTTACTTTCCCATTTACGAGAAGTCAAAAATCAAGTAGACAAATCAGGTGAAATTAGGGCTATGTTTTTATCAGAATTTTGCCAAGCACTGTTCGCTTTTTGAACAATCACATTGCCATAACCAAAAGTGTCTTCGGTGTTGCATTGCCAGTTCAGGCTACAGCTAGGTATAGGGCCAAGAGTCCCTGTGATTCTACAAACAAGAGCAAGCATCTGGCAGCTTTATTGTGACATAAAGAGTAATTGTGCATTTGCATTGAAATGAGTATTTTTATGTTACTTTATTTTTATTTTTCCTTCATCTCACTTATAAGACATTACATTATCTTTAAAAACACTAGGCATACATATGTTAAATAATCTATGATTTTCATCGAAAGATAGCAAAATTAAAAATATATTGTAGAGGAGAAATTAAAAAAAAAAATTTACTCTATCCTCCTAATTTCTCTGGCTGGGACCTAATGAATTAGACTGACAAAAGACAGATTAACGAGAGGAAAAACAAAAGCAGAGTTCATTACGTGCAGCGTGAATACATACAGGAGAAACTCAGTGACCAGTAACTAAAAGGGGGGGTTAGAAATATGGCTTATATAACATCTTAATGAAGAATAATAAATGTATAGAAAAGTGACAAGACAAAAGAAAAGTTTTAGGTTTCCACGGTCACAAATTGTGACAAGGTAAATATACGGAGGAAACTAATAGAGTAAGGTTTGTTCGCGAAGGGCCATTTTGGCACCATCTTCGTCACCGCCATAAAACTTCCCCAAAAAAGGGATTTATGGCATTCATATGTCAAAAGTTTCTGTTTTTAGTCAGATGAGGAAATCTCTGGGAAACATTTATGCAGCTGCTGAATCTCAAATGTCTTCAGTTCAAAGTAAGTAGTATATTTTGGGGTGTCATATTTTGATCCCCTATAACATATATGTATACATGCACACATACACACACCCACACACACATACACATATTAACCATAAGCAAAGGTACTCAGTTCAATAAGATCAGGAAGCACCGCACTATGCCCTATCCCTGGCTACGTCTATGATTTAACCTATATCACTCTTATTAGTCACTCAGCTCCACACACATTGTCCTTGTACATCTTGAATATGCTCCTAACTCAGGGCTTTGTATTTACTGTTCCATCTACTTGGAGTGCTGGTCTCTCCAACATTCATATACTTATTTTCTCCCTTTCTTCAGGTTTTTATTCAAAAGTCACTTTATCATAGAGGACCACTTTGTCAGTTCTATCTAAAAATAAAAACTCTGCCACTATATCCTCTAGCACCTATCATCATTGTACACCATGTCATATATTTCTTTGAGCTTATTTGATTTATTTTTTGTCTATTTCTTCCCATTAAATATAAATTTCCTAAAACCCCAGAGATTTAATTTATCTATATCCACGTGCTTCTTCATTGTTTTATACATCTAACCCTTTTCTTTTCTAAAGGCACATGTCATGGAAGTGTGAAAAAGAATAGTGATGAGGGGAGTTTGGGATTAACATTTCCCAAATGTTTTACTTTTAGGGGGAAAATAGATTTATATCTGGTATAAAGGACAGTCAAAGATCTACTACAAATGTGACTCAAAATATCATCTGAGTGAATGCACAATCAGCAAAGTATTTAAAGCACAAATTACAAGGGCAGGGAAGCACCTTTGGTAAAGATGCTGATAGAGATCTTTTAATGGCTCTATAGAAAAACAAGGTGACATTGGTTTTATTGAAAAGAAATATATTAACCTCAGTATTTTTAAAATGCAGACAAATCATAGGACGTGGAGGCAAGAGTTATTGCATCTCTTCATACTAAAAGACTGTTGAGAAATAAGTACTTTCTTGAAATTATATTGATAAGCAGAGTGTTGTTAAATTTTATAAAGAATATGAGAGAAAGATAATAGTGAGGATATAATTCTTCACCTAAAGCGAAGGACTAGGAAGTCAGATATCAAGGACAGCACATACATAAAAGTTAGAAATCAATGAATTTTTTTAAACATGTGTAAACCATATGTGTTAATGGGCACACTCTATGTTTTTGAGGGACCATGCCTGATATTCATAATACATGCTCATATCATCAAGGAATAATCTTTAGTTATTCATGGATATCTGGAAGATCTTGAGAAATACAAACCAATGGTATAGTTTATATAGAGAAGGGGAGGAGGAGGAGGAGAAAGAAAGCAAAGAAGAGAAGGAGGGAAGAAGAAAGAACAGAGGCCAAATCAATTAAAATACTCTATAACTTTTAGCCTGGAAAACTCTTATTCATTCTTTTGACAAAGGAAAAATATATCTTCTTTTGGAAGTTTTCCATCATGAAGGCATTGTTTATTCCCTGCTCCCGTGTGCTACCACGATATTTTGTTAAAATTACTGTAATATATAGATTCTTGTACAAAAATGGTAATTATATAATACATTGCTATTTAAATTTATTCTAGATCCGATGCTAGGAAATGAAGAATGAGATTTTTTATGACGTAAATCATGGATTTATAATAAACTTAATTGAGTTTCTGCTTTACTTGAGAGATTTCAGAATATTACTCAACTAACAACAAGGTGGTATGATTGAAAAATATTTATAGAATGGAATATCAGTTAACTTCTATGATGATGTTAAAGGATGAGATAAATACAAGTATCAAAAGTGTATGATCTATTGCTTTGTTTACATACTTTTGTTATGGGTTCATAACACATTCGTAACACAGCAAAGTAGAAAATAAAAATACTGGTTTTAAGCCAACAGATAACTAATTTAACTTCATTATTATTATTATTATTATTATTATTATTATTATTATTATTATTTAGCTTGAAATAAACCTCATGGCAAGAAAAAAATTTTGTAAGTATCTTGTCATATTTACACAAAATGTTCAAACAAGATGTCATAGCTGCTATTACAGTGTTAAAACACTGCTTGACCAATAAAAATCTTAAATATCTTACTTTGCAAATAGCGGTACTGACACAGCAAAGCTCATTAGCAACTGATTTCCATTTATACATGAAATTGTTCGATTGCTAGTTGCTGATGATGAAATATGATATTGATATGTCATCAAAATATGTGCATTTCTTGCATAAGACCTATTGTAAAGAATCTCTTCTATATCTTTGGCAAGGAAGATTTGAAAATCATTGCAGGACATTTGGTCCAAAAAAGTCCATGCTTAGAAGCGTTCTTGGGTTCAAATAGCCTATTAACATTTATTTATGCTTTTTGTTTACAGGATTAATCCATAAAAAAATACTATCATGTTTTATTAATCCAATAATTTTGTGGCTATATTACCAATAATAACCTTTCTTGCCAAAGTAGCCTCGCTGGTAATGGCACATGCAGTTAGGTATATGGGTCAGGGTCAGAATCTTGCTAAAGAGAGGGATTTATGTTAACTATGGACAAATGTCTCCCTGGACGTTTTGAGCAGGACCAAATGTCCACTGATCACTAAAACTGATGGGAGTACAGTGGAAGCAGAAATGTAGTTAAAAATTCAGATAATTTTGTTTTCTTGAACACCATTTAAATGGCACCATTGCCAAATTTATACACCTAAGGCTAAGCACTCTGGTGATATTGTAAAGCAGCAAGTGGAGCAAACATAAAAGAAATCAAAGACAAAATACAACTGAAAACGACAGCTTTAAATCTGCTTAAGAACATATTCAGAAGGCCTCTTTGTGCAGTGTATAAACTTCACTTTTCAGATTGCTTAAATGAAACTGCATCCCACCAGGAGGATAGCTACAAATCCATACATTAAAGAGAAGATAAGATGTAATCTTAGACATTCGCTATTAAAGAAAGGGGGAAAAAGTACCTTGCTTTTCCTCTGATCTCAGCTGAAAATGAACAACTACATAATATTTCAAATGTGTACTACAAGTCTACAACAAAAGTCTTGCAGGTGACAGTGCGGAGATTGCTATTCTTCATTATATTAAGATTTTAACACTTAAATATTAAAATGTTTAAAAGTTAAGTTGTAATAAAGAAGGTTTGTTAAAATGTCAAAATTATCCTTAGAAAGAGAATTTTTGTGATAGTGATGTTTGCCCTTACATTCACCTTTGGTCAGAAAACAGAATTTGAATAATAAATCCAAAAGAAATAGAAGAAACAGAAGTAAAGCCATACTCAACCCTGTCAAAGAACACTGCCTCTCATTTTTACAGTGTATAGTAGAAAACTAAATTAGCTCATTTAAGAAAAGTTTTACATTTTCTCATGTATCCCAGTGGTTCAATGACTCTTTTTGATGTATTCAAATGCAAATTTATTTTTGTTACCCATAGCCCCTTTAAAATATGCTTAGGTAACTGTCGGGGCTTTTTTGTTCACTCATAGATAAAATCTGTTCTACAGATACTTTACATTGCTATTACAGACACAATTTGGTAATCAGAATGTTTAGTCCAAAATATTAATCACAACTCTGAACTTTGATTTAATAGCATATTTTTACCATTTTACATTAACGCCAGCTTGTTTCAGGCTGGAAGTCTTCAGAATTAAAAATATGGGTATAGTTGGCTTTTCTATTTATTCATCTAAATTTCTCTCATAAGCAACTATTTCCCACCCTCTTTTCTAGATGCTGTTTTCAAGGTAAGGATGGTTCTTATTTTAACCATCATACAATACAGTTCAGAGGCCTGACGTATTTTCGGATGGTTTCTTTCTTGAGTTCTAAGGTTCCCACCTTGCCCCCTCTCTCCTGCCTTTCTCTTGACTTTTATTCTAGGTGGGGGTTTTTTTGTTGTTGTTATTGTTTTTGTTTTTTGTTTGTTTTGCCACTTTTTGGGAGCTCTGAATATGCACTTTTAGCTTCTTGCTGCTGTGTTCCCTCCCTGACTGCAGGTGGCGCTATTGGACAGAAGTCAGAACAGCCTGCTCTCTGTACAGTTCACACTAGCTAGGAGAGAATCCTTCAAGCGTCCATTGTTAGAACACATCCAGGGAGTGTACGTAGGTTGACTCCAAAATAGCCTCATTCTCCAAAGATTCATTAAGTGCTTTTTCTTTTGCAAGAGTTCCAAGGTGGGAGTCAGATCCTAGTCAGCTCTCCCTCCCAAATGAAAGCATCACATATTATGCTCTCCATGGAGCCCTGTGAGAGTTTGCACCCCACAAAAATGTTTGACTAGAGGGAGGGAGAAGGGAAAGGAAAGAAAACCACATCATATTTATATCCAAATATATCTTCCCAATAGCTTCTCCCCCAAGACCTCTCTATTCCGTCTCTCCTCTGATATACTTGAGGTGAGAGAATTCAAAAAACTAAGATAAATTTATTTTTATTAATTTTTTTTTTTTTGTAGATTCTACAAATGGTGACTCATCCTTGGAATTTCATATCTATTATACATTAGAGTCAAATACAAAATCTTGAACTTAATAAGTTGTTATACTTTAAAAAATCTTAATTAAATAATAGTAAAAGGGCACTGGTATTCATATATCTGGATGCACTTCTAAGAAGCATTTGAGCAAGAAAATGCCAGGAGATTAAAGGAAGAATGAAAGATTCAGACATAGACCAGAAGAGACCACTGGTTTCTGAAACTTAGGATCCCAGAATATATCTTTCATTGAAAGAGAGCAATTCTGATTATATATAAAATAGATTCCTGCAGGATTTGTTCATTTATTTCTTAAATTCATAAAAATAAACATGACTATCTTGTAACAAGCTATGTGCAGTGAGCTGCAATGCTGTGCAAGAACACCCAACATTAGTCTTACTTTACGCAAATAGTTACAATACCTTTGTAATGAGAAGTTCCTATAGTATCTTCCAAGCATTTTTATAAAAATAAAAAAAAGTGACAGTGCAAAACATTCAATGTGGGAGTATAAATTCATTTGTCTTCTCACTGCCTAGCTAATATCACTGGTTTAATTTAATTTTAGTAAATTATGACTATGATTTGGTATGTGAACTTTGCATTCTATTAGTTATGAATCCCTCAGATTTTCAAATGAGAACTTAAGTCAACAGAAATACACCACTCTTCGAAACTATCTGAACTTTTCAAGACTCGATCTGGTGATCTTAACCATGTTTAACAAGATATATGGCCTTTAGGAGATAAAAAATATTTAGCTGTCTTTCAGTGATGACAAATAATTTAACTATAAAGTTAAATATACTCAAACATGAAACTTGTAATAAACTCATATCATTTATACAAATACAAAGCCAATGATTACTAATTAAATATAAATTACAATAAAATATTGATGAATTAGACGATAAATTAATATAACGTGGCAGATAATGTTTTGGTAAAACTAAATCACCACTTAAAATATAAAAACAGTGTTACCACATCAATATGGGATGTTTTTTTTTTTTTAGTTTTTCTTTTATTTCTTAATTTATTTTATTTATTTTTATTATGGTAACATTGGTTAATGAAATCCAGTAAATTTCAGGTGTACAATTCAACACTAAGGTGTATATATGTATACTGCATTGTAATATGGGTTTTTCGAGTACAATATACTTACTCTAGTGACAGGTATATGATGATTACATTCTTGAATCAATTTTAGTTTTATTATTCATAATACTCTAAAATTTGAGTTTATACTGTATGCCATGAGGTCCCATGACCTTGGCTTAGCAAGAATACTGTCTACTTTTTCCTCGACCTCCATTCTTTTCTCATTAACCTGAAACCATTAAAAAGTAAAATGATTTGCTGACTCAACAACTCATAAACATAGAAGTAAATACACTTACTGAATTCACTCTATGATCTAGCCATTATAGTTATAATTAACTATCCAGTCCTAAGATAACCATTGAAATGATGCAAAATATACTACCGGTAACTGTTTAAACTTAAATTAAAATAAATACAGACACTTAAATTTTTTTCATGGTAATCACCAAGAAAAAGAAGAGGAAGGAGGAGGAGAGGGAGAGGAAGATGGAGAAGAAAAAGAAGAGGAGAAATTTTCAGAACCTTCAGGAATAGATGGCTCCCTGGGAGACAGTGATTTAGGCTTTGTGATTCTTTGATCTAAAGTACAAAGTTTAAATTTTTTATAAAACAGTAATTTTATATTAGGCTATCAAATCACATATTCCTATTTAGTTTTATTTATTGTTTTTAAATATTTGATCTGTATATATATATATATATACATAAAATATATGTGACACACAAATTATGAAGCATGAAAGAGTACCTGAGAACCTACAGACAATTTAAGAACTGCAAAATAACTATAACTCTGTAAGTCTCTACATCTAATACTTTCTTCACTCAGGATTCCCAATCCCTGATGGCTCGCCTCCCTGTCCAAAAGTGATAACATTCTGAATTTTGAACTTATCATCCTTTGCCTTTTAATTTATATTTTTATCACATGTTTATCTTTAAACAGTATAGTGTTTGCCTTTTTTATTCTTAGTTTTTTAAAAAATGGCAATAAAATGTATATAGCATTTCATGGGTGTTTTTCACCTATTCTCTTGTTGCTGGCTCACATTCATTTTTCTACCTTTTACCTCCTTGTACAGTTCAAAGTTAATTTATATTTATTTCTTGAAATGTCAACAATGAAATCCATGAGGGTCTAAATCTGTTGTTGCTTTCCTACCCACATAAATTTTCATGTGATTGTGTGTATGCGTATATATATTAATATTTGATTGTAAGCTTATTATTTAGTAATTAGTAATTTGCAGAAACCTGGGGCCTAAATTAATAATGCTTTCTCTCAACAAATATTCATTTCTCTTTGGTAGGATCAATGTTGTGCCACCGATGTAGGCCCATTTCATGGCCCATGGTCTTATCTCTCCTACTAGAACTGATAATCATCTCTCCACCCCACAGAGAACCCTAATATCCCGTAACCGTAGTGCTATTTTGGCCAGTGAGCATTTTCTATAGTGTGCTGCATGCCCCTTCAAATTCATAAGACTTATATTTTATGCAGAATTTAGTTCTTTAATAGTAAGCTTCCAAAAGTATCTTGTCAGGAAATGTGCTAGAAGCAGGTACCATAACTGGCCTGTTCAAATTACACCTGGTTATTTTTTTAATCATATTTTTGTAATAATGAAATTTATTCTTTCAAGAAATCAAGAATTTTCATATAACCAAAAACAGAGAACAAAGAATCTTGGGATTATAATAAATTACCTATTTCACATTTAATGATATTTATTTTAAAGTGCATTACAAAAGTATAAATTAAGTAAATTTTATATTTATATATATATACAATTTTAATATCGTTATGTAAGTATCTCCTCAAATTACTGAGTTTTTTTGTGCTCTTTTAACCTATTTTGGGTGTGTTGGAGGGGGTAACTGGGAGCCAAAAAAAAACTTTTTATTTTAGTTTTCATGTTCTTTTGTGTAGTCACATCATCTGCACAGTAGATTGATGATAGTACATGTATTTAAATTAATAACATATAACAAATATATTAGTTTACTTTGAAAGATTCTTTTTCCCAAAATTAAGGTATTTTCTAGTCAATTGCTTCTGCCTGCTTCTTTAATTGAGGGTATTTGAAAGTCAAGTCATTAACAGCAGAACTGTTTTAACAAAGATTGGTACCTAAACTAAGTCTAAGTCTGATCAATCTAGTTTCTCAGGCTAAGAATGTATGATTAGGATGAGCTTCATATGGTTTAGTCATGGAATGAAAGACATGAGACATGAGAGCAATGCAGGGGCCACCTTTTATCAGCCATGAAGAGAAGAGAGCAGAGAAGACTCATCTAGAGAGAAGAAAGACTAAAGCAGCAGAAGTAAAAGATAAAAAAGAAGAAAATATGATTCCAACTGTTTTTTATTGCATGGCTCCAACCCCTTCCTTAGTACCTTCTGTCCTTGTGTCCCATGAGATGCTACTATGCCCTTAAAGTATATTTCGTTGCTGTCTTGTCCTTTCTTTCTTGAATTTATTCTGTTACTTGCAACCAGAGCCCAAACTAATTTTAATTTAAGCTTTGGATAAAAGCACAGAAAATGAATTTTCTCTACTAGCAATATGCTTACCAGGTCTACTATATAACTCTGGGCACATTACTTAAACTATTTTATGTAAAATGTAAGCAATAATATCTCTACTTCTTGTGTTGATTAAGTAAATTAATTCCTATAAAATGCTTAAAACAGTGCTTTCACATAGTAAGCACTATGTGTGTTGACTCTTATCTGTATCAGCCCCATTTTGGAAAAATTTTTAATTTATCGATTCCATACTATATGTCACATGTTAATGTAGCAGGAAGCAATAGGGTCCAATTGACTACTGTACTAGCTTCTTTTTTTTCTGGAGTTGGTTGACAGTGCTTCTTTAGAAAAGAGTGTGGGATAAAGGAGAACTTTTTAAATAATTACATCTGACAAAAACTATTCAAAAAATTTTAAAGTAAATCTTTTAAGAAATGTTTTGCCACATTTTAGGCCGATGTTTCTAATATGTACCACATTCTCATCTGGAAATAAACCAAATAACTCTCAATACTTACAATGTTGAAAAGTAACAATCTTTAAATAGGTCACGATTGCTCTTACGTTTAACACCACCTGCTGCTTTAATATAAATGGACATTTAAAATGAAAAGAGTTCACTATTAATGAACCATGTAGTCAAGGTCATAGTAATTTCTTGTCTGCAGTGAAGTACTTCCTTTAGAGTCTTAGCCTTCTCTTGAAGAACTAATGCGTTCAGCTTTAAATAATAAACTAAACTGGTCTCTCTTGTGTCAAAATGTTGGCCAGGTGGCCAGAAAGATAACATGACAACTTTAGGAAGGAATTTCCTGCTCCTTCATACCTTATGAACTAATTCTTTCATTCCTCTTCAAATGCTGGCAGGCAAAGCAAGAATGTTCTTCTGAGAGCATGGGAGAAAAAAAGAACATTCCACTGCATTTCAGCAAATCCATGAGTGAATATAGCCATATATTTCTAAAACCAAACTAAAGTGTTATCCCTTTATTCATTTTCGGAAAGACTAAGGAAAAAAGTGTGTGTGTGTGTGTGTGTGTGTGTGTGTGTGTGTGTGTGTGTGTAATTTCTCCCGAATAAGCAACATGAACAATGGATCATGGGACTCAATCGCTAAGCTGTTATGCGAAAAAATGGGAAACTGTGATGTTTATCACAATTTAAGTAAAATTTAAAATGACCCAGAAAACTATTAAAGATATAAAATAGATTCATGTGATATATTAAGCTAACATGTTTTTCCTCCAAAGGAACTTGCTTGGGGGTTTGTGAAATTGACATCAATTGCTATATGCAGACTTGTCACACTTGTAACATTTCTCTACTGGGGGCTCATGAAATATTCCTCCTCTGTAAAATACACTATCTGAAAAGTACGTGTGTCTATGGTCATAGG
The DNA here is from genome assembly GCF_000325575.1 of Pteropus alecto. Lineage (NCBI taxonomy): Eukaryota > Metazoa > Chordata > Mammalia > Chiroptera > Pteropodidae > Pteropus > Pteropus alecto. The sequence continues at coordinate 2,662,879 of NW_006432227.1, read as the reverse complement.
TGTTCAATTTGTACCTTGGACTATGAATCTGCAAGGAGAAGACTCCTTAGAAATGGGATCATCATATTAGTTTTCCACAGCTGTTTAACAAATTACCACAAATGTAGTGGCCTAAAACAAGGCACATTCATTATCTCACAGTTCTGCAGGACAGAAGTCTGATATAGGTTTTACCTGGCTAACATCAAGGGGATGGAAAGGGCTGTGTCCTTTTCTGGAATCTCTAAGGCAGAAGCTGGTTTCCTTGACTTTTTCAGCTTGTAGAGTTCACCCCAAAATCTTGGCTTAAGGTGCCTTTCTCCAACTTCAAAAGGGTGGGTTGAATCCTCCTTACATTGCATCAACCTGACTTCCTCTTCTGCATTTCTCTTCCGCCTTTAAGTGGTAACATTGGGCCCACCCATATAATCTATAATAATTTTGTTATGTTAAGGTCAACTGTTCAGCAAATTTAGTTTCATCTGCAATCTTAATTGCCTTTTGCCATGTAACAGACCATATTTACTCATTCCTGGGGTTAGGAAGTAGATACGCTGGGAGTGAGGAAATACATTATTTTGTTTACCAGAAGGACAATATTTACTTTTAGTGTTGTTTAAATTGTACTGCTCGATGCTAATTTTCATAGAAAAGATCAATTTAATAACTGTCTCCTTTTGTTGAAAAGTTATACTTATGGATATGTAATAGAACCATTACTTGATATTCAGGTAACAGACTGGATACTGTCAATGAAAAGATAGAATAATTATTGGAAAAACTACCTCTTTCATTTAAAGTGAAATGAGTAACAAACTGTGGATGCAATTTACTCTACTTATTGAAAATCAAAATAATGATTGTCATATGTACTATTCATTATTCTTTTGATGAACTCAGTTTCACAGTTTAATAAACAAGCAAACTTTGAATATGGCCACATGATAAAACCAAACAATGGTTTAAAGACATGCAAATAAAGTAACTTGAATGGAATACAAGAAGACTGAATGTTGAAATGAAGAAACAAAATAAATCAATTGCTAATTTTAGATTTAAAATCGACATTAAAGACCTTGACAAATCATGCATCTAGCTGAGTCATATATGAATTAAACATACTGTGCATGAAACAGAACACTTCAGTTTTAGAGTTTCCATTTTTGAGAAAAATTATTTCAATTTAGGTATCATTTTGCAAGTAACAAAAAATAAACATTTGTAGTAATCTTGTATAAGCAACACTTAAAGTCTTCTGCACTCCTGACATAGAGTTAAGCTAATTATAAGCATTTACTATGTGTTAGAAACAAAGATTTTACATACTTTAATTCATGTAGTCTTCAAAAAATTAACACTAGGAAGTTGATATTATCTCCGTTTTAGAGACTTAGAAACTGAAGCACTAAGAGATTAAATAACTTGTTTAGGAATATCTAGGCAATAAGAGTTAGAGGTGGCATTTCTAACCTACAGGGCCTGGTTCCACGACCTGAACTATTGAGTGGTATTGTCCTGCTTTCTAACTTGGGTTACATGCAAATCTTTTCCCTCTTAAATAGAAGATGCATTACAGTTTGCATTGTTGAGTTTTGAGTAGTTATTCTGCAGAAACACACACATACATGTGTGAGCTATGCTATATTATATATGATATATATGATATATAACATATGTAACATATATGCATTATTCATCTAAGCACTATATTTTCAACCTCAAAAAATACAGTCTTTGTGCCTTCCAAATGTATAGCACATAGCTTTTCACAGTAGAGAAAGAACAAAAGTCAGTTGAGGCTGGCTTGGTATTATTTCTACTGGACTTGGATATGAATGCGTGCTATCACTCTTAGTTTAATACTTTGGAGAGAGTACAAGCTCAACATGACCACAGATTACTTTCCTACTGCCCTGTAACAAATTATCATAAATTTTGCGGTGTAAAATACCATTTATTTTACAGTTTCCAAGTCAAGAGTCCAGACATGGATTAGCTGGATCTTCTGCTCTGGGTCTCCCCAGGCTGAAATTAAGGCATTGGCAAGTACTGCAATCACATTTTAGATTTGGAGTCCTTTTCCAAACTCATTGATTGCTGGCAGAATTCATTTCTTTGTAATTTTATAGGACGGAGGCCCTCAGCTCCAAGAGGCCACCCATTGTTTTCTCTCCATGGTCTTCACAGCATGGCAGTCAATTTTCTCAGGGCTAACAGGGGACCATCTTTCTGATACTTTGCTTTCTTTTAAATGGCTCATGTAGGTCAGGTCTACCCAGGATAATCTCCCTCCTGATTAAGTCACAGTGAACTACTTGTTAATCTAATCGCAGGAATGACATCCTATCATATTCACAGGTTCAGTAAATTCAAGAGAAGGGAATAATATAGGGTATATATGTCAGGGGCAGGAAATCTGGGGTGCCGTAGAATTCTGTCTACCACAGATCATTTTCCCAAATTTGATACAAACATTATCAACCTCCCTTCTTCCAGATTAGAAAAGGCTTTAACTCTTAAAAATCAGCAATCTAATGGATGTAGTTTTAATATCAAGATGAATGCTTTTCATGTATATTTCAAATATACAATGCTATTTTGATGTTTCTACACTTAAATGCCTTCATTCCTATTCTATGCCAAGCTGTCATTTGAGAACTTGAATATGAAAAATAAATATTTGGATTTATTTTTAAATTATTTGTGGTAAATATTTTAATGCTGAACTTTTTAATACTATGGTAACATTTTAATATATTTAATTTATTAAAAGATGGAGACTTCATTCTGTTTTAAAAAGCAGATAAATTGACCTACATTAATGAAAAATAAACACAATAGCTTAAGTATGATATAAAACTTCTAAGAATTAAGGGATTGGAAGTATCTTACTGAATGAAAGATATTCATGCTTTATAGAAGGTAGTTAAATTACCATAGGTGCCTCAAAATATCAGTTAAATCTAATGACTTTTTGGGAGTCTTTGAGAGTCAGAAATATAGGGTCAGTTTAGCATAAGTAATAAAAAAATATATTATCACCTTTCACATTTTTGGTTTCTAGTCCTCAAAAACATTTTCCCATGGTGAATAAATTCCTTCTCCAACTGTTAATCTTATGCTCACTTTCTAGATGCCAGTGGGAGATTCTATACAGCAGGAAATATTTTCCAGCTTAACGGCAGGAACCAAAATAATATTAGCTGAAATGTAGAACTGTCTCTCCCACTGGGACTGGGAGGCCAAGCAGGGGAGCCTTATGTATTTTAGCATCTCCTGTGATAATTTTTAGAAATTGGTGTGTCACATTACAAATTTCACCTGGTGGCAATCTACTGACATATGGCCACAGCAGATGCTTAGCTACAACTTGACCTGGAACTGAAAGTTCATTGTAAGGATAAGCAACGTTAGCACTCCTCTAAACAGCAGGTCATTTGACTAAAATACATATCTACTTCTTATTCATAGAAGATAATCGTGGCATTTTGAATATGCATGTTGTTTATAACCACAAAGCTTAAATAACATTGTTTACATAAGGTAATTGATCTCCATGAAACAAAATTAATTCTCACATTTAACTATCTGTCTATAAGCTAGTTCTCTAACATTCGGGATATCATTTTTCAAGACACAATGTAATAAATGGTGTTTATATTCTCAAGTTAGTCTGCTTTCTTCATAGACTTATAATTTAAAACAATGCGAGTTAATGATAATATAGTTAAGTATATAATAGTTGTTATTCTAGCACAGTTAATTGCTATAAAATAAAACAAACTACTAGTAAAAGTACTTATTATAATCAAGTTAACCAAATTAATAGAAGAACTTCTGGTTGCTCCCTTGATTTCTAAATATAAATGATACTAGGTTTTATTAAATATTATTTACTTCAAGTCATATACATTGCATTTCTTATAAGGTATATACAGCACTGCTAATAATTCACATGTGTCAGCTTTGATTAGGATAAAATTCTATCTCCCAAGTAAAATGCAGAGAAGTCCTTATCCAGCATAGCCCTGTTATGTAATATGTATTCTTTCAGGTTATCTACTGTCATAGGTGCTTGAGATCATTAATCCTCTGTTCATCTGAATTCTCTTATCAATTATTTCCTGGCATGTTTAAATATGTGTGTGTGTGTGTGCGTGTGTGTGTGTACTCTTTGCAACTACTTTTGTTGATTGTTGTTTTGTGCTTGTTTTCTCCCTGTGGTAGGAGTCTTCCATGTCAGTTATCTATTGTTGAAGAGTCAATCATGTCAGGAATTATTGGTTTAAAATAAAAAGTTATGATTTGTCATGTTCTTGTGGGTTGACTGCACTTAGCTGGTTGGTTCTTATCTGACATCACTCATGTCACATGGTTGTCCAAAGAAAGTAATGGATAGTCAGACTTCCTATAAAATTATTTTATTCTAATTCCTTGCTATTTTTTTTCTATTTGTCTCATTTTTCTCTCTTCCTTTCCTGTTTTCATTAAGTAATTTTACCTTCTCTATCGAATTTTTAGCATAATTTTTTTAAATTGTAAGAATTATAAGATAATTTTTATTCTTTTCACAATCTACTATTGGTAAATACTACTACACTTCAGGTATAGTGTAAATCTTATAACATCAAGTCTCACTTTAACTCCCCTCCTATGCCTTTTTCTCTTATCATACTTGTTCTATTTCTCTGATAAACTTTAAAATTCGTTGTTATTTTCTTTTAAGCAGTCATTCTTTCCAAAGAAATTTAAAGAGAAAATATCCTTTTATATTTATATGCATATTCGCCATTTCCATTTGATAATTTATATGGAACTGAATTTTAGTTTGCTATAGATTTCCTTGGACATCATAACTTTTTTTAAGTATATCTTGTGACACAGGTCTCTTAGTGGTAAATCTCTCAGCACCGGTTTATCTCAAATATTTCTTTACTCCTCCCTCCACATTTTTGAAGGACATTTTCAATAAATACAGAATTCTGATCTTCAGTAATCTACTAAGCTCATCTAGTGAATTCTTCATTTCAGATATTGACTTTTCCAATCAAATCTTTATTTGATATATTTTTATATTTTTCCCTATCTCTTTTCTCATTGTCTTCCTTTTTCTTCTTACTCTCTTTACCAAATTTAAAACAGCCATTTAAAACCATGATGCTAATTTCAACAACTTTGCATCTCTAGTTGTATTTCTTTAGACTATTTTTTTCCAGGTTATGGGTCCCATTACGAATTTTATTGTATGCTGGACATTCTAAATGTTATAATGTTGAGAACAAATTTTATTGTGTTCCTTTAAACATTCCTAAGCTTTTTAGGGGGATGTGGGGGGGTGAGGCAGTTCATTTATTAATGGGTCAGCTTTATTTTTTAGATACTTGTTTTTAAGTGAATTAAGATAGCCTATAAGACTTCTCATTAGAGTCAACTTAATCCTTAGGCATGGCCTTTCAAGGGATTAACTGAATTCCTGTTGTATGCAAATAGGTCTCTTGGCTACCTGTTTGATATTCTTACATATTCCAGTATACTGTCCAGTTTTCACTGTCCCAAGGTAATTTTTATCTCAGATTCATGGAGACTTACAACTCATATTCACCATTTATAATACAGTCAAGAACTTAAGGAGACTCCTACATAAATTTGTGGACCTTCTTCTCTGTTCAGCGCCCTCCCCTCTGGTATTCTGCCGCTCAAATCCCAGCCAACCTTATAGCCGTGAACTCCAATCTCAACCTTCTCCAGGCTTCTCTACTCAGCCCCAGCACCACTTTCCTATTCCACGGAAGTTTGAAAAGGGCCTCCAGTCAAAGTGCTAGAACCGCCTTAGTGACTTTCTTTTTCTCAGATACCATATAATAATGTGCTTATATCCAACATCTGAAAAGTTTGTTGGTATATACTTTTTTTTTTAGCAGGAGAGTTAGTTTGGTGGCAATTACTGCATCATAGCCAAAAAGTAGAAATCTCATAGTGATAAATTGAGGCAAATTTTGTGATTTCTAATTGAGAGAACTCGGTTTTAGAAAATTTAAATATTTTGCCCATGGTTATAAGTCATCATTGGAGCAAAGTTACACATTCCAGTGGGTTTATTGCTCAAGCAAGCCACTGAAGCTCCTGCTTCAATTAAATATGCCTAAATCAGCTTCTCAGACACTTATAACAAAGCACTGGTGACAAAAGTTATGCCATTTAATTCAGTGAATTGGATGTGAAAGACCAGTTAGATTTGGTACTTCAGTGACAACATATTTTTTGAGGTTAATATGCCTATAAAATGTTAGGTATATGTTTACAATGAAAACACGTTTTAGAGTAAGTGTATACCTAATTCAATCACTCCTGATTTCAGTATCATATCTAGATTCATAATGCTATAAGCACAATTAAATAATCAGAGAAAAGAGAAAAAATACACACTACTATAGCTTTAAGCATATCAGATAAGCCTGTTAGACTATCACTTGTATCCATTGTCATTATTACAGAAATCATTAAATATTTTAGATAGGAAAGGAATGGAAAATGGAATAGGACAAAGCAAGCATTCTGAGGTTGAACTATGATATATGTAGACATATTAGATGTATACTAAAGTAAATTGCTAGACTGAAAAACTGACAAATGTCATTCAGACAACTGGAATATGTCTATTAGGCATGTCAATTCTAGTCCCAGATGAAGAGACAAATGAAATAGACAAATATGTGCTTATAGATATTCACTGAAGATGCGATCCTAAAGACACACACCTTGATCCTGCCACATGCTTCACTGCTGTATACAGTACATGTATATATACTGAAATATTCTGAGAAAAGCTAAGATCTTTATAGAAAGTTAATTCATTCATAGTTTGTTTATCATTCTATATCTACTCTACCAGGAAGAGGTATAAAGGATATAGGATAGGCTTCAGACATGGAGAAAGCTGTATGTGAGTGGGTAAGAGGAAAATTTTTTCCTCACTTTGAATCTTGTGTCCACATATTTTTAGCTGGGGAACCTTCAACCAGTTATTTAATACCTCTAAGTCTCTCATTTAAAAATAGGTATTTTGGGTGGTAAATACATAATGCAATGTACATATGATGTATTATTGAACTCTACACTTGAAATCTATATAATTTTATTAACCAATGTCACCCCAATGAATTAAATAAAATAAAAATAAATTTAAAAAAACAAAAGTAAGTGTTTAATAATTGCTATAAAACTTATTTTAATATAACATCTAAGATTATATACTATGTATAAAGTATTTAAAGAATATAAAACACATACAAATCATTTATTAAATGTATATTTTAGCATATCTTATAAACATATCATCTATGAACAAATTATTACTTTCGAAGTTGATTCTAGTATAAATCATAATTACCATGTTAAAACCATATATTCCAAGGAATGCCCACCCCAATAATTATATACATTTTATGACCTTATCTATATGAGGCAATATTTATTTTTATAGCTGTCTTAGTTATAATGATGATATACATAAGGACAGCAATAGAAGCCTCTTATCAGCCTCCAAAATGTTACTGCTACAGAAAATACCTTCTATTAACCCCACAATTTCTAAACCTAGTGAGGTTCTGGGAGGCGACTGAAAGAGAATATTCCCATGATTCCAAGAAGAGAATAGAAGGAAAGAAAAGAATCGAAGGAAAGAAAAGAATAGAAGGAAAGAAAAAAAAAAAAAAGAAAAAAAAAACCTCTCATGGATGAATATGCAAAGCCTTCCTGTGCTTCAAATTGCAGTGAACTGAAGTGATAGAGCAACTTGAGCAGACAACTGCGGGAGGTGAGAAACAGCCACATTTGTAAAGCAAATATTGGTGCAACAAAAAAGAAGTGAGATGCCTGATGTGATCAAAATACCAGTGTCATTGTTTCAAAAAATGAATCTCATTTCCATCAAATTAAGAAGCATGATTTCAGAGTAAGTACAGAAATTAAAGTTTTAGAAGGGCCAGCTGAGTCCAGTACCCACATACTATAACCACGTGATAAAATCATGTTTCATTTTGACTGACTTGGACATAAAGAATAGAAGTATTACACTATACAAAATATAAAGATTTAGGGGTAAAACTGAAATGACCCTCCTAAGAAAAGAAAAGTGAACATATTCCTTCTGACTATTTTCTATTTCTTTTACCTAACATTTAGATGTTTACATTTCTCAAAATGTTTTCATTCTCACTCTCTGTCTCTCCCCCATCCCCGACACACATACAAACACACACATTCTGATTACTTACAAAAATTTCTGGGGGGTGGGGGGGAGAAACAGGGACTATTTTAATTTCTATTTATAGAATACAAAACTGAAATCCAAACAGATGAAAGGTTTGGCATGTTTTCATAAAACAGTAATCAATAAAGCATGAGCAAAAACCAACCCTCTAAGTTTACGTTTCGTTTGTTTTTTTCCAATACCACAGAATAGGGAGATGTTATAAAGAATTCACTGCCCTTCTCTATCCCATTATTTCATGTACACAATACCATGTGGCTCTCAGAGAAGATAAATTTCTCTAATGAGACATCTTATGTAAGTTGTTGGAACTTCCATAGCTAACTACCAAGTCAGGTCAATAATATCCACTGGTGCATTTAGTATGAAAAATCAGTTTTCTCAATGGACTTAGGAGTTTCTATGAAAAAAAAAAAAAAATCCTGAGGGAGGCAATACCTTGCAAGGCAGACAGCCCTTAATTCTACACATGGCTTTTTCTTACCCTCAAATTCATGTACAGTGAACTAACATGGAGATTCCTGCATCATGATTTTGACTGTGAGGTTCTCACATTGTAGCCAACTCATAGTTTTATATTTTGTACTAATTTAAAAGAATCTTGTAGAAATGTTATAAATAAAACAGTATGGGCATAATAATTATCTTTGAAAATATTTTTTCCTTTGGTATAAATTATCTCACCATCTAATGTATATCTCCTTAGGTTATGCAGTGTTTATGTGGAGAGTGTGGTGAGTGAAGAGAAACTCTCCACATGACAAAGCCAGGTATTTTCAGGGTGTATGAAAAATGCAATTTTGGTGACAATTCACCCAATATAAATGTGCATAGTTTTCTCAATGGACTTAGGAGTTATCTAATCAATTCCATAAGCTATCTTTATATTGGTAATTGCTTTTTAGCACTGTAGTTTTTTAATATTCTTCACCTTCGACTTAGAGCAGAAGGTAGAAGGTACTGAGGCAAGGATCTGGGACAGTTTTCAACATGCCTGAACATATAGTTCTGAAAATCCTTGATGTTTAAAAAAAAATAATAATAACTTTTAGAATGGCTACACTTAAAAATATTGCTAATACCAATGAAGCATCTGTGTTTTTATACTCCAAAGTTGAATTATTAGGGGGGATAAAATAAAGCATGCAATACCTACATACAGGAGAGGGTAGGGGAGTGTTCAACAAATGCACAACTGTAGTTGCAAAATCTCCAAAATTGCCTATGCACATTGTAATGAGAGCACATTCTCTTTCTCTGTGGATTCTGGCAGGCAGGTAAAATAAATGACCACGAAATAATGATATGCAAAAAGGAGACAGGTATTTCAGAGAAGAAAAGCACATCTAGAATGGAGAACAAGTTAGAAAACATAGAGGTAGTGGAAGATGGAGCTGACTGGAGTCAGATGTACTTCTACGGAATCTTAGTTCTTTAATTTGGATAAGTTCCAAAAAGCAGTCTTTCTATGGTACAGAGCAAATAGTTAGATACCATTTACCTAAGCACAATGAGCAGATGAAAAAGAATCCACAGGCTTATAAGACCAAAGTGGTCTTTTTTCAATACAAAGCCTCAGGTGACAGCCAGTGTCGTTTGCTTTCTGAGAATTGCAGGAGGTTAAATGAATCAGACGGTTAATGGAAATTTTTCCAGAGGCAGCTACTTCCAGGGAGAACCTCAACCAAAGACGAAAAAAATTCCACCTCCAGAATCTATTAAAACAGCTTAATCTAAATTATTATCCTTCAAACTTTGTAAAAGTAGTTTTGTACAAAATCAGAAAATATGAAGCCGTTCACTAATTCAGGCTGTATCCTTGAGGAAAAGTTTCTTTACCTGACTAATGTCAGGATTTGACACTGGGTCCACAATGAGCTGGGGAATCAATATCACATTAGCTACACTTTTGAATAAGTGATTGTGTATTTACAAAGCATATTTATAACCTGTGTAAATAATCCTTACTCCTTATTCTCCTAATGGTACAGCTATACTAATTATACTATAACAGTGAATAAAAACATACGGTCTCATACAATGCCACAGCTATGACACTGGAAATTAACAGCCTAGAATTCTCCAATCGATATACTGAAATCTTATTTCACCTTTCTGTCTAGTACAGGTTAATAATTTAATGACCTATTTAGGAGCTTTCCAATATTGTAATCTCTCTTAATAAGTATTCTTAAGAAGACTATTCGTATAGATTATCAAGACTATTCAGGTTGCTTAATATTTGCCAGTGTCTTAGTAAGAGAAAAGAGCTACTTCCTTCATATTTAAATGAGACTATTTCAGAAGTAGAAAATATTTTTAGAAGCTGTTTCTTAACCAGTAACAACATAAAATTAGTGTCTAATTGAAATGTCTAACATTTAGATTCACAACCAGTAATAGGTAAGTTTCATGCCAGCTTGCCACACTAGATCTGCTTTAAGTTCTTTGTTTACCACATACAATAATAAAATTCAAAGTGGAGCTGAAGAAGTATAAATGAATTTAAGAATATCTTACTACCTAAGTTAGTTCCAAGATAGCGATATTTTTTTCAAGCATGCGATTTGTGGGAAGAGAACACAATTCTCAGCATCGCTAACCCCATTCTAAACTGGAAATGAAAGTCTCTCATTTCTATTTTTCTGTTACAAGGCTTGCGGGGTGGGGTGGTGGGGAGGCGGGGGGGCAATTAAGTATTCATTAGTTCACTTCTCACATTTGACTTAGATAAAATTTAATCAAACAATTTAAAAAAATAAGTCAAGGATCTAGAAAGAAAGATCCATGTCTCCAGGTATAATTCTCACAGCCTTCAGTCAATGCCTGCATCCCCTGAAAACTATGCTGAAGTGAAATGTAATCACCAAATGCAGAAATGAAACTGGAATGCCTAAGGACAATTTGTAACTATAACCTAAGGTATTACACTGTCCCACATTTCAGTACAAAAAATACTTTACTGTACAGTGAAATGAAAAGGGACAGAGAAAAATCATATTTAAGAACCGTATTGGTCTACTCGGACTAAGACAACAAAATTGGTCTGCCCACAGACTAGATGGCTTAAACAACAGAAATTTATTTTCTCATAGTTCTGGAGGCTAGAAGTCCAAGATCAAGGTGCCAGCTTGGTCAGTTTCTGGTGAGAACTTCCTTCTTGTCTTGTGGGGAAGCTGCCATCTCACTGTGTCCTCACATGATTTCTTCTTTGGGCACTAGGTAAGGGAAGGAGGGTAAGGAGAAAGGGAGAGAAGGAGACAGGGAGAAGGAAAGGAAGAGTAGGAGAAAAGGAGGGGGAAGAGGGGAAGAAGGGGAGATGGGGAGAGGGAGAGAAAAATGAGGGAAAAGAAGGACAGAACAGTCCGTCCACAACAGGAAGTACATGATTTTTATGTAGAGGCATCATGTGCACCTGCTGGGGAGAAGGGAAAAGATGGCTGTCTTGAATTATTGAGCTTGTCTCTTTGAACATCCTGAAATACCTAAGTATTTATGCTGCATCTAGTGGAAGTGGCCTAATCTAAGAAAATAATATTCCCTACAGATCAAAGTCTCATTTTAGGCTACATTGAAGATGAAATAAGTACAGCTCACTGTAACTATACAAATGTTAGAAAGTTTCCAAATAACCTCCCACTTTAGTCTAGTCTGTCAAGTCAGCTCATATTAATATATACTTTTATATGACTTTTGGACCACTTTTTATTTCTAACATTGTGAAATGAATAATTGAGTCACTGAGTTAAGCCAAAATAATTCAAAATATGAATGTAATATTTTCTAAGAAGGAAAATGACTAAGTTTGCACCATGGCCTTCATTTCTTACTTTGCATAAAGAACTGAAGGCAGTCATGATATTTTATATTAAACAGAATGATTTCACCTGTGACATTTAAAGACAGTTTATGAGAACCATCTAAACAGTGACCCAGAGTGGTCACTTTAAGATAGTACATACAGATATTCTCCACCATTGATATAAAAATGGAGATATATCTCAAGCTGGAGTTCAAGAACTTATTGTTTGAGATATTCCAGTTAACTGTAAAATCTTGTAAATAAACAAATGATCTATATCTATATATCGCCAATTATATTAATGAGAATACTAATAAATCCACTCTATAAATGGATTGAGCTAGAATGTTACAGGTTTTAAATTACGTGCAGGGTTTTAATATAGGTATTTCACCTCTCTATATATGAGTTTTCTTATTTAAAACTGAGACTGACCATTTTAGCTACCTCATAGAATCACTGTGATAAATAAATGAGATAATACATTTAAAGTGATCAGAACAATGCTTAGCACATAGGAGGTCAATGTTAGATACCATGATCATGTCCATGATGATCACCATTCCCAATACCAACTCCATCTCCATCACCATCATCATCATCATCATCATCATCATCATCACCTTCACCTTCACCACTAAGTATTAATAGGTAATTTATTTGCCTTTGGATATGAAGGATTTCTACTGGATATATCACAGGCTGATAAGAAAAGAACAGAGACAAACATAATAGGAAAATAATTCTTTCTGTCATGTGGAGGCCAAACGGTATCACACTTTGTTGCATCAAGGAAGATTTCATAGTAATTCAAAGAGAAGACTATTATGACACTGTTGAGTCAACTCTTGGCACGGGTAGTATTGAAGAGCCGTTCCCACTCCCCCATTATTCGATTAAAAATATTAAGTGTTAGAATTTATGCCTAGTCTTTAGTCTGCATGTATTTGTGTGTTATTAACATTAAAATGGTAGCATTTAACCCTGAAAATTCAATGAGAAATTCACTTTAAAGGCAGAACTATTTACCATATAAGAAATATCTCAATAATAGGAGAATCACTTATCAAGAAAGAAGCTCTCCTTCCTGCCTAGTACCCTGAGGGAAAAAAAAAAATGCTTTTTCTACAAATATGTGAAATCTTCCCTTTACCATGAAGGACTGCATTTTGAGGGAGATTTTTCCTTGCTCTAAAGAAAATGCCTTAGAACCATTATTTCCAGCAAACACATTAGAAAAGATGAATTCGATCATTTACACGGCAGTAACGTGATAACGACAGTTCTACAACCAGAGTCCATATTTATCTGCAGCTATTGAAGACGATGGCTTTTATTTCAGGTTCACAGTATGTCTTTTTTTTTTTTTTTCTGGCTAGATGCATAGCTCTCTAATTTAACTATTTTGAATGTCTGTCTGTCCCCATGATTGATAGCTTGATAAAAGCACTGGATTGTCAATGAGCCTAAAGTTCTCTGGCAAGAACTCAAGTTTTTATTGGCACACTAAGTGTATCTTAGAAGACTCATGAGGCTCTATCAGTTCAATATATTACAGAAATACTACAGCATCTTCATATGAGCTATAAATATATATATATTTTATCATTCTGGATGCCAACAGTGTTTAGTAGAATAAATATCAAAATAAAAATCAAAAAAAGCAAAACTGCAAAAGCAGTAAGAAAAATCTCAAGTATATATCTGTCTTCACCTTTAGGAGCTTACTCTCATGAACTTAGGAAAATTTTAAGTGTTTTTTTCTAATTCCATAAAAATAAAAGTTAACAGATCTGAGCTACTGTCAGTCTGAGTCCAATCTATATCCAGAAAAATAATACAGAGCAGGTGTACCATACATCTATCCCCCTTAAAAGTCTTCAGATACTAGGTTAATTAAAGTAAACATCATTCTAGTCTTACTTTATAAATCCTTAGTGTACTGTTGAATTTTAATAAATATTTAATAATATTAGAAACCAACAGTGTGACAAAGTCATTTTCCTTTTATAGATACAGCTTTTTAACTGAAGTAAAGAAATTTTATCTATAAAGGCCAAATGTACTATAACTAGAATATTCGGAACCCATAATCTTTGAGAGACCTCCAAAGCAGTACCTGCATTAGCATTTAAATGGAGTAATATTTTTTTGAAACCAGTACCTCTGTTGAAATAATATGGTAGATTAACGCAAAACAATCTGTTGAGCTATGATGTGATATTTTTCAATAAAATACATAAACTGCTTCTAAAAATTGCCCAGAATAGATTTAATCCATTTCTTTTATTTAATTTTAATTCCAACTAAATTTTCTATTTCTCACTCTAGGAAAATTCCTTCAAAGCTCTTCTCAATTAGAACTAGTAAAACTGACATGTATATGTACTTCTATATAAGACTGCATATGTATGTAGCTATAAATAAATTTACACAGTCCTTTTAACTAAAGTTCGTATTATTCAAGAAAGGAGTATTGAAGACTAAAATTAGATAAGTCTTTGACAATGAATTTCAAGCTTTTTATAGAAAACTAACATGATCTTTTTCTTTGTTTTTAATTTGTATTTTTTTGCACAAATGTTATTCAAAAGTCCCATCTATTAAATCTCTTCCCTAGCTGTTCTACTTAGCTAGAATTGCATAAATTTAATTAGAGATATACGCTAGGGTATGGGTTGCCTTTTGCATACCATGTCTACTAGGAAGTAAAAAAAAATTCCTTCATGGCTGAGCAAGAAAAGGAGAGAAAACTTGTGTGAGTGTGTGTGTGTGTGTGTGTGTGTGTGTGTGTGTGTGTGCGCGCGCGCGCACATCCAAAAGAAAGTGTGCCATCTTTTTTGGTCTATACACCCTTATGTTTTCCTCCTTTGTCTAATGTATAATTCTATGTCTTGAAACATAAATACTTTTAAATAAAAAATTTGATAATACTAAAATTTCTAGAAACTAAATAGGTTAAGTATGTAGGAAAATGGATAAGGCTAATTATTGAATTTATTTGTTTCAAGTAAAAAGTAAACTCTCCTAAGTAGAAAGCATATAAATATCTTAAGTGATCTATTTTTGAAAAAGTATAAAAATTCCAAGGCTATATTACTCAAACAGTAGGCTAGGACAATCAGTTTGTCTCATGCTATTACCAGAGTTTATATTTTTTCAGAGTGAGATGTATTCAGAATCAGGTGAGGTTGTCTCTTGGACATTAGATATAAATTTTAAACTATGCTCATATGGATTGAATACAAATAGAGAAGTAAGTTTAATTTTCCTATTATCTTTGATATCACTTAGCTAGCTATCTATATAATATATCACTTAGAAGTTTATTTTTAGTTCTACGTTTTTGAAAATGCAAAAGTGTTTCAATTTAAAGTACTGTGGAGAATTTTAGCACAGCATTAGAATATTTGTTATAACTGCAACAAAAAGAATAAAAACGTAGGAATAAACATAACAAAGCACTGAAAACATAACCTAAGCACTGAAAACTATAAGACATTATTAAAAGAAATTGAAGAAGACACAAAGAAATGGAAAGATATTCTGAGTTCATGGATTGAAAGAATCAGCATACTTAAAATGGCTGTATTACCCAAAGCAATATGTAGACTTAATGCAAGCCCTATTAAAATCCTAATGGCATCATTTGAAAGAAATAGAACAAAAGTCATATTTGTATGTAACCACAAAAGACCTCAAATAGCCAAAGCAATCCTGAGAAAAAGAACAAAGTCAGAGGTATCATACTTCCTAACTTCAAATTCTACTACAAAGCAACAATAATCAAAACGGCATGGAGAAACAGATACAAAGGTTAATGGAACAGAATCGAGAGCCCAGAAATAAACCCTGGTATATATGGGCAAATAATTTTTGACAAAAGAGCCAAAAATATACAATAGAGAAAAGAAAACTTCTTCCATAAACGGTGCTGGGAAAATTGGAAAGCCATCAGCAAAAGAATGAAACTGGAGTGCTACTTGTCACCATACACAAAAATTAACTCAAAATGGATCAAAGACCTAAATATAAGTTCAAAACAATATAATGCATAGAAGAAAACATAGGTACCAAACTTATAGACCTTGATCTTTTATGACTTTGTCCTTGAAGGCAAGGGAAGTAAAGGCAAAAGTAAGTGAATGGAACTATGATAAACTAAAAAGCTTCTGCACATAAAAATAAACCATCAACAAAACAAAAAGGCAACCAATCGAATGGGAGAAGATATTTGCAAACAACACCTCTGATAAGGGGTTAATATCAAAAATATACAAAAAACTGATACAACTCAACAACAAAAACAAACGATTCAGTTAAAAATGGGCAGAAGATCTGAACAGACACTTAGCCCAAGAATATATACAAATGGTCAACAGATATATGAAAAGAAGTTCAATTTCACTAGCTATTAGGGAAATGCAAAAGAAAACCACAATGAGATACTACCTCACACTTGTTAGAATGGCTATTATCAACAAAAGTAATAAGTGCTGGAGAGGTTCCTCATACACTGCTGGTGGGAATGTAAACTGGTATAGCCACTATGGAAAACAATTTGGAGGTTCCTCAAAATATTAATAGAGTTACCATATGACCCAGCAATCCCTCTTCTGGGTATCTACCCCCAAAATTTGAAAATATTTATTCATAAATGTACACTTCTGTTTGTTGCAGCATTATTCACAAGACACAGAAACAACCAAAATTACTTCTTATAGGTGACAGGATAAAGAAATGGTACATATATACAATGGAATATTACTCAGCCATAAGAAAAGATGCAATATTGCCATTTGCGACAACATGGATGGATCTAGAGAATATCATGCTAAGCAAAATAAGCCAGACAGAGAAAGTCAAGAACCATAATTTTACTCCTATGTGAGATATAAAACTGAAAGCAACAAATGAACAAGACAAAAACTCATAGACACAGCCAAGAATATGGTGGTTACCAGAGGGAAAGTGGGTGGGAGGAGGTAGAAGAAGGTAAAGGGGGTCAAATACATGGTGATGGAAGGAACCTTGACTTTGGGTGGTGAACACACAATGCAACAGATAATGTATTGGAACTTATATAATTTTATTAACCAATGTTTCCCCAATAAATTTAATAAAATTGAAAAATTAATATTAGTGGTTCTATCTTCAGAATATCAAAACAAAGCTTAATTTCAACATTGCATTCTCTAAGATTATAACCTCAAATAGTCATAAAAACGACTTCTTGTTTTGTTGTATTTTATTTTTTGAAGCACTTTATCCTGATGCTTACTCCCTACTTTAAAAGTTGTACTTCTGCTCAATTCAGAAGAGCCTGTGCTACACAAAGTGTATTACTGAATGACATCGAGCAATGACCCCTGGTCTGTTGCTTAAGGATAAATTACTGTTGGTTCAGTAGATTACAATTACTCATTCTAACACTTCAACACAGAAGATTATGCATTTTATGGGGTATCTTAGTTATTTAAATGTCTTAGGAACTACATACAGACACATAATCAAAATACACAAACTTAAAAACATTAAGAACACAACTCATGTTAAAAAATATTGTGCCTAGATCCTTGCAGTGTCAAAGTATTTAAATAAAATGGCCAAGTAGCTATAATGACTTGGTTGCCTACATAAGCAAACCAAAACCTAACCCAGAGTCAACACTATATATGCATTTATAGCCAAGAAAATGAAATTTAAGAACCAGTCACAAACATTAAGAGGACACCTTACTTGATGTGGATAAACTAGAAATTCTAGATATGATTTGTGTAGACTAAATGATGGAACTCTGTATTGTCATGCTGTTACTCTTCAGGCAAAAGTGAGGGCATTCATTTATGTAGGAAGAGAAGAAATGCAATATTCAGAAACCAAGATGGAAAAGATGCCCAGTTGAGTCACCGAACCCTCATTAAACTATGATATTAACAAGAAATAGTTCTAAGCCACTGGGCTTTGGAGGGTTTTATTACAGCAATTATCATGAATTATCCTTATTAACACACACAGAAAAAAATACTGATGGCAGTATTTTTTAAATGGTGTTTAGGGCAAAATAACCCTTTTTGAGAAGTATGACTGAACCATGTGTAATTATTGTAAACTCTGAATATTGAGAGACTTAGAATTCTCTGCACCTAGTGATACAGACTCTAATTAGAGGGTGTGGTCAGCCAAGAGCATGGTGATGTGCAGGAATAGTGTGAGGCACAAGACAATCAGCAGCACAAGAAAAGAAATTCAAACCAAAAGAGAAAAGAAAAAGTCTGTGCGGAGTTTTAAAATGCCATAGTTAGGAGAAAATTAAAAATTAGTATTGAAACCTCCACAGTCAATCATTTATATTTTTGCACATATGTAACTAATTTATTGATAAAATATTTTTCCAGGTCTTACTATTATTCTTAGGTTGAACTTTTTGCACGAATTTATAGAAAAAATTTACATACATTGCATTTAATAGTATGACTTCCACTATTCTCTATTTTAACAGTTTCATTAACTTCATCATTAATAGGTATTACAAATATTATCAACCATTATCTGGTACACCACATCTGACATTTATAGTTGGGATAATATTGACAAATTAGGCAAACCAATGGAAAACAATACTGTGCATGGTCTAGGCTAAGAAAGATCTTGGCTCACTGCACATTATACTCTAGGGTTTAAAGATTATTTAGAGAAATAATATATCATTGCTATAGAATCAGTCTTATGACTACCACACTTTCATCTGTTATCATTACTTTAAAAAGTGTTATGGGAATAACACTAGGTATATCACAGATATAAATAATTTCTTGAGAAGTAAATTTCTCATTTTTTTGCTTTGTATTGTTTCTTTCAGTGAAACACCAAAATGCCTAAGCACTGTTAAAATGAATAGTTTGCTCCTATACAAAACATGCTTAACAGGAAGTAAAACACAGACACAAATTTTCTCTGGTCTCTTTTCTAGCAGCATCAAGCTGATCAAGAGAGCTCTATTTTTCCTCCATGATGATAACATCATTCTTTGACATTGTCTCATCCACAAACTCACATTATTATCCAGGCTGCATGCTGTAAATATGTTACCAAGTCTTCCTTGGGAGCACCTGGAATACCTTGGTTTTATGGACTGAGAAGACACACAAGAGCGGAAAACACACAAAGCCACTCATAGTTTCAGAACTTAGGTCAATATCTCTGGGCTAATATGTCAGTGAAAAGTGGGGAGTTAACTCAGGCTTCTGTCCCTTCTGTCTTTATAAACAAACCATTTCTTAAGGTCATGACTCTTTGTTTCTGTATGTTTGGGGTGGGAATTCAGTGAGGGTAGGCAAAAGACCAGTTCATTGTAACTATCTTTTGAGAACAAGGAAAACAGAAAATTAAGTTAAATATTAAAGTAATTAACAACACAATTACTGCTTTCAACTCTGAGATCATTCTTTCTATGTAATTTGAACAGTTTATAGACAAAATCGCCTAACTAAAAATGCAGCTTTGGATATTTTGGTTCCACTGTTGAGTTATAGTGATCAAATTTTCATTGTTTGGAACCAGGGAATTTGTGCCCACCACCATAATTTGTGAAGTATAAAACTGAGACACGCTTTTAATTTGCATGTTTTTTTTCTCAAGCAATGCAACATCCTCCGAAGATGTTATTCCTCATTCCTTTTCACTTTGTCTTCTTTGCAAAGGAGTCTAATGCTCAAAAAGGGAAAATGTCAATGAGTCAATGGCCCTCTCCATTCCACTGCCCGTTACAGATGTCTCTGTAACTGTGAGGGAGTTGAAGTCACTGTAGAAGTTAGATTCCTGCAGGTGATTGCCAGGTATTTGCAGTCTTCATTCAGCAGTGTATGTATTACCCAGTTACCGTATTGGTTTAATAGTAGTTTGACTAGAAGACAATCCTGGACTTGAAAAATGAAAGTTTTAAGAATTTAAAACTTTAAATACAATAGCATAATTTTATCTGAAGTTTTGTTTTTTCAATTAGCCTAAGGGTTAGAAGAAAATGGGTAAATGAGTTTCTGACTGTTGATGATTTAATGTACCATCTGGTTGAATGAAAAAAAATTCACAGTACTTTAAAGCATATGAAATACAGCTTCTTTTTTGAAAATCCTATTTAATAGCTGTTATATAAGTATCTATCAATATAACTCATATAATGCATGAGGCTAGGAATGGGCTCACTGTCATATTTCCAATAAGGAAATTAATGATACGAAGCAAACGCCTAATAAATAAATGCCATTTAAATTTTATAGGCACACCAAAATTAACTCAAAATGGATTAAGGACCTGAATATAAGACCTGAAACAATTAAATGCATAGAAGAAAACATAGGAACTAAACTCAAGAACCTTGGACTTAAAGCAGATTTTATGAATTTGGCCTCTAAGGCTAGGGAAGTAAAAGCAAAAATAAATGAATGGGACTACATCAAACTAAAAAGCTTCTGCTCAGCAAAAGAAATCGTCAACAAGGTTAAGAGATGACCATCCGAATGGGAAAATATATTTGCAAACAATGCCTCGGATAAGGGCCTAATATCTAAAACATATGAAGAACTCATACAACTCAATAACAACCAAAAAAAAAACAAATGGTCCAATCAAAAAATGAGAAGAGAATCTGAACAGATACTTCTCCCTAGAAGATATACAAATGGCCAACAAATATATGAAAAGATGCTCAACATCACTAGCTAACAGAGAAATGCAAATCAAAACCACAATGAGATACCATATCACACCTGTTAGAATAGCTATAATCAACAGGACAAGTAATAACAAATGTTGGAGAGGATGGGAAGAAAAAGGAAACCCCATCCACCACTGGTGGGACTGCAAATTGGTACAGCCACTATGGAAAATAGTATGGAGGTTTCTCAAAAACTAAGAATTGATCTACCATATGATCCCTTTACTGGGTAGTTACCCCAAAGACTTGAAAACACATATCCAAAAAGATATTTGCATACTGATGTCCATAGCAGCATTATTCACAGTAGCCAGGACATGGAAGCAACTGAAGTGTCCTACGATAGACGATTGGCTAAAGAAGCTGTGGTACATATGTACAGTGGGATATTACTCAGCCATAAGAAACGATGAAATACTGCCTTTTGCGATAACATGGATGGACCTTGAGATAATCATGCTAAGTAACATAAACCAGACAGAAAAAGTTGAAAATCACATGACATCATTTATACGTGGGATATACACCTAAAAGCAACAAATGAACAGGACAAACAAACAGAGACTCTTGGACATGGACAATAGACTAGTGGTTACCAGAGGTTAGGGAGAGGGGAGAGGTAGATGGGGTAAGGGGATTCAAATATGTGGTGACAGAAAGAAATCTATGAGACGTGAACATACAGTGTAAATATATATATGCCTTACTGTTAAAATGCATAGCTGAAACTTATTGAATTTTGTTAACTGATGTCACCATAAAAAATTAACTAATTAATTTAAATAAATAAATAAACAAATTTTACATGGTTCGATGGATAATATGAAAGAGCAATGGGCTCAGATTTCTATAAATTCAGTGTTGTATAGTATCTTTTAACAAACTAGTCATAAGAAAATACTTTCTCTGGTCATCAATTTTCTTATAAAATAAGGGTTCAACTTCTAAGGCAGCTTTAGCACTGAAGAAGTAAAGTTCTGGCTTCATTCCACTTTCAAATATGTGGTTGATAATGACATGAGTCCTCTGGTCTAACTGCTGGCTCGCACATCGGAAAGATAGTCTTCCTCTCCTCTACTTGCCCTAATACTTGTCAGTAAACATATGTGTCTGGTATCAATATATGAGTTTTTAACAGGTTCATCCTTCCTCTACAGAAGCCACAGAAGTTGGACTGATGATTTTCTCTTTTCCTGAACATTGAGGGGAGTTATTAAAATAGCGCTTGTTCATTGAAAAGAGAAACTTTTTTTTCAATTTAGAAGAATTAACCAAACAGAACAGAAGCAAAACAGAGTTCTTTAGGGATATGTTCCCAAAACAAATATTATGTAGGCTACTTGGAGATATGATAAAGTGTATTTTCTGCCTTAAGAAAAGAAGTATATTCTTCCAAATAATGTGGAGTTTATTGATCTACAGTTCAGGTCTATGTTATTTCTTTTTTACCATGAAGAGAGTTTATATTAACTAACCTAATAATAAACTAATTTCATATTCCTTATGCCACTACACTTGTGAAACTTGATATTTAGTAAGATGTTTCACATGCTAAAGTGATTTTTACTACATGGTACATGCTGCAAACGTGTGTTAAAAAGAATACTGTTTAGTTAATTCTCTTCATTTTGTTGATATTTATACACAAGAAGATACCAAAAAAAAGAAAATGTTTAAAAGTACACACTTTGAAATTAAACACATTGTTTAAACATTTACTTTTTCTTTACACGTATTATAATAAGCCGGTTTCTAAAATTTGACAAATAATGTGAAATGAACCCCTTAGTCTCCCTTTATGGATGCTTCTTTTATTTAATTTCTTGTCAACTTGACATTTTATCACAAAACATTCAAGATTTATTTAAGACAACCAGAATTATGGGGTTAAGATGGTGTGCATTTTGGTCCAAGAGGAAAACATATTTTTTCTCTAATTCTCATATGATAATCCTTAAATTGTTTTTTTTTTAATTGTTTAGTCTGTTTAATATTTTTAAAAATTATAATATTAAATTTAACTCTAAGAGAATTTTTAAATTTTCTTAGACCCACCCCCCCTCAAATTTTATGTGGCATATTAGGAATATTTTGGTTTCATCTCGTTATACTTAAAATAGCAATTCAGACAAGGTTGCAACTCTATATTAGGAGACTAGAATCATAAATTATAATCCAGCTCTACCAAATGTTATTTGTCTTATTACTTGCTTTCATCTTCTTCTGATTATAAAATTATGAATTGCAACTATTCCTCTAAGGCCTCTTCAATCTTAACAATAAATAAATATAAATAAATATAAATATAAATAAATAAATACATATATATAGTGGATTTACTATGCCTCAGATCTTTTGCTAAAACATATATAGTGGATTTACTGTGCTTCAGATCCTTTGCTAGAACAGGAAAAAGAGGAAATATACAATCTTTTTTTTTTCCCAAATGGACCTTAAAATTGATTAGGAAGGACTTATGCAGAGTGTGGATCGAAAGTGGGGGTAATCAACCATCTCCAGTTAACAATTGGTTTCAAAGAGTAACCTTGAATCAGAAATACACTTTACAGGAGTCTTTTTATAGTCTCCGTTAACTGCTCCTCATTTTACTAGCACTCTCTTCCTCATCTATTATGCTCTAGTGATCTCCTCCCCACCCTACCCACCACCATTACCCGAACACACCAAGCTTACTCCTGCCTCTGGTCCTTTTTACTTTTGCTCTTTCCTCTGACTGGCTTGCTCTTCTACTGGCTCTTTTTTAAATGACATTTACTTTTTAAAATCAAAGTAACACATGTACCTAATTTATAAATCAAATGTATTAAAATAATTATAATAAAGAAAACAAAAATGAGCTTTCAGAGGCAATGCACTTAAACTTTATAACAGTTTCTTTCTGGTTTAACTCTACGTGTAACATTAACAAAATTGAGTTAAGGAAGTACTCCATGATATGAAAATAAACAATCAGAGAAAAAAACGAGAACAACAGGCAGTATCCAGTAAGGTAATTGGCTCTAACAAAGCCTTCCATCTCTTTTTTGGCTGATGAACTTTGAGGATTTTTAGTGACCAGCAGCTTAGGGTTTGGTTTGCCTCTCTTTGGTGAAAGCCATGGTCTTTAGACTGGGTCAAGTTCATTTTTATTTAGCCAGAAACCCCTCTGGTTACAAATATCAGATTGAGGACCCTTAGATCGGCAACATGGAGCCTAAGAACCTTGGTTCACTTGGGTGATTTTAATTAGCAAATAAAACCTCCTAAAACACCTAGTTTTTACCTAGAAAATTAACTCAATCATTCTTTAATTTTGAATGGAGGTTATATTAGTTTTTTTGAAAATAGAAAAATAAAACAGACTTACAAAATTCATATCTTATCCTGAAATTGATTCAAAAACATAATTCAAAAATTACTTTATAAACACCAAGAAATAGATTCTCCCAGGTAACTTTAAATTACTAACCTAATTATAAGTTATATCTACTAAATATAATTTATAGAAAATATTGCAAAGATTTCTCCTCTTTTTCAAAGCAACAGTACTATGTTTTATGTTATTCATTTCCACATTTTTTTCATTGTATTGTTTAGAGGTATTTCACTGCTATATAGTGCATTTATTAGCCTCTCACTTTCCATAATAACAACTTCTGTCCAGCCAGGTGATTGTAAGTTCCTTGGAATTACAGAAAAGTTTGATTTTCTTTCTCCACAGAGTAATTTGCTTAGAGTTTATGTCACAATAAATGTTTATATTCACAGACTAAAAAGAAGTGATAGAGAAAAATAAATTTGGTTGTCATTTACTCAAACCCCAATTTTTCATAATCATTGAAATAAATTAAAATACTAATAATTTGTACCATTAGTCATTCCATGCATATTACCACTAAAAGTATTAATTTTCTCTAGAATAAAACTCTTCATTCTTCAACAGAAGAGGTGTGGGAAGTGAACTCCAACCAGAATTGAACTTGACAAATCCACACCATTCCCCTAGCAGTAGATACATAATCTGATTAGTTCTGACATCAAAACCTTTTTAGTAATCTAAAGTATGATGTCTCATGCAAGTTATTGTTTAATAATCACACAGAAGGTTAAGTAGAAAAAAGTAGATTAGTGTTTTTGGATACCAGCAGTATATCATCAGCAATATTTCTGACAAATAAAAGTCATTAGTTTGCCAAAAATTTTTAATGAAATCATGATTAATAAATGCTTCTCAAAGGTCTTTATCAAAGTCAGGCATTTGGGTGATAAATATAAACATGCAGACCCTGCTTTGCCAAAAGCTGTGTGTTTCACTTACACAGCTCCACTGATTGATCTGTCCATTATTCTAATACATAATTTATCACAACAAGGGGGACAATTCATTATGTGCATAGTATAACCAGGTAATTCTAAACAGCAAAATCTTCAGGAGACTTAACAGGTTGCCTAGGTACTGAAATTCTTTTTTTCCTTATAGAGATTTGAAAAAATTAACAAAAATAGCATCTACCAAAACAAAACAAAATATCAAATTTGTAATTTTAATTTACTTGATAGCATATGGAGACATTCTTTCCCCAGGTAACATTTCTATTGCCCTCAGCGGTTTCATTCCTTATGAGACGTCCATCTGTTGCTAAACTCAAATCAATCAGAAATGGGATGGTGCCCCAATCCTTGTTAAATTAGAATTCTGTAACTATATTGCTTGAACCATAAACAGCATTATGTACCATTACTTAAAAGCTCATTGAATTAAATTATAGATTATGACATCTCTCTATATTTAAAACATGAGACGTTGAAAGGCATAGCACGTTTGGTTGCAGATCATTCATTCTTTGATGCAGTCATCTTCATGACTCAATTCTACTGCTATATTTTGATGTAATCTAGAACTCAACAAATGAATTGAACAGATCCTATGAATACCTTATTAGGAAAAATACATGCTTTTGTTGAAGATAAAAACTGTAGTGATGGATGGGATATTCCTCTGAGTTTCTGATGTGTACTTGATTTTTAGAAAGCTAAGAATTTGAATATAACCTTCAGATTAAACGGAGAAGGCAGTACTACAGAAATGCCTTTACATTTTTAGACATAAAGTGAGAACAGATGACTGAGCATACTGATTAGTTGATAGTACCAAATTTAATGCCTCCACAGCACACAATCACTTAACTGTACTTTCTTTCTTCTCATCAGCAGAATCATAAAAAAGGCCAATACTTATTTTTTTAATTAATGAAAATGCACTGAAAACTTTCCAGTTCTGGATTAAAACTTTAAAACTGTATTTGCTATCATGAATAAATTAATCTAGTTCAATCTGATCGACATAAATTAGGTACCCTTTAAAGGATCAACTCTTTGATATTGTTTTCTAAAGGATATTGTAAAAAACAAGTGATTTAAAATGGAATATTTTTATTTGAAGACAGTATTTAATTTAGATAAGTAAAGTTATTAGAAATTATACCAGAAGACAGCACATTGCAAGTTTCTGTCCACAAGATTTCTTTTATCTTTGAGTGGCACAATAATCAAAAGACCATAATTGAGTAATATTCACAACATTAAAATCATTCTTTTTTTCTACTCCTAACATAATTTTATATTCTGTTCCAAAACTGTTCTATCACCTTTGATTCTGCATTTAGTAAATTTAGTGGCTATTTTGGCATCAAAGAGACACAGAATCAAATTTTTTTGAGGCTTCTAAAAATGATTTATAAATCCTACCCTAATGCCTAAAATTTGAATTTTTCTTTGGTTAAATATTTGCTACTACAACTGCATTACTTTACATTTCAAACAGATCACTGAACTCATTATGTGATAGAGACTGTCAGTGTGGCCAGCGAAATTCTAAATATTTCATATATTTTAATTTAGTATAGTTAAATTATATCTTTCTTGATTTGCTTCTAGAGATGGTATCAGATGTCAGAGATGGTATTCATTTAGTTTTTCAATTCAAATAAGTAATATTATTCCTGCTCTTTTGGCTCAACTGCCTGTGCCTTCTTCCTGGTCTGCAGTGCCATAGCACCTGTGCTTCAGAAAGGAGCTATTTGAACCTTCTCATAAGTCTTTGTTGGCTGAGCCTGTAAATGAGTCTGTAAATTGTTTTAGGTAGGAGAGAAAAGAACTTGTGACAGCTTCCTCCTTCCATGCTGTTTTATGAACAGAATGTTTGTGTCTTCCTCCCATGCCCCAAATTCATATGTTGAAAATCTAATCCCAATGTGAAAGCTTTTGGAGGTGGGGCCTTAAGAAGATAATTAGGTCATAAGAATGGAGACCTCATGAATAGGATCAGTGGCCTTATAAGCAGTAAAAGAGCTAGCTTTCTGCCATGTAAAGACACAGCTAGAAGACAGTTGTCAACAATAAGGAAGAGAATTTTCACTAGACACCAAATCAACCTGCACCATGACCTTGGAATTCCCACCCTCTAGAACTATGGAAAATAAATTTCTATTGTTGATAAGTCACTCCATTAATGGTATTTTAGTATAACAGCCCAAGCTAAGATAATAATATTTGTTGAATTTTAAACAAATAGAAATCAATTTGATATTACTGGAATTCGAGTCTTTAAAAGTACTCTAATTTTAAAAAATATCTTTGTCCATTTTTAATCAACAAATACTTTCAATTTGAATCAATCACATTATTTATTATGTAATAAAATATTTCTGAATGGAATAAAGATATATAGGTAATCAAGGCATTTGTCATCAAAGACAGTACAGTGGAGTGGAATGAAGGCATTAAGATGTCAGATCTGTAGGTTAAAGTCTTGTCTTGCTCTCTAACTGAGTAGCCTTGAATAATGATCTACTCTCTCTAAACTCCAGCGTCCCGTAAAATGAAAGGTTAATTTTACCACCAAGGTAACTTTTAAAATTGCTGATGCATCTATATATATAAAAAGATGATGAACTTTACCTTCGAGTAACAGCTGAAATAATGGATCTGTATCCAAAATCCATAGAATATTCGTCTTTACTTTCTAAAAGAACTAAAATACAGTTTTAAAAACAAATAGAACAAATTAAAGACTAGAAATAGTTCTTTCTTTATACTTACTGTGCTAACAATAATCAGAAAGCAATGAGGACAGTTGATAAATCTTATTGATTTTCTTCTCCAATTACGTTAGGCAGATTCTGTTCATCCACTCTCTTAAATGGATATAAATATGAATTCCCAGAGGTATTTTTAACAAGATTTCAGGGAAAGGTTTCCATATCACTGCACTAACAGGATTTGCATGTAGTTGACAGCTGTGGCACATAAATAAAATTTTATTGATGTGTTAAACACATGCCATTTACACAAAATATAGCAAAGTTAATGTTTATTTTAGATGGAATAGAAAATAAGAAACATTTTTCCTGAACCAAATGTTAGTATTTCTAACAAAATACTCATTTGTTTGATTTTGGTTTATTTTTTATGTGGCTTTGCAACAGCAATAAGAAAATTAATGTGAAATTTCAGTCATGAAATAGGTGCTTTTATATATGTCTCTAAAATAGATTATATGAATGGGTAGTTTAAAGTTTAAGTGGGAAACTAAACAGAATATGAGAAGACCTGAATACTAGTCCTGAGTCTGTTATTAAATAACTATATTTTTTATGTGAATTGAATACTCTTTTTTTCCACTATTGGGTTCCTTATTGTCAAAAATAAGTTGGCCCCTGCCAACTATAAAACTCTATAGTACCATCATAATTTAAAACTGAACAGAATCATCCTGCCAAGGAAGAATAATTTACATGGGAAATAGCTTAACACAGGGAACATCTTGTTCACAAAATGTTCATATATTTGTTGCCATCCCCCATTTGCTTTTCAGCAATTTAGTCAAACATGATTCATGCACTTATCTAAAATGTTGTGATCAGCAAATTTTATAAAGCAAAACAAAACAACAACAGCAACATCCAGAAATACTCTTCAATGAACTCCTCATGAAAGCAAAGCAAATGTCCACATTTCTGATGGGTCAATAGTATGATGTAGTTCACACATCGAATGAAGCACTTTCATAAAATGAGCTCAATAAGCTATCAAATTGCTAAGGAAATTTCCTGAGTTAATCCCAGGAAGATTATATGTTTTTAGGCCAAGAGAAAATTCATTTCCAAAATAAGGAAAAATTGTTTTGATACTGACAATTATTATGCTGTATCAAAGATCAGCCTTCAATACATCAAGAACTGGGGATGTGATGTTAGCAGGAGTAAGCTCTGCCATGAAGTACCACGTACATGAACTGGTGATAGAAGCAGGGGCTATGTTGTTGATAGCACTTATCTTGCTCCTGGGCTGGTCTGCAAAATATTGCAGCAAATGCAGTTTGGAGAAAGTGATGCAGAAAGAGTTCTACCCAGAATGCAAAGATACAGATATAGGTAGAAATGAGTTGGTAAGAAATTTGGCTTATTTGATTCTCAATTACACATGACATATCTCTTTCCTATCAAAACAGTGACATGGACGATTTTATATCTGCATATTTTACATTTAAATAAAACCAGTTTCATCATCTGCAGTGGTGGTTTCCTAAACACTACAAGTGGTACATCCTATTACTTGAAGTTTAGAAAGAAGATAAAGTGACCACTACACTTAATTGAACAGACATCATAAGCTCTTGTCTTTTCTAGTAAATTCATATATAATACAATAGATATATTGCTAAAATTTTTGCATGACCTAATGAGTAGAAAGTCTTTTTTTTTTGCTCAAATATTTGGGACAGTTTGTTCAATAGACCAAGAAACAGAAAAGATTGTAATGCTGATTTCAAGAGTAACATCATTGAAAGGTTTGTTAAAAAGATAAATATTCCTTTGCACTTTTCGCCAATGTCTCCTACTTGTCAATCACTGACAAAAATGAGTGTATATATGTGATAAACACTACTACTGACATTTTCAGTGTTACATTTAGAATTTGCCCCACACAACCACAGCGAGTAAGTTTAAGAATAACTACCAGGCTCACTTATTATATAAGTATCTGCCCATTACTTCCATATGCTGTATTTTATATGTGGAAGCTTCACACTTGCAAGACAAATCTTGCCTTTTGTAAAAAGCACAAAGAAAAGTTTCAAAAGTATGGCCACAACAGGGGTTATTGCAATATTTACATTGCAGACATAGGGAAGAATGCCTAACAGAGTTGAAATTAACCTTGTTCCAGTATAGTATTGAACTTCTTTGACTGTTTCGAGGATTACATCTTGTTGCTTTAGAATTACATAATCTGGAGTAACATATTTTATGACAAAGGAATCTAGAAGCTATGTAAGAAAAATAACTTATTTGCATGTATGTAGTAACTAGTAAAATATGAGGTAAATATATTATTTCATTTATTAATTACCAAAGTTGGGTGAGATAATAACATAGGTTTTGATCTCCATTTCACAGATTAGGTATATCATGCTTTACAGGATTGTGATCATAAGATCTAATATCTGTTAATTAGTGGGGACAAACATTTATACTTGCGTTTCTCTCCACTCCTCCTGTATTCTCCATGCCCATTAGCACACTAAAATCACCTCGAGTGCTCTTCATTTATAAATGCACAGCCCCTATCCTAGGCTAATTAAATTTGAATCTCTGGAGGTGAGACATAGGGATTATAATTTATTTAAAGTTTTAAAGGTAGTTCTTATATTAACAACAGAGTTAAAAACTACTGCTTTATACCAAGCATTTCAATTACAAATTCAGTTTTCTTTCTATTCTCCCACAATACCTTTAATAAACAATACCTAAACATAAAATAGGCCATAAAAAATAACGAATGACCAGCCTTTGACAGAGGATAGCATAATGGTTAACATTACAAAATTTAGAGCTAGACAATCCAGATATGAATCTACAGAATGGAAGAAAATATTTACAAATCATATATCAAATAAGGGGTTAATATCAAAAATATTTTAAAAACTCATACAACTCTATGACAAAAAAAAATCAATTTAAAAAATGAGACACTAAATAGGTATTTTTCCAAAGAAGATATCTAAATGGCCAATGAGTAATGAAAAGATGCTCGACATCACTAATCATCAGGCAAATGCAAATCAAAACCGCAATATATTAACTCAGACCTGTTAGAACAGCTATCATCAAAAAGTCAAGAGATAAAAAGTATTGTTGAGGACATAGAGAAAAGAGAACTGTTGGTGGGAATATAAATTGGTTCAGCCACTATGGAAAACAATATAAATGTTCCACAAAAAATTAAAAAGAGAACTACCATATAATCCAGCAATTCTACTTCTGGGTACACCCAAAGGAAATGAAAACAGGATATCGAAATCAAAGATATATCTGCACTCCCATGTTTACTGTGGCATTATTCACAACAGCCAAGATGTGGAAACGACTTAAGTTTCCAACATATGAATAGATAAAGAAGATGTCATTTATGTGTACACTGGAATATTATTCAGCCAAGTCACACGGAAGACAAATTTGCATGAAATCACTTATATGTGGAAACTAAACAAAAAAAAGTCAAAGTCATAGAAACAGAGTAGAAAAGTGGTTGCCAAGGGCTGGTGGGGTGGGGTAAGGTAGAGAAAATAGAGAGGTTGGTAAAAAGCTACAAACTTATAGCTATAAGATAACTAATATCTGAAGATCTAATGTATAACATAGTGACTATAGTTGATATTATTATATTGTATAATTGAAATCTTCTGAAAGTAGAACTTAAATATTCTCATGTGTGTGTGTGTATATGTGTGTGGTGATGGATGTGTTAACTAACTAAACTGGAGAAATCCTTTGCGATATATATGTATATCAAATCATCATGATGTATACTTTAAATATCTTACAAATCTAGTTTTTAATTATACCTTAATAAAGCTGAAAAAATTAATCTTTAAAAAACAAACAAAGGAAGAGGTTAATATTTCCAGGGCTGCTTCTAAAATACTCAGGTTCTGATTTTTTTTTTTTCACTTTATAATTGCACTACTCAGCAAGATTACAACTCCTCATTTCTACATATACAATTGCAATAAAAATTAAGAAATGAATAAAATGTCTATTAGATATGGTCAAAGGGAGGCTAAACAAATTAATAGGTGATATTAAGCAATGGCACCAGAATTCTACAACATCAAATATGTATGTGTATGCATGTGTGTGTATGAAAGAGTAATAATAAAATAGTATAGTTCAGAGGATTCAACAGTTATCTAATAGGAATTCCAGAAACAAAAGAGGAAACTAGTAGCAGCAATATTTGGAAAGAATACTACTTAGAAATTCCCTGAATTATAGAAGAGCACAAGTCTTCACATTTGAAACAAACTCTAGTGAGCAGGATAAATATAAATCAGTTGTTGCCTACAGGAATCATAGCAAAATTTCATAACACTAAAAATAAAAATATAGAATATAGCATATCTACAAATGAATAACTTTATGAAGTGTTCGAAAGAAACTAAACCAAAAGACCATTAAGTGATAATTTTAAAATGTAGAAGAAAATGATGGTTAGTTCAGGATTTTATACCCAGCTAGTCTATCTTTCATACATAAAGCCAAATTAATGATACTTGAAGATATATAAAATCTAAAACCTTAAAATACATGATCTCTCATTCAAAGAACTATAAACAAATATACTTCAGCTGGAAGAAAAGTAAACCGAAAAGAAAAGCATATTAAACAATTTAAAAAGTAACACTGAATTTAATAAATACGTAAATTGAATGAACCATTTCTAAGAAACATAAAAAACTAAACAAAAATAAATACTTCTAATTATGGTGTTCCTCTTTAGCTACATAAAGACAATGATAATGCTAACAGTATACGTAATGAGAATAGGTTTGGTGAGAGAGAAAAGTATATACAGATGATTAATAAATTTTTCAAATACACCAAGATAGAGATATAGCATATATTTCAGTAATGGCTACAACAATAGTAAAGAGACAATGCATTTCATAATTACAGCGAAATCCACAATGTTTAACAACAAAAAACTATACTATAATTAATTTTAGTATTTATTTAAAAAACACTTAATTTGCTAAATAAACTATTACATAGAAACATCATTAGTTTTCAATTTTTTCCCTCTATATCGATAGATTTTAGTTACAGTATATTTCTGTTTTATATTTCCATTCAAATGTCTTGCAGTGACAAAATGTATTTTTTGCCAAAAGAAGCTTATTATTGAAATGTGATGAGGAAATATGATTCCTATGTGTCAAGGAATGTGATGGCAAAAACAAACATAATTTGTTATTAGAAGCAATTCTTTCCAAATGAAAGCCTTTCGGTTCTAGAAAGTATTTGTTTTACTCTTAGGGGGTTGTGCACCCCATAGAGAATGAATGTATAAAGAATGTAACCTTTCTTGGGCCTCCGTTTCAATCACACACTTGCCTAATCTTCATTTTATTCCTTGGAGGCACTAGTCATCCTTAAAGAATGCCTTATTGTAATAAAAAAATATACACTGGATTTGATGTGTTGATTTTGCAGATATTTTTGTTGAGAGTATTATACTCAAGCATAATGCAAGTGGAGTACATTATAATTATATTTATATTGTGAACACTGAAAGTGAACAGAAGTCACAGAATTGCAATCCATAAGTTTTGCAGATATCTCGCGCATTTATTATCACTTCATTAAAATGTATGTATGTATGTATATATATATATATGTAGATAGATCGATAGATATAGATATAGATATACACACACACACACACACACACACATGCACGCGCACACATCTATATATATATACATATTTATATACACACACACACACATAGGGGCAAAAATATTCCAGATAAAGCAGGCTAGAATACATGAAAAGAACTAATGCTACCCATGACAGTAATTTTTTATAAAAATATTTGACTTCTATCCCTATCCCCAATATTTCTATGTGAACTTATATAAAATATCCATACTTCCAAAGGTAAAACTGTTGGTGGAAGCAGTATCATCCCACACAAAAGCATCACAGTGCCTTAGTCAAGTGCTTGGCCCCCTTATAGAGAAGATTTATACAGAAAGTTGTATATGTTGGGCCAAAGGGGAAAGTTATAAGCTTAGAACTTGAGAGAAAAAAAGAGAGTTCACTCTAGGTCCTGTTTGAAAAATTTTTCCAAATGCAGATATTTGTTTTCTAACTCTGTGAATTTAAGTTCCTCCAAATCAGTGACCTTTCGATTAAAACTTTTGCTAGAAGAGACCAAGCTAAGACCAGAATGAGACTCAGACACAAATGCTAGAAGTAGATAACATACATGGAAAATGGATAATGTAAGCAGAGAGATATAAATCTTAAGGAGAAATAAAAATGAAATGTTAGAAATATAGAGTAACAGAAATAAAGAATGCCTTTGATGGAATCATGAGTAGATTACATAAAAATTAGGAAAGAATCCATAATCTTGAAGACAGGTCAATAGAAACATTTAAACTGAAAATTTAAGAGGAAACACATAAATGCAAAAATAAATCTTTTATTTTTCATATTCTTAATTGAGCTAAATGATAAGTATTTGAAGCAATAATTGTAATAATACATAGCATACGGATAAGTGAAATAAATTACATCAATGTCACAAAAGAGAGGAGGAGAGACTTGCTAATACTCAGTTCTAAGTTATCCATACTATATATGAAGCAAAACAAAAGTGGACTTTGATTGGAAAATGTATATTGGAAATTTTAGGGCAAAAACTTCACTTTAAAAATAAGTATAACTGACATACTAATTGATATTACAGATAAAGTAGAATCATAATATGCTCAGTTAAGACCAGAGAATGCAGGAAAAATGGGGAGCAAGATACAAATGCAATAAATAGAAATCAATTTCAGTCATGCTAGATATAAATAATTACTTTATATGTGAATGTCCTAACTGACAGATTTTCAGATAAGATAAAAAAAACTTGACTCAAATTTATCAGGGATAAAGAGGTCATTGTATGAAGGGGTCAATTGTCCAAGAAGATATAACAATCCTAAACGTGCATGAATTTAACAAAACAGCTTCAAAATACATGAGTGTAAAATTTAAAGGAGAAATAGACAAATGCAGTATTATAATTGGAGACTTCGATACCCTTTTAAAAAAGTAATTGATAGATTAAGTACGCACTAAATCAATATGGATATAAATAACCTGAAAAGCACTATCAACCAAAATGATCTAATAGTTACAGAATACAACATACAAAAAAGAGCAGACTATGCCTTCTTATCAATCTCACATGAAATATTCACAAAGCTTGATAATACTCCTGGCCATAAAAATACCTTAACAAATTAAAGAAAAAAAAATAGAAATCAGATGAACTAAGTGCCCAGAAAACAATGACTTGAACTAGAAATCAATAACTGAGAGATATCTGAAAATTACTAAATATTTGTAGATTAAATAATATACTATTAAATAAACATAGGTATTAGAAAGGAAGAAATATATAAAAACAATAACCTAAGCTTTACATTAGAAATCTTGAGGAAAAAAAAAAAAAGCAAATAAAACCTAAAACAAGAAAAAGAAGCAATAAAAATTAGAGCAGAACTCAACAAAACTGAAAAAAAAAATAAAGAAAATAAACAAATCCAAAAGATTTTTTTAAAGCAAAACATTGATAAAATTGATAAACCTCTAGCCAGGCTAATTGAGTAAGAAAATAGAGAAGACAAACATTACAAATATCAGAAATGAAAAATGGTTTATCATTATAAATATATGGAAATTAAAACCTTAATAAAGGAATATTATAGGTAAATTTATGCATACAAATTTGAAAATGGACCAATGACATAATTACAAAAACTCACACAAGAAATAGATAACATTTAAATAAGTTTATTTCAAAACAGTCTACAAAAATTGAAATGAACACAGATATTTCCTTTAATAATTTTGCTTTAAAAAATATGTAAGTTTTGCCACAAATAAAATGTAATTTTTAAAGGTCCAAGACATTAATTAATTTTGAGAAATATAAAGAAATAATTTAAAATATGATATGATATATTACTGAAGCTTACAAAAAATTTTTTGTCAGTTTTTGTATTTTTTTTAAATACAGCTTTCAATTTGACATTTAAAATGTTTGTCCTTACATGAAAAGAACTGTAAATTTGTCCTCCACTACCAACCTATTTTTTAACCTGAAAATTTCCCTGACGTTTACATTTAAATTATAAAATATTTTTCAACACTAAAAGATTCAATGTATGTACAATTATTAAAATACATTAGTATTTCAAATAATTCTTTTTAGCATAGTAAAGTGTATGTGTGAGAAAGTGTGTGTGTGTACATGTGCGTGTGTGTGTACATGGGCGTGTTTTGGCAGAATACATATTTTGCCCACAGATTCTATGAATTACTCATAGTTTTGAAATGTCTTAACTTACAGAATAAAGAAATAGGGTTTTGTATGACAACTTCTTTAAATGGTAAAAATCGTGGATTTCCTCCACGTTTCATTAGAAAAAATAGTTTAGCTATGGATTATTACTTTATTCCATTTGATTTACTCCATTTAATCCAAAAGGCATGAAATAAAATCTCTCTCACATACTAAATGTTTGAGTGTGTGTGTGTGTGTGTGTGTGTGTGTGTGTACACATGTGCACATGTGCAGCCAGCCTTTGGGGCACTGGCGCAACTTGTAAATTTTTCCTTGATACTACGTATGTAAAGACATATTAATATAATGAAATGACAGAAATGTATAAAAGGAGTACTGATCAGTATGATTTTTTGAAAGTAATACATAGGCTAGACTATCTGAAAGTTACAGATACTGCTTCCCTAACCAAAGAGGAGATCGATACTATAGCTTTTCTTGTTTTTGACATTGCTTTCTAAGAAGGCAGAAAACGAGGACTGATGCTCTTAGAATCCAAGCAGAACTACCTCAGGACCTCTCAGCATGGACCAGCAACAACTGTTGTCCTAGCCTATTTCAAAATAGTCTCAGTTGATTACACAACACACTGCATTTGAAAGAAGCAAATTTATCTTTGGACACCTCTGCAAATTAGTTAATCTCTCCCAAATCCTGAGCTGGATTACCTTTCCTTTTGTCTCTCACCCCCTTAAATATGCTTCTGGGCTGCATTAAAAAAAAAGAAAGAAAAAAAGAAAAGAGAGGAAGAAAGCTAACCTTTTTGTGACTTGGTGTCCAGAGCAGTCTATCATCTTCATAACTGTCTTCAGAATGTTTTTCAAAATGTCCATATCTATAAAAAGGTTAAGACAGAAAGTAGTATATGAAATATGTTATAAATTCTAAAATGGCAAAACTGTTTTTTAAGTAAGGAATGAATTTGAAGATGATAAATAATGTTTTGGTTTGTTCATGTTGGAAATACTGCTCTTTAAGAATAATAACTGAGATTACTAACAATTTTTAGTCTTGTTAAAGTCGCATGGGCACATGTAATGTTTTTTCCTACAATTTTTTTATTAGAGGTTTTTATTAATACAAGGTATCGATTTGCATACTTTGTGTATGTATACATCCATGTTTACTGTCAAATAAAATAGCTTTTACTTTATTTTTATAAAATATTAAGTATATACAACAAAATAGTTGGCATATTTTAAAATGACAAAAAAATTATCTAATGTATTTGTTAGATAATAAATTTGTTATGTTACCCAACTTATAAGTAATGTTTATTTTTTATAAAACTTAATGAAAAAATTACCTCTGAAGTACTTTAGCTTTTTTTCTTTCTGTTTCTAAATTTGTCTGGGTTATTCTTGGATCTTTGCTCATAGGTAGGTAGATAGATATTAGGTAGAGTTTGAAATATAAAACAACTTGGCAAATTTCTCTCTATTTTTCTTGACCTTATTTACCTGTAATTTAGGTAAATAATATCTACGATAATTTATTAGATGGCCATTCCTCTTCCCAAATTTAAAACTTTGTTAGAGACAAGCTGCATATTTTGAACAGAAATCAAAAGTTGAACGAAGATATAAAAATAAAAATTTTGGTGTGACCAGTTTTACTAAACACTATGGATTAATTTTGACTTTCACACCATAAACTTTATATCTGAACTGAGGAATTCATTGTGTTGCAGGTTAAGCAACATTAAATTTTAAAACACCACCATGGTTTCATCCTATGAGCATTTGAGAAACTTTTATATTTTAGCCCAGTTGCATATTTAATGGGCTATACTCTGCTAGGCAGCAGCAGCATTATGAAACTTCTGAATAATTGAGGTCTATGAGAATGACATACAGGAATGTTATTAGGATTTTTCATTTTTTATTACAGTCAATTAGACACTGATATGCTAATAACTTTGGAGATTATGCATTTATCTGCTTAAGAGAGCAGGCAGAAAAAAAAAAATGATGTGTTCTAAGCCATAGAATATAGTAGCATAGAAATAATCGCAGGCAAAATTTCAAAGATCTTGTTTACTCAGCAGATTAAGAGAACTCTGGTGACAAGAGGGACAAATGCTTTAGCTGTTATTCACCAAGCCTTTTAAACAGCATTAATACATACAACATTTAAATTACTAGTCCTAATAAATCTGTATCTTTCTGATAAATTATGCCTGCTCAGGCCAAGTACAAACACGTTTCAAGGAATTCTGCAGTGCTATTAGGGTCCCACTCCCCAGGACTGTAATTGTAGTTTGAAAAAACTATGCGTTAGTACTGGGAAATGTGCTAATGAATCAGGTAACCCGTGGACATGTTCCAGGTTCGTACAAACAATTAGCTTTTATTTATCAGACCTTATCCATCAGGTCACATTATGATTCAGCTACTGAAGTACTGTCTTCTCCTTCTTACAAAATCAATTTCACATGATTTGGATGTCTGGATCTTACAGTGTGTTTTCCTGCTTTCCGAGTTCCTTGTTCTCGCCTCAGCCCTTGCTTGACGAGGCTGACCCATCCATCCAGTCATATCTATCACATCTTTGTGAGCTCAAAAAGGAAAGTCACACATGAGATAAAGGTGATAGCTAAAGCTACAGTTGGTTTCTTCTGAGGTCTGTCTTCTTAGCTTGCAGATAGCTGCCTTTTCAATGTTAATAAGATGGAGAGATGAATGTCTGTTAACAAGTAACATTAAAAAAGAAAGGTAGTAATATTGAATTTTAGAATTTCCCAGTGAAGACTCTCTCCAATAATCCTTTACAATATCAAAAACTGCTTTTGTTCAATAAGAGCTCTGGTGAAAATTCCTTACCTAGTACTTTCTATCACTGTCACTTAGACATGATTTTCTTATATAATACTCAGGGCAATCATATGAAATGTCCCTATTATTGCTCAAATTTCGCATATTTAAAAATGAGTTTAGAAAGTCTAGGCAACATTCCCAAAAGCATATGACTAATAAATGGAAATTTGAGTCTGCTAGTCCTCAGAAACAATGTCTTTATCTGCAGGTACAGCTTCCCACACACAAACAAATACATAAACTAGTAACTGGTAATATACATCATGTTTAATGCATTTTAATCTAGCATGATTCACTACGAGAATTAATTATTTTTCTAATGGTTGGAACCATCTAATTTGCATCTATACATGTAAAAATACAAAATATCAGTATATGCCCTTAATTAAAATAAGAATGTGGTTTATACTAGCCGTGCTTAAGTTCTAAAGCCTTTGCACTGTATCATGAGTCTAACACTACCTAGAATACAGGCT
The DNA here is from genome assembly GCF_000325575.1 of Pteropus alecto. Lineage (NCBI taxonomy): Eukaryota > Metazoa > Chordata > Mammalia > Chiroptera > Pteropodidae > Pteropus > Pteropus alecto. Next base: position 2,623,347 of record NW_006432227.1, on the reverse strand, counting down.
CTACAATGCTTCCTAACTTCATGTGCTACCCTTCAGCTAATCTTGAAGGAAAATTTTAGTAGAATAGAAAAATTATGAATGATTAAGTATTTGTCTACTCATTTTTCCATCCCTATTATTTCTTTATAGTAAAGCTATCTGATGAAAGATCTAAAAGAGGACATCTGTTGGAGGAAAAAGAAAACAGATTACTGATCCTAAGCCATTTAATTGCAAATGTGTTTCTGGAAGAATTTATCTTCTCTTTGGTTTCATGAATGGTTGAGATTTCCCATTTCAGGTTATGGAAACAATTATGCTGGTTGATCAAAAAGTGCCTGCCGCTCTTCACTTCATCTGGAAGTAACCGAAAGGACTTCTTACAAGTTCTTTTTTCTTTTGCAATTTTAAACGTTTAGCCCATCTACTGGTAGCACTCTGAAGAGAGATAGCAGCTGTTAATTTCACCAGATAAAATTATTGATAAGTTATGTATTAAGTGAGTAAAAACTAAAGATTTCACTAACGACCATAGAATAGGACCAAAAAAAAACAAAACATTTTATTCTGAGTTTCATTCATGCTTATCACCCACTAAATCTCCTTTTTGTTTGGTTTGGTTTCAATATCATTCAAAAGGAAAACTCCTCTTGGCTTCTTGAGTGTGATTTATAACAAACACCAAGTTCAAAATTAGTTTTTTGTTGAAATTTATCTGAGAGTCAAGTCCCCTTAGGAAATTACTACCCTCGCTTGAACCTGCATGGTTTGCAGCAGATGAATTATAGCTCAAAGAACAGCATTCATTAAAGGAAAGTTGAGAAGGATTGGGGAAATCAAGGCGGTGGCAAGAAAAAAATTCTGATTTAATTTGTTCAGCCAATTTCTGGAAGGACTGAATTCTCCCATCCACAACAGGAAATGCATTTACTTGGGGGAAAAAAATAAGTAAAAAGAAACATCATCCTTTAACAGCCACATGCATTCTCTAGTCTCTTAGGAGAAAGTGAGCAGGCTACTCTAGAGAACTTAAGTCAATGGCTTCCACACTCCTTTCAAATGCCAAATTTTAGAATGTAGTTCAAAATAAAACAAGATATGGATAAAGCTAAAAAATGAGAACCATTCAATCATCAAGAAGGACTTCCCTCCAATCAAAGTTTATCTCTAGTTATAAATTTATACCTAAGAAACTAATTTTTATAGCAGTAGAGTGGTTAGACTTTGTTTTGTTCTTTTGACAGAGGTGAACAGTGCTTGAAATGTGTTCAGATATTACTAATTTAGAAAGCATTTAACCATAATTTTTTAAAAATCTTTACAATAAACTAATTCTAAAGAAAATATAGAAAAAAATTCATCATAAAATAATGAGTGGAATAAGATCAACAATGTATGAAGAGATTATTACTGATTCAGTGGATAAAGGCTTTGATGTTTTCTTTTACTTTTTTGTATATGGGTTTGTAATAGTAGCCTGACACTAAGGTTGTCACACCTCTCCCAGGTTTCTTGAGATTAGTACTACCTCACCAATAGGCATAAAGAGCTTGAGACTGGTTTAAGGCCAGAGTTCCCATATGATGGAAAAGAATACCGAGTGGCTACTTGACAGCAATCGTGTTTTCACTAGTTAAAACAACTATCCTTATCTGAAGAAATCTATATACTTTTCAATTACCTTTTCTTCATACATATTTTAAATAGGAAAGAGGATTGTAAAACTTTAATGAATTACAGTTTCTCTAATCACACTAAGATTTCTCCTTCAAAGTTCTATTTGAGATATATTTAGTTCTCACTGCACCCATATCTCACTGTACCTACAAATTTTCCTTGAGATGAAAAATTGGCCAAAGAAAATAAATCTTGGACTATAAAAATGTAGGATTTGAGACAATGCTTAAAAGAGAAATAAAATTGTTTTCTTTGAGTCTCCTGTTCAAAAAGAGAGAGAGGGTCTCCTCATTCTGTCTAAACTGCATCAGGGTTAATTTCAGTTTTCCTTTCAGACATTGAGATTGCCGTGGCCAGAGATTTCAAGACTGCTTTACTTTGCTTTGGAAGAACTAGAAGGTTGAGTGTGGGTAATACGTGAGAATTCTACTCTCAAAAATCTGAAGCCAGAATCTGAAGCCAGAATTACTTTCATTATATTCTCTCAAATAGAAGGCAAATATATAAATTCAAAAACTGTTGATTTAAGAACTTTCTAAGCTTTGCCACTGCCCCATCTCTGAATTGTTTATATCTTCTGTTTCCCCCTAGTGATTTGCCTTAAGACTCCTTATAAGAAATCTGTCAGAGAAAGTCAAATGTACTATCTCACTTAAGTGGATCTAAAAGCACTGAACTCACAGAAACAGAGAGTAGAATGGTGGTTGCCAAAGGTTGAGGGGTTGGGGAAACAAGAAGATACTGGTTTAGAGTATAAACTTTCAGTTAAAAGATGAATAAGTTCTAAGGATCTAAGGTACAGCATGGTAATTACAGTTAACAATACTGCACTGTACACTTGAAAGTTGCTATGAGAGTAGAGCTTTTATGGTCTCACCATAATGAAAACAACAACAACAAAAAACGTAATTAATTATGTGAGGTGAAGGATGTTCTAGCTGACCTTATTGTGGCAAACGTCTTGCAATGTATCTGTGTATCACAATGTGCATCACATTTTATACCTTAAACTCACATAATGTTATACGTCAATTATCTCTCAAATAACCTGGAAGAAAAGAAAGATAATTGCCCAGGTGCTTGTCTTTGGGGAGAGCAATGAGTGGGGATTCAATCTGGTCTCCAGTTCAGTTTGTAAAGGGGAGACAGATCTCCAGGTGAATTTATCAGTGATGGAGGCTTCTGGAATGTGAAGGAAGCAGTCTGCATAAAAGGCCCAAAATTAGAGGATAAAAGGAAAATCTACAGAGATCATTTAAACCAAAGACAGGGCACTGTGACTCAGCAGTTACAAGAAACCCTTGAGGAGGATTAAGGTGAAAGGTAAAGTGACAAAAGTTTGGAGTATATATTTAATCCCAAGGCATCAGAATGAACTTATTCTGCATAAGATTTCACCTATATAAATTTGATCTTTAGGAAAGAGAAATAGGTCCTAAGCTGTTAAACTTTCTCCAAACATTAGAAATTAATTTTTATTTTGAAATTTCATAAAATCTAAGAATTTTTGAAATCCTGAAGTTGAGAAGCAGCCTCTGCTATATATTTTTTGTCCAGAGTACAATCACCTAGATTCCATCCATAGCTTTTTTCTCATCTCCCTCCTCAGACCTTCTCCTGGGGAAATCTTTTAAGATCTTTAGTGGTCAGCGACTGCAACAACTATCTGTAAGGCTGATGAACTGCAAATGTGCTGCCAGTTTGTTCCCTTTCTACACAACTTCCTCCTTGGCAACTCCAATCTCCTACAATAAACGCGCCTAAAGCTAAACCAGTTTTGTTAAATGCTCACCTATCACCATCTTTACCCGCCATACAATACTATCTGCCATGCAGATGTATGCAAACACAATTAGAGGTCATCTCTCAGCAATATTTCAAGGGAAAATATTTTATTTATTCTCTCTCTTGCAATTAACACTGTGCCAAGCCTATAACAGGAGTTCATTAAATGGTGAAGTACTAAGTGTGTGGAAGAAGAGAGATTGAGGAAGATGTCCCATATTGTGTGCAGTGATGGGAATAAAGTGAAGTCTACGTTAAAGAAAATAAATCACATGAGTTAGAGCCTTTGATGGGTTTAAATAGGCAAAACATATGTGTGCATAGAGGGACAACCATGTGAAGCTGAGAACAGACCCTTCCCTTTGGCCCTCAAGAAAAAAAGAAAAAAAAAAACAACAACAACTTTGATCTTGGACTTCTAGCCTCTACAATTGTGAGAAAATAAATTTCGGTTATTTAAGCCATACAGTCTGTAGTATTTTATTAGAGCAGCCCTCATAGACTAATGCAGACTTCAGTGCATGATATTAGAAAATACAGATAAGCTGTATGTGGCAGATAGTATTTCTAGAGTAGAAAATTACCCTTCTAGCCTCTAGAATTGTGAGAAAATAAATTTCGGTTGTTTAAGCCATACAGTCTGTAGTATTTTGTTAGAGCAGCCCTCACAGACTAATGCAGACTTCAGTGCATGATATTAGAAAATACAGATAAGCTGTATGTGGCAGATAGTATTTCTAGAGTAGAAAATTACCTTTATAAAACAAAGAAATCTGGGTCTTCTACCTGAAGAGTAGGATAGAGTTGACTTTTAAACTTATGCATAATCCCAAAGGGGAAAAACTATTTGATGAGAGGTTGTTGTTTTCCATCAAGATTTGAATGCAATTATAATAAAACCATGTTTGTTTGCACTAGAGTTAGATGTTTAAACAAGTCGATAAATTTTTGGAAACACAGGAAGAAAAGATGCTTTTAGTTTTATTGCCACATTAATTGTAGCACTGACAGAATGACAAAGTGATAGCCTTAGAGACCATTAAAATCATTTCATTCACAAAATGGGTGTTTTATGAGTAAGTGCTGTGCAGATTGCTCCTCTGTCAAGGGGGCTACTCAGGGCTCAGCAGATGGGCACTGGAGTTTGAAAACATCTGTTCACGCTCTCTCCTTTTGTCACTCCAGAACCCACGGAAGATAAAGGTTTCCATATAATAATGTTATCTGCCTACCAAGACCATGTTATATCTGGCAAAGGCCAGAAATTAGGGGTAGTTTTGATAAATATAATTAAAATAGTGTCAAGGTGTGAAAACATTTTGACTAAATAATAGAGGTGATATTCTATAAGAGAATAGTAAATGCAAGGTCATTAACTGACTGATGTTTGTACTTATTAAAGTAACTCACAAGCCAAAGCATATTTCACTGAAGAAATGAATTTGGATATTGAAAAAAAAAACTGCATTTATTTCAAACCCTACAATATAAGTTTGTCTTATAAAAATAAGTTTAAACACAGAAGCATGAAAACTTACACAGAATTAAATGTCTTTTAAAGCCAGGCATTCGCTGGGATATGCTTTTGGGGACCAAAAACAATTGAACTGAAAATATTAAGCACCTGCATGGCTAATGGAAAATAGGTGTTAGGGCTGGCATCAGTAGAAATAATATTTTAGGGCTTCAAAACTTTAAAACAAAAAGATCAAAAGAGTAATATAAGAAAGTATTTATAAACTATACCTGAATGGTCCACTCAGTCAGATATATAGGTGGTCAGGTAAAGTATTGTGGAGAAGAAAGCCCTTTAGGTGAATTTTGAGGGACAGGTTGTGACGAGAAGGTAGGAAATAGGCATTCATGAGAAAATAATGTTAAAAAAAGAATAGGATCAGAATTCCACAGCTGAGTTCAGATACGCTTGGATAGACTAGTCCAGTGGTTTTCAATCTTTTTTAAGATATCTACTAGAATATATTTTGTTACACATCATTTTCTTCTCACATTTACAGAAAAATTGCAAAATATAGTTCTGTATCTTCTTTATGCTTTACTCACATTCACCAGTTATTGACAGTATTCCTGTCTAACATCCTCTCATTCTCCCTTGCTCTCTCTGTGTGTACAGGGCTGTCTCCTGTGTCCTTTTGACATATCTCCATGATTCTTAAAGTACTTCTTTAATGTATGGCATGACAGCATAGATCAGGCTTGCATTTCACTTTTTCTGGGTCAGCCCCATTATCGGCTACATTCCTTGTTCTTTTTTTTTTTCTGGACAATGTTTCTTAGAAAACAAAATTGAGCAATAGGTATATTCATAGCTTCTATGCCTTCTCAGTGAATAGAACTCAGAAATGACTTTATATCTATTAAAATGATGAGCTCTTATTGATGTTTCTAATTTTATCCAACACTTCAGATATCTTCAAATATTGTTTTTCTTTTTAACATTTTTAACTACCTTCCAAAGCCGTGAGAAATCTAATCCTCATTAACCTCAATATATTTAACATTTGCTCTAGGTTAGCACAGAAGATAATTTCAAAATTGGTAACCTATACACTAAAAATTTTTTTAAAAAATTCAAACCAACTAACTAGAGTTCAATAGTTGTTTACCATTCCTTTTTTGTTTCTTTGAGATAAAATTTAATTAGAGTGAAATAAACGAAGCTTAAATGTAAAATTTAATGAGTTTTAACAAATGCATACACTGCTAAGACACAGAACATTTCTATCATCTCAGAAAGTTAGCATGTGGCTGTTTTCAATTCATACCTTCACCCTCCACAGAGGTAAATATTATTATGATTTTTTTCCTCATGGAATGTTTATTCCTGTTCTAAAATATACTATAAATGAAATAATACAACATACAATTTTTTCGTATCTGGTTTATTTGGCAATAGATTTGTGAGAGACATCTATTTTTTGTATGTATTAGTTTATTTCAATGATGAGTAGTATTTTTGTTATATGAATTTACACAAACTATGCATTTTCCTATTACCGGACACCAGGGCCACTTCTAGTTTTTGACTCCTGTATAAAGCAGGTCTGAACATTCTTGTGTAAGACAATTTGTAAACATAGGATTTCACTGATCTTTGGTAATACATAGGGAAGAATTTCAGGGACAAACGTATAGCTTTATAATAAGCTACTAAACTTTCTTTTTTCAAAGTGGATACATTATTTACATTATCACCAGCATATATGAGAGATCAAGTTGTTCCATATCTTGGCCAACATTTGGTGTTGACTTAAATTTTAGTCATCCTAGTGAGTGTACATAAATTTGGCTTTAATTCATGTTTTCCTGATGAATAATGTTGAATTTTTTCTCATGTTTATTGGACATCTGTACATCTTTTTGCCCATTTTTGTTAGACTATATTTTTATTGTTGAGTTGTAAGAGACTTTACATTATTTTTTATACAGGTATTTTGTTAGTTATAGGTTTTACTTGCACATTTTGTTAATATTCCAATTTTGATGAAGTTTAGCATGTTTTTTTCTTATTATTCCTATGTTCTAAGAAATTTTTGGCTACATCAGGTCACACAGAAAATCCGCTACTGTTTTTTCTAAACTTTCAGAGTTTTAGCTTTTGCATTTAAACTTTGCCCCATCTCAAACTAACGTTTTTGTATGCTATTAGGTGAGATTAAGGTTTATTCCATATGTGTATCCAGTTTTTGGTTTAAATCATTGGTTGAAATGCTTTGGCACCTTTGTCAAATTAAATTAAATGAACTTATAAATGTTTGTCTCTTCCTAGATTCCTTCCGTTCCACTGATCTATTTTTCTTGTTCTCATACTAGCAGCACCCTATCTTGATTATGTAGTTTTATGATATGAACTTTCTCAACTTTTGTATATCTAAATGTGTCTTCCTTTCACTTTTATTTTCTTAAGGATATGTCCTGGCCTCTTATCTTGGTTTTCCTGCTCCCATCTTTTAATGAGAAGATAACTGTTCTTCATATTGTTCCTCTTTGTGTAATATGTCTTTTTTCTGTAATTTCAAGATTTCCCCTTTAGCCTTGGTTTTCTGTACTTTGACAATATGGTTTTCATTTTACTTATCCTTTCTCTAGTTCACTGAGCTTCTTTAATCTATAAGTTTATGCTTTTCATCAAATTCTGGGAATTATTGGCATTAACTTTTCAACTGTGTTTCTGTCCCTTTCAGTTCTCTCAATCTGTATTTAAAAGACATATATACTATAATGTTTGATATTATCACATAGGTCATAGAGTCTGTTATTTTTCTCTCTCACTTTTTTTTTCATTTTTTACTTCTGTCTTTGATTTTCAGATTAGGTCATTTATTTTGACTTTTTTTCAAAAGCTCAAGGATTGTTTACTTTTGCATCTCGTAACTGGATTGTTATAACCTAGTGAATCATGTTGAGCTTCTTATTTCTATTTCTTCCCTTTGTAAACAGTTTTAAAAGTTTTATATTAAATATGTTTGGTGATCTAAAAATTAAAAAAAAAAAACATTTTGGGGGTCGGGGAGTCCCTCCGCCAGGGCCCCAGGTTTCCTTTGGAAACTTTTAGGTGGTACTTAACTATTTTAACACCTCAAGGATGAAGCAGAAGACTAAGGACAACGCTAAATCCAAGATGAAGAGAAGAGGCACAGGAGAGGAAGGGCCAGCTGTACCACCAGCGGCTACTCACCTTGTTTGTCATCACGCTGAACTGGATCAGAACCAGCAGGGGCAACATTTCTTGGACAGTAATGCTGGCCAAGGTGAGGTGCAGAGCGTGCAGTTGGTGCCCAGGAGTGATGTGAGGCAAGTCTACCTGCACCCTGGAGCCACGGTGTTCAGGCGACCTGCGCTGTCCTTAATGTAGCGAATGAATGCAGATTGCAAATATGGGCACATTTGAAGAGACGCTTCCAGCGGCCAAAGATAAACTGTATATTGCAGGCAAGGTCAGGATCCCAGTTTCCTATAAAGTCTAAGGGATTCTTCGAAGATGTCTTCTCTGCCTTGGGGATGACACAATGAATATGACCATTCTGCGGCTGTTTTCTATTTGGCTGGAAGGACGGGAAGGTAAAGAGCATTCAGTGCTTTTAATCAGCCTAAAACGGCTCAGTTCACAGCTGTAGATGATGCAAGAGGAAGGGAGGAGTCAGTTTCAAAGATGTAGCAGAAGGCATGAAGCCCACCAACTGGTAGTCAGAATCTGTGGATAATCAGAAGACCTCGGTGCTCCCTTCGGCCTGGTGCCAAAGTTCTGGGCCACTGTGCTCGTCCCACTGCGCCCGCATAAAAGACGCTACTGCCCAGGAAAGCAGGGTCGGAAGCCCGGGTGTCCGCTTTGTCAGTAGCCCGCCTGGAGATCGTAGGTTATCCGAGGTCTGCGCTGCGTGCGTGCGTGCGTGCGTGCGTGCGTGCACATCCTCTCCGAGGAAGCCCCGCCCCCGCTTCCACCTGGTCTGCACTGATGAAGCAGCTGCCGCCGACAAGAAGCTCTCCACAACCATGTCCGGCTTCACCAGCATAGAGGAGAAGCAGACGCTCAACTGACTTCTGGTGGAAATAGATGCAATAGGTACCATCCATCATATTGTCATCCTGGTGACATTTTGGACAATGTTCTGCAAAAGCAGGACGGACTGGATCCACACATCTCCAGGGAACTTCCCCTGCTGCAGGAAAGGCAGGAGATTTTCTAGCAGCCACCTTAGGCCAGCAGCTTTTATTTGCAGCACTTGGTGGAGCTGACGCCGGAGTTCAGTGGTGCGACGCCACCAACATCATTAAGATGGCTAGGATGCACGCTGCATGTGAAGGCTGAACTTGGAGTCTGTAGTGGCCGTGGATCGTGTCATTGCTCAGACAGCCCAAAAGAGCAAGATCTTGTTAGAGGAAGAGCATAAGGTCGTTGCGTTTCATGAGGCAGGTGTGCTTTGGTGAGCTGTGCTTTGGTCAGCTGGTTGCTGGAGCATACTGAGGCTGAAATGAAGGCCTCCATCACTCCAGGGACAAACGCAGCCTGGACTTTGCTCAAATGGTTCCTGAGGGTATAGCACTTCTTCACCTAGGAGCACAATTAGCACATGTACCTGGCCCTCGGGGAACACGTGCGGGGGTGCGGTGACCATTTCCTTCAACAGTTACTTCCAGGACTCAGGACGACCTGGGGAAGGTCACCCGCACCTACTAATCTAGAGCTTGTGCGGGTGGGAGAATAGCAGCTGGGGGTCCCGACTTGCTAGGGCTTTCTTGCCTCCCAGCTCTGTCAATATTACCATCTAGCAGGTTCCAGGACTCAATGACCTCTAGAAAACAGAGGCGATAAATGTGAGGGACACTAGGGCCTTTCTCCTCACCAGTGCTGAGAGTTTATTTCCACAGGCCATCCTCTTGATCTGTTCTGGGTCCAGGAAGCAGGAAAGAATAGCTCTTGGTACTCAGGCCTTGATTCTGTGGTTGCCCACTGGGCCTCACTGCCGCCTCACTCTCCAGAAACTCAGTCCTAGCCCTGGTTTCCGTTGATAGTAGACTGGCATAGGGTCTTTGCACCTGATAAGGTTCCCCATCACAGGTGTCAGAAAGCGAATTATCTCAATGTCTTCAATGTATGAGGGTGTTGGCCTAGCCATGAGGGATTCCTTGCCCTGATCCCCAAACCCAGGGAAATAGTTCTCAATTTTTTATTTCTAATTTTGTTTGAAATAAATTCCTTATAAATAAATAAGTGAAGAAAGTAGAGGTGAAAACTAAGAATACATAAAGAACTCAGATGTTTAATGAGTAAGAGGAAGAAACAGAACCTTTTCAAGGAAGTCAAGGAAAATGTGAGCTTAGAAACTGTTTGTGATCTTTGATTTCCTGATATTTTTGCTGGCCAATCATAGAAATTTGGAAGACGGGGAGTTAAGGCAAGAATAAAGCATTAGGATAGAAAGGGAGTGATTGTAAGATAGTAATTCTTAGTGGCATTTAAAAGAAGGAGTATAATTTGAGGATAAAACGGCAGTGACAGGGTTAAATGGTTATCTCTGTGTTGATTGTTCATTGGTTTGATGAAATTAAAAGTTACAAAGGGGCGAGAACCGAAGCATAGAGGACTCGGGTTGGACTAGAAATAAAAACATAAGTGGAGAAATTGCCTTTTGGCAGCAGTGCAAATGCCTTTTGGCCTGAGGCTGGAGAGTAGGAAAGAGGAGCTAGGAAAACGGAGAACGAGGACAGACATCACTTCGGATAACTTTGATTTCTCAATAGGTATGTTGATTCACCAGCTGGATTATGATAAGTGAAAATAAAACTGAGAAAAGTGGAGTTTTGGAACAAGTATTGTGGAAGTATGGCCAAAGATGAACTGAAGTATTATCAAAATCTTTTAGGGTACAGTAGATCTCATTCAAGTATCTTTCACATACTAAGAGCTCAAAATGTTGATATAGTCTATGATTTCCATGAGATAAGCATTCTGTATACTAAGAACAAAACTAGACCAGATAAAGAATTATCCATATGAAGAAAGCTATCCTATAGGAGAGCAGATTTCCAACTTTTTTCTTCCTCCTGACTTCATAGTGATGATTTTAAACACAGGTTTACACATAATCTCATCAGTATCAATTATTATGCAAAGTGAATTTTCAAACCATTTCCCTTGAGGATTTTCTATAATTCCCCTACGTCTTTATTTTTATCTTTATTGATTATGAGCTTATAATTAAGGTCCAAATGTATATAGCATAGCAGGTAAACAAAGTTTAAAGAAATCACCAAACTGGTAAAGTGTTCCTTTAAAAGTCTAACATGCATGGATAGAGAATACTGATATATAATATTATGCATTCTAGGAATGATGAACAATATACATTAGTAAAAAAAAAAATCAGCACCAACAATCTGTATAATTAAACTATTGTATAAATTGAATTCTTTAGAATTTCTTTAAGTAGAGGTGTTGTAAACATTTGGTTGCGACAGGGCACCATTCCTGATACCATCCTCTCTATCAGCTCACACAAATATTTGCCAGGATAAATATCAAGTTAAATGTACAGAAATGATTTTTCATTCCTTTGAATATGTAAAGCTGAATGTATGCAATATATGCAAAACGTTCCTCTTATACCTAAAGGGATATGACCTTCTGGGTGGTAACAGGAAACATGGATGAGCACTGCACAGCCATGAAGGGATGTGATTTACCTCCCATTTCTTGAGAACGAAGACCCAGTGATTCAAATTTGAAGGATCAAGTTAGTGGAAAACTTCAGACCTTAAAAACAACAAAAAAAAAGAACTTAGCTAATGTTGTTGTTGACACCGTTCACATTAATTACTGGGATCGTAGCTGAGAACCTCAATTAGTTCACTTGTGCAACTCTGGACTTGGATTACATATTCATATATTTTGATATTAAAAAGCAAAAAATATAAAAATTCTATTTTTCTAACTGTAATCTTTCTTTAGTTACATTTCTTATAAAATTTCCTCCTTTCTATGGCAAATTTTTTTTTTAAAAAACATCTACTATAGTATACATCATGTTTTTCTTTTTTCCTGAATTTCCTTTTATATTTCTTTTCCTTTTTCTTTCTTTCTACCTTCCTTTTACTTCATCTTTTCCCTTAAAGGATCATATTTTCCCCTTTAAATATATATTCTTTACATTTTTTTCTTACTTCACAGCATTGTCTCTTTCCCATGTTAGTATGTTGGTTTTATTATCTTAACTTCACATAAATGCTTATCTCATATATTAGGTATTCTTCGGCAATTTATATTAATAACAGTGAGGCACTAAAAATCAACTATCCCCTTCACTACACACCAGACCAACCTCCACATCACCGACTGACTGGGGCAGGACCAAATAATAATATCAGGAAATCGTTGGGTTATTTTTGCTTTCTAGAAAGTAATAACTTCATCATTGTTTCATCATAATATAAATTTGTCTGTTAGACCTCAAAAGGCATTATGTCTTGGCTTACTCATTTTTGCTCTACCATTATCATGAGAAAATATATCCCAGGTAATCTTGATCCCAGAAAGTGGAATAGACTTGAACCCAACCCATAGTTGTCAAGTAGCTGATCTGCGTTGAGCTCAGTAGATCCAGAGCTGCCCCATACACATATGAGTGAGAAAGAAATTCTCTGAATAAGCTACTCTGTGTTCAGGTTTTAATAGCTGACGAATTCCTAATGTATAAATACATTACATTATAATTTATAGTGAAGCGAAGCCATTTATTGAAATTAGGCAAATATAATATTTTAACATATCTTAATTTTATATATAACATTTATATATAATTATAGTATATAAATACACATTGTCATTGTTTCATCTTAATATATTTGTCTGTTACCTTTCTAGATATTGAACTGGAGAATGGGTGCTGGGAATCAAACCACTTAGATCGAATCATCTTAACACCTTTCTTTTTCATGGAATTAGGAAAAGCCAGGCAATGTGGCTCCTATTTTTTTTTCAATGGATAAAAAATGAAGGTAATAAAAAAGAGAACTTACCTATCATGTATTTTCTTTGGTTATTGCTCAAAATTAAGGTTTTGCAGATTTTGTCTGCCTTATAAACCTTTAGGTGGTAGTCTTTTAGTTCAGTATAAATTTGCACAATTATAATAAAATACACAATGCAAAAGTGGTACTAAAAGATTAGAAATAACATGACTGAATAAGTACAAAAATAAAAGGAGATAAGATATCTCGATATAAACAAAAGAGGACTTTTTTCTCTCTTTATAAGTCTATATTTAGGGTGGCATAATTCAGCTATATAACTCATTTCTTTTGATATGAATTTACCTATTTGAGACTCACAAATGGATTTCTCCAAAAGACTCAACCGATTTACATGATGCATTCAGAGTTCAGTTCAGGATCAATGCTTTTATTACTGGAGAGGCTCTTTCACTTTCTGGAAGTAATAGTTCCTGGAATGTTAAAACATTTCACATTTGATATTGGTAGTAAACTAGAATTTATGACCTATCCAACCGGGCACTGAGAGCCCCATTTTCTCTGTCCAGCTGCCTGTTGTCCTGACCAGAAAGAATAAGTTTTCACTGCTTAGCCAAGTTACATCTGAAATGGTTGCCAGAGTTTAGGAAGCACTTATGTAGCTTTCCTCAGTTTCACACACAAAGAATGAGAGGGTAACATTTACTATGAATAAATCAATAAGAGTGATGTACTAGAAATGCAGTTTGAAAAGGGCAGAAGCCTTCTAAAAGCTTTGGAAGCTAACTTTTAACTTGAGAGAGAGGGTTGAAAGTTGAAATTCACATAGTGGGATTATAACCATTATCTTTTTTCATGTGTATAAAAGAACTATAAGTCACTGGGATTTATGGCTATACTAAGAACTTTTCCAAGAGATGAAAAAGCATAATAATTGTTCTTTAGTGCTTCAAGACACTTTGTTTATTCCGTTTAAAAAAAAAACTATTTATTTTATGCAATATCCATGTATTGGTATGGAATTCAAATAAACCTGAATATATGACAATGATTGTAACAGAGCTACGAGAGCGGAACCATTCTTTATATTTTAAAATGTCATTCTGTATAGAATAGAATTCCTTTAATAAACTCGAGGAATAAATAGCAGATATTTTTATCCAACAACATATTATTTTCTGATTAATAATCACAAGATATATTTTGGTGTGGATATTTATGAAACGACAATTTGTGACAGTCATATTATTTGATTTACAGTCCTTACCTATGGTGGGGAGTATTGGAATTCTGACTTCAAAAACATTTTTGGAAATACAATGTTTGTAGTTTTCACAGTGGTTAGCAACTGCAGAATACAAAATAACACCTGTGAAGTATTTTTGTAGTGTTTTATAAGCAAATAATGATCTATATCTAAAAGCAACAATATAGTGATGCTGCAGGTAATAGAGCTAATCCATTTTAAAAAAAAAAAGAAAGAAAAAAAAAAGTCACGTTCAGAAGAAAGAGATTGTAGAGATACTTGTTGGTACGGCTTAATACAGCTCCCAGAAAAGTTTATTTTTATAAGTCAAACCTTGTAAAAATTCCTCAAAAACTAGGCAAACAGCATTTGACTTCAGGCTGCTTAATTCCTTAAGCAGTTAAAAGGTTTATTTGAGGTCTCTCTATTTGTTGGGTAGATTGATTTTAATCACAAGATAATTCTACGGGTTTGTTTTTTGTTTTATTTTCTGGTTTCTTCTATAGAAAGGGGATAATAGTAACAGGAGGGGTTAATAGAACAGGATTTAAAAGTCAAGAGATTTTTTTTGTCACCTTTTGAAATTATTTTTTTAATTGCTCACATACTATATTTAAAGCATTATTTGAGATTCTGGAGAGATGGAACAAGTGGGGAGGTTGTGGAGAGAATGATACAGGATGAAAGTATGGCCTCTGTCCTCTGAGAATCTTACAGTATAATGAAAGAATCAGACAAGTGCACACATCAGTTGAGAGTAATTAAAATTGAGGACCATGGAGTATAGATTGAAAGTAGAGAAAAGCTAGTTTTTATGTTGACATTTTGAATGCATTCATATGGCACAGGCAATTCTTCTATACCTTAAGAAAACAAAGATTTAACTGGCTATGATAAGATGAGATAAGTAGAAACCAATGTTTGTGTTTGCTAACAGCTATTTGTTCAGAGGAGAGGAAGACAGGTGACTAGGGAAAAAGATTCATATTATACTTGCATCAAGAAAAACTTCATGACATTTCCAATTAAGAATCTCTGTTCTACCAGCAGTTCGTTGTCTCTGCTACATAATTTATCTTTGCCTTCTTTTCTCACTTAAAGAGCTGCTAAATTTTTTCTGTGTTCTTGTAAACAGTTTGGTTTTCACTCTCAGCTGGCATGTGTAGCTCAGCAGCAGAAACTGGTGATTAGTGGAACAAGATTTTTTAATGTGTGCTCTTTGGGGCCTTCTGATCCTCAAGAATACATCCCAAGCATTTTATTAATATATCCACTCCAGCAAATAAGCCTCCCCAAGGTACACATTGGCTGTTAGAATTCGAAGATCTTCTTAATTTGGTTACATAGATATTAAAAATCTCTGTCATTCAAATTCTTGTGGGGGGAGGTAGTTTTCTGCTAGTTAGAAATGTCCTAGCACATTTCCCCCTACATGTGAAACTTATTCATATGATGATTGTTGGTAACCCAAGATCTCAGAAATGAAATGACTATGTTATAGCAAAACAATCTCTCTCTTCCTCGACACTCTTCTCTCTCAATTTCTCTGTCTCTAAAACCAAAATTTTTTCTAGCTGTTGAACATAGTGAGAATCCAGATTAAAAACAGTGAGCCCACTAAATAGTCTTTAGAGAAAGGATGAGAGTGAAGAAAACAGTGACAGAGAGATTGGAGGAATATAGGATGGGTAGCTGGCACCTATTTAAAATCTACCAAACTTCGTGAGCTGGCTAGATACTAGGGTCAATAAGGATGAGTTCCCAGTTTGGTTTGTTGGGACAATCATTGAGAGGGCTTATGTTCACTATAGAGCATATTATTGAGAGGAGGATCATTCAGAGAGGTTGGTTGATCTAAATTTATTATTAGAAAAGCTGTGTTTGAAGTAATGGGATAATCCACAAGTTCTTGTTAAGCAGAGAGTTTGATATATGGGTTCTCAGATTAGAGCAGACTCCAGGCTGTGTATTTACATTTGGAGTTCCCTGAGTTTAGTAATAAGTGAAAGAAGGCAAATGGAATGGACAGTTAATATTTAGAAAAGAAAATTCTTCATGGAGATCTGGAGAACAGCATTTAAAGGGTGGCTGTAAGAGGGAAAGGGTATAAGATTAAATAAAATAAGTAAATTAAAGTAAAATAAAATAAAATAGATTTAGAATATCTTACCAGAATAATAGGAGAACCAGCGACATGCTTTCCAAGAAATATGTGAGAAAATCTTTTCAAGAAGTGGGGACTATCCAGTGGAGAGAGAGGCTATGGAGAAATTAAGGAAAATCAGAACCAAAGTTGACTTTGCAGTCAGGAGAATCCCAGAGACTTAGTGAGACAAGTTCTAAGAGAGTCTTGATAAGATAAAGCCAAATGAGTTGAAATAAGTTGAGTGGTGATGGATAATGAAAAGTGACAACGGGAGGTAGATTACTCTTCTAATGAATTTGTGAAAGGAAGAGGGAGGAAACATAGTAATAGAGAAAGACAGAGTCTGAAGTGTGAGTGGGTGGGTGATGGGTAGAATAGGATTCTTGAAGTTTTAAGAAAACTGAAATAATAATTTAGGTTTATAAGTTTACATTTAAAAATTATAACATATGCAATGGAGAAATAAGATATTTATCACTATTTACTTAACCGATGTTAAGTATCTATATGTTATTTTTCTGTGACTAAAATCACAGAAGTCTATAAAAACTGAAGCTAATTCTTTCATTGCTAATTTGAAATTCCTAAAAATGCAAGTGAAGAGGAATTCCCATTTAATCATAATAGTTAAATTTTGAGAACTGCATAATTACATATTATTAATGTTCTCCAATAGTATTTTCTAGTATGGGTGTGTGTGTGTGTGTGTGTGTGCGCGTGCACATGTGTGTGCATCTGTGTATGTCTGTGTGCCCTTGATGTATACATTGCTTTGCCTTTTGAATACAAGAAATTATATCCCATGACCCCCTGCTTCGGTGTGCTGAGTTCTGATTTTGTACTTAAATGGCCACAACACAGAAGCCCAGAAGGTACCCTCTTTGCTGTCTAAAGCCAGGAAATGTGAGCTTAAACATCATCTGAATTAGGTAAGCATGCAGGCATTCTATTTATTTTCATTTGACATATATTCTTTCATTTTAAATGCCCAATTACTGTGATTTTATGGAAGATGATCCTAATAGTTGTATGAAATATAAAATTAGTTGAAAAACATTTTCATTCAGCATTCATTTTTGGAAAACAAAATGGTGATACAGGTGCACTTAAGTTTATATAGTAAGACTTGAATCCACACAACATTTTTATTTCTTCTACTCTAGAAGCAACTAAAAACATTTATAGGATATATTTTATTATGTTTATTTAGTTTTGCTCTACTTTATCAGAGTATATTTTTTCAGTGTTTCCCAAGTATCTATACCATCTTCCAAATTCACTCAAGAATGATCTAGATACTCATTTTAAGTGTATTGATTAGAAGTTTTGTCTGGAGAACAGAAATGTTACCTACTCTCTTAAAAATGAATTAAGTATAGTAACTGCCATTTCTCCATGCTCCACAGAACAATAAGGATTCAGAGTAGTGTGCTCTTTGTGAAAGAACTGCTCTCTGATGCTTAAAAAAAAAAAAAAGTAAAACCATTAGAAACTTTGTTTTCTTTTTCTCAGTAGCAAGGCATTATTTTGCCCCTTGCTTTATTTGTCACTATAATAACAATGCTCTTTCTCCTTGCTCTATATGGAGCTATCTAGACCAATAAAAGGAAATATTTAAAATTTAATAACACAGTTATGGCTTTTACTGTTAAGCGTCATAAGTCTGTCAAAACCAAAGCCAACACTTTTATCCCTAACACGTGATCTCAGAAGTACAAACTAATGTTCATGATGCCAAGAAAGAAACTTGCACTCACTGTCCCAAGTCTGAGTTATAGTGGTACTGAACCAAACTTAGGAAACAGGTGCAAATCTGAAGGAAGGGAGACCTGTATTCTAATTCACTTACTGTGTGACGAGACAATGTTCTTATCTTCTCTAAACCACCACATCCTCTTTTTTCTGATTCATTGCAACAGTTACTTCATGGATCTCTCTGCCATCACCTTTGCCTGCCTATAGCATGTTCTCTATACAGTAACCAGAGTAATCCTTTAAAAGCACATAGATAAATTCGTGTCAGCCCTCCACTTAATGGTACCAATGAGGCTACAAGTTTCCATACCGCTTTCATCTCTAGCCTTGTCTGCTATTACTCTCTTCTATGTTTGTTCCACTTCAGGCACATTGACTTCTAGGGAGAGGTATTCAATTATCAGGCAAGTTCTCACCTTAGAGCTTTTCTACTGGTGATTCCTCTGTCTAGGATTATTTTTTTCCTCACTTCATTAAATTTTTTTCTCAAAAGTCACCTTTTCTTTGAAACTAAACCTAACTATACTATGAAAGATTATCTTACCCTCTTATCTGCTTCATATTTTCCACAGCCCTAATCACCTTTTATTTTACTATATAAATTAGTCATTTTAATTCTATTTATTGTATGTCTCTTCACAATTGAATATAAATAACACAAAAGTAGGCATCTTTGTGTCTTTTGTTCACTTTTGTATTCCAATGCCTAATACAGGACCTGGCACATACTAAGCATTCAATAAATATCTGATAAATCAATGAATGAGCATGAGTTTTCCAACTACGAAAATTCAGACAATAGTCTTATTTATCAGTAAAAAAAAATGTTGAAAATTAGTTAAAATAAGCTGTATTTAGCCCAGCACTAGGCACACCGAGGATGTAATGGTGGCCATTATTATGCTGCTATCAATGCTACTGTCATCAATGAAAGATTCATAGGCAGTGTTTGAGAAAATGAACTGACAAGCTGCTAACCAATACACATACACACATACAAATACACATATACACACTTCATACACACTCATACAATCTTTGAAAGGCATAAAAAGCTTGATTGTAATGTAATATGACTCATTCTGGTATTTTGCCAGACCCTGGCAAACAGAAAGTCACTTAGCATTTACAAACCTGTGAAGTGGCAACTCGAAGTTATCAGGCACAATGTCACGTTAGGAAGCAGCCCTATGAGAAGAACCAAACTCCAAAATCAGAAGCATTTCAAGATAAATCACAATCTCTCTCTCTCTCTCTCTCTCTCTCTCTTGCTCTCTCTCTCTCTCTTACACACACACACACACACACACACACCCTAACAGCATCAGTAAGACATTTTTATACATTTAAGAGGGCAATATATTTTGGGAAAACTAGTATCTTTCCTTTAGAAGCATGTTGTTGGAGTCCCAGTGAATATATTTTTCAGGATGCATCTTATATCTCCATTCATTTATTGGGTCATCCATTATAGAATTCCTGATTTTTTTTTTTCATTTGGAGGATTATAGTCACTGATGTATCTTGCTGCTTAAGAAAAATATGTCTGTATTATAAAAGAAAGTATGAAAAGTTGTAGAAGAAATGACCATGATATTTTTTTCGTTACTATTTAAGCTATGTAAGCATTCAATTATTTAATTCAAAAAGATTAATTTTACTTTCACTTAAGTGTAGAAGATCCATTAATGACATAGAATGAAGTTTTCATTTGGTAAATTACTTGAATGAGGGTCATCCATATCTATTATCAGAAGCAGATAGCTGAAGCTTTTAAGTCATGAACGTAAATTTATTCTCTATGCATAGAAATCAGTTTGGAGAGGCAGGGTTAAGTACCGAGATGTATCAAAATGGAATGAAATATAGATGCCACACAGAACATACTAGGAGAATAGCTCCCTCATATACAAGACATTATTTATATGTTCAAATATTTAATGCTTTTGTCAGTGTTTCCTAGTTCTGGATTTTCTTTAAAACCAAAAGGTAACTGTCTTTTGTTTCTCCTTTTATTAAATATAAATTTTTCTCTACTGTATTCATTACATTCACAATTAGTCTCCTTAACAATTTTTGTGACATTTAAAGGCTTCTAAGTTTGCTTTAACTCAACTAAAAAGGCAATGTAGTCATTAATTATAGTACCAGCCCAAATACTTTACACACATCTCCTTTCAGTACAATCTTTCCTTTTGCTCTAAGGGAGATCTGAATGGTAAAGGAGAACTTGCATTCCACAAGAAATTTTAAATTGAGCATATTATGGAAATTTTGGATCTCAGTGACTCCCAGGCTAGGTTTTGTAATGAAGTCATTTAAAAATTGTGTCAGAAATTTTTCTAATATAAAATATCAATTAGCTTTAATATAGATTTTATACATATACACACACAGGAAACAAACACATACAAAATGCCCATTTTTTTTTCCACTTTTGCATACAGACCTTTTGGAAATAACGTGTAAAGATATAAAAAAGAGAATGACCTTTTAAAAATATGTTTACTGGGGCAATATCAGCAAGATAGTAAAATAGGAAGCCTCAAACGCCCTTTATCCCATGAACACACCAATTCAATAATAATTCGTAAACATACCTCATTTGTGAGAAATCCAGAAACTAGTTAAAGGCTCCTGCACACTGGGTGAGTGTAAAACCAGCCACATCAAAACCAATAGGGAAATTCAAGATACCCTCTTGCCATAATCTCTCCCCCCAGCACAGTGCCCTACGATCAGTGCAACGCCCTCTCCTCCACCCAGATCTCAGATTCTACTTGGGGAGAAAAAGAGGCATGCCGTGTGTCCAATGCCCCAACTTTTCCCAGGGCTACCAAGAGGACTGACTTGTTTAGCATGTCTCAGAATGCTGAGGAGACATTGAATACTATATCCACTTGGGGTCAGTGAGAACAGAGGTGGTGGTTTGGGCTGGCAGTCACCATAGCCATTCCCTCTAATGAGGCATAGAACTAGCAGTTGAAAAACCTCAGCTTTAAGCTTTTCCCAGGGAAGAGAAAGAGGTACGCTAAAAATACCTGAGTACTGCCTGAGGAACTGGCTTCAGTCACTGCTGCCTTTGAGTGCTAATAGATCTCAGCATACTGAGGGTGGGTCTCTAAGAACAAAGAAAGTGAGCTGGACTAGCATAACAGCTGGAGAATATTTGGCAGGGCTGATTGCTGAGGCTTTGCTCTAGTACAAGACTAATCTATGAAGACTAGGAGAGGTGAATGGTTTGTCTAATTCACAGACAATTATAAAGAGAGTCAAAAAATTTAAGAAACAGGGAAATATTTTTCAAACAATGAAATAAAATAAAGTTAAAAAAATGGCCCTAATGAAATGGAGATATATCATTTATCTAACAGAAGATCCAAAAAGACTTTCATAAGGATGCTTACCAAGGTCATAAGACAATGCCTGGACAAAGTAAGAATATCAACAAAAGGATAAAAAAATTGTTAAAGTAGTCTACAACCATGCCTGATCCCATCTGATCTCGGAAGCTAAGCAGTATGGGGCCTGGTTAGTACTTGGATGGGAGACCGCCAAGGAATACGAGGTGCTGTAGGTATAAAAAATAAAAAATAAGGGATTGTAAGCTGACAAGGTCCTTGCAATCTGTGAGGTTAACCAAAGGTTGCCTCACCTAAGAAAAATAATAATAATAATAATAAGCATCTAAATCAGAAACGATATAAGAAAACTACCTTTGTTAGCAGATGGCATGATTTTACATGTAGAAAACCCTAAAGACTACACACATATACTCACACATACTCACAAAACACTCTTAAAACTAATTAAAAAATCAATAAGGTGGCAGAATAAAAATTCAAAATACAAAAATCACTTGTGTTTCTAGCAGTGAACTTTTTGAAAAGAAAATTAAGAAAACAATCTCATTTACAATAGCAATAAAATGAAATACTTAAGAATAAACAACTAAGGATATAAAAGACCAGTACACTGAAAATGACAAACATTCGATGAAAGGAATTAAATAAGACACAAGCAAATGGAAAGACATCCCTTGTTCATTGATTGGAAAACAATATTGTTAAAATGTTTCTACTACCCTCAGCTATCTATGGATTCAATGCAATCACTGTCAAAATCTCAATGGCACTTTTTACAGAAATAGAAAAAAAAAAATTTTAAAATTCATATCACAACACAAAAGACCCTGAGTATTCAAAGCAATTTTTAGAAACAACAAAACTAAAGGCATCCCATTCTTGATATGAAAACATATTACAAAGGAGTAGTACTTAAAACAGTAAGTTTATTGGCGTAAAGACAGAGACACAGACCAGTGGAACAAAATAGAGAGCCCAAAAATAAATCCATGCATTTATAATCAATTGTTCTTTAACAAGGATTTCCAGGACACACAATTAGAAAAGGATAATCTCTTTAACAAAAGATATTGGAATAACAAAAGATTGGATATCCACATTCAAAATAATGACCTTGGACCCATATTGCACCATACACAAAAATTAACTCAAAATGGACTAAAGACTTAAACATAAGACCTAAAACTTTAAAATTCTTAGGGAAAAAAAAAACATAGAGGAAATGCTTTATGACATGGGTCTTGGCAATGTTCTTGGATATGGCACCAAAGGCACATGCAACAAAAGCAAAAATAAACAAGGTGGAGTCCATCAAATTAAGAAGCTTCTGCACTTCAAAGGAAACAATCAACAGAGTGAAAAGGCAAACTATGGAATGAAAGAAAATATTGGCAAACCATATATCAGGTTCAGAGATAATTTCCAAAATATATAAGAAACTTTTACAACTCAATAAAAAACAAAAACTAATATCCCAACTCATAATGGACTAAAGATAAAAATAGAAATTGAGGAATCTTAAATGAATCTTACTAAGTGAAAAAAGCCAATCTGAAAAGGCTACATACTATATGATTCCAACTATAGACATTCTGGAAAAGGCAAAATTATGGAAAAAATAAAAGGATCAGTCATTGCTGGAGGGGCTGGGGGAGATATACAAGTAGAATACTGAGGATTTTTAGGGCAGTTAAAATACTCTATATGATATTATAATAATGGATACATGTTATTAATATTTGTCTAAATCTATAGAATGCACAACACCAAGAGTGAATACTAAGATAAACTATAGACTTTAGGTGATTATCATGTGTTGATGTAGCTTCATCCTTAGTTAAAAAAAAGTACTATTTTGGTGAGTGATGTTAACAAAGGGGGAAGCTGTACATGTGTGGGGCAAGGTGTATATGGGAAATCTCTGTACCTTCTTCTCAATTTTGTTGTAAACCTAATACTTTTCTTTAAAAAAAAAAGTCTTAAAAATGTGCTAACAATTTAAACAGACTTTTTTTTTTTCAAAGAAGACATACAAATGGCCAAGGAGTACGTGAAAAGATGCTCAATATTACTAATAATAAGGGAAATGTAAATCAAAACCACAATGAGATACTACCCCATACTTCTTAGGGAGGCTACTATAAAACAAACAAAGAAAGGACAACAAATATTGGCAAGAAAGTGGAGAAAAGGGAACAGACCCTTGTACACTGTAAGTGGGAATGCGAAATGGTACAACTACTGTAAGAAATAGTATGGAGTTTCCCCCTATACTATTAAAAATAGAACTATTATATAATGCAGCAATCTCACTTATAAATATTTATGCAAAATAATTAAATCAGGATCTCAAAGAGATATTAGCACCTCAATGTTTATTGCAGCACTATTCACAACAACTAAGACGTGGAAATAACCTAAATGTTTACCAACAGATGAATGGATCAAAAAACTGTGGTCTATATATATAATGAAATATTCTTCAGCCTTAAAAAAAGAACTCCTGCATTAAGTAACAACATGAATGAATTTTTAAAACATCATGCTAAGCAAAATAAGCCAGTCACAGGATAAATACTGCATGATTCTACTTATATGAGATATATAAAATAGTCAAAATCATAGAATCATAGAGCAGGATGGTAGTTTCCAGGGGCTGAGGAGGAGGAGGAAATAGAAATGTTAGTCAATGTTCATAAAGTTCCAATTTTGCAAGATTAACATGTTCTAAATACCTGCTGTGCAACAGTGTGCTTATAGTTAACTATACTGTACTATGTGCTTAAAAATTTAAGAGGGTTAATATCATGTTAAGTGTTCTTACCACAATTAAGTAAAATTTAAAAAAAAGTCTTGCTGAAATATTTGTATAAATTGTTTTCTTTGAAATGGTCTGTAAAAGTATATAAAGCAATAGAGTCCTCTCTATTAGTTGCTGATTCTTAGGGTTGTTATAGCACTTATTCTCAACTGCAACACAACAAAAAGTTTCTGCTTTCATTTCCCTTCTGAAAAGTGACACTGCTCAATGAGTTTCAGTAGCACCTTTTATCATTTTAATGGCCTCTTCAAAGTTTTACAATGGCTTTTCATTGGCTATCAAAAAAAGCATAATTTTCTTCTCCTGTAATTCAGAAACATCTCTAATGTCTTAAAATATGTCCTAACTATAACAGGATCATCTACCAACCTACTGGACACTCACCTTGATCCCATCGAAAAGGAAAGGAAGATGGGAGCAGAACTAAAATCAGGAATACCTATAATTAAACACTAGTTTCTCAAAGACAAATTGTATTTTCCTTAACTCCAAGGAACATAGTGAGGGAGATCTTGAGCTGTGTCCGTGGGAATAGCCAATGGCATCTGGCCTAG
Organism: Pteropus alecto; assembly: GCF_000325575.1. Classification (NCBI taxonomy): domain Eukaryota; kingdom Metazoa; phylum Chordata; class Mammalia; order Chiroptera; family Pteropodidae; genus Pteropus; species Pteropus alecto. The sequence goes on along the minus strand of NW_006432227.1, from coordinate 2,598,533 downwards.
GGAGTAGTGGGTAGGGTATGTGAATAAGTGTCATTAGACATAATGAAAAGAGAAGGACATGTCAGAGCCTGATGATAGCCAGAAAATGGGGGTAGAAGTAGAGGTTCCATTAGAGATGAGAAGATTCTTTCTAGGGTTTAGTAAGGGGCAGGATCCAACCCAAGGAGGTCCTTGTATGGCAGACAGTAGGGACATTCAGTGTTATTTAGAAATGGTGGAATGGAGCACTGAAGATGCCAAATTCTATGGACTGAGACTCCTCTGTGATTGCAATTAATAACTTCAGCTTAGGGAACATGAGGGTGCCCAGCATTTCGTCAATGAATCCTTCAAACTGGTATCCTTAATCGCCTCTTACATAAAGACCCCTACCTCACTGCCAGGTATAAAGTTCTCCTGATTTGCTCAGATTAGATAGGATTAAGAATATTCATCAGTGATTAATGAAGAAAGTGATACTGCCTGCAGCAAATTTCTGCTTTTGTGCTCAGGCTAAAATCGGAGACCTAGGGAGTGGATTTAAGCAATTATCAAGGTGAACAAGATCTTTTAAAAATCTAGGAATACGTCTTTCTTTTAGTAAAAAGGATTATTCAGGTGAGTAAATTGTGCTTCATCATATGTGGATTTTGACCCTACCTACATTTTGGCAGATCTATTGGTGAGAATTGTATAAGTTGTTGGAAGAACAGTCAGTCGCGTGCTTTGTTCCTTCTGATTAAAACTAAGTAAGGCAAATTAAAAATTAAAAAAAAAAATCCCCAGCCTTAGAATTCAATCAAGTTCTACTATAATCATTATGTCAAAAGTGCTGTGTTTGACTCTGAAGGAGTAACCACAAAGAGTTTGTTGTGCTTTGTTTTGGTTTTGAGTTTTATTAAACTCTTTCTCAAGCTAAAGAGAAGAGAGGGGCAGTAAGCATTTTTCTGCATAATTAAATTAATTTTTTCTGAGTCCATGGTAAATGAAAATATCGTACAAAATGTAGAACAGAAAATAATTCTCTTCCGAGTAAGGGTTTTAACTTTTGGGCTCAGAACCTAATTCCTATGGGCATTTGCCAAGCAGGTAATAAAAATAAACTGGGTGTAAGAAAATCACATTGCCAAACCATAATCACTATTTCTATTTCATTAAATGAAGATATAAACATATTACTTTACACAACTGTGCATGGGAATTATATTTTAAACTGGAAATCTTAAATAAAAACAATTAAGAATAAAAATACCCTGTTACTTATATTTTAATTCTATAACACTTTATTAGCAGCAGAAAACCTGATTTTTTTTTTTTAATGACTAACATGTTAAAGTCAGATCTTGTATTTTATGCTGTACATAAAGTATTTGAATCTCTTATCTGGTGGTGGCAATGTATACTTTGAAGCTTAAATTTTTTTTTTAAATAAAGCTCTTTATATAATAGAGTTATTTGAGGACTTGAGATAAAACCCTGAACAATATTTTTTTAGGTTGTTTTAAGAATCCTAGCAACCCAACTTCATCATATGTAGTTGTCTGAGTTCTTTCTCTATTGTCACAGTAAATATCATTTGTAATATTTCATTTACCTAACCAATATTTATTGAGAAAGTCAAATTAATCAATGTTATTTTATTATTTCATAAACTGTTTGTGAAATTCAGACTTCAATTCCATGCTTAAAAAATGTAGTTCAGGTGATTCATCCATTCACCAAATCAATGCTGCTGAATACATAATTTTTGTGAACATTATTCTATTGCCACTGAAGGTATCTTATGAAGATGAAAAAGTTCCTGCTCTCATAAAACTTAAATTCTAATAAAGAAACAAAAATTAAAAATGAGAGTGATAAAGGACAGCCTTTTTAAGGAGGTAATTATTAGGCTGATGAGTGAATGACAAAAAAGAGTTGGTTATATGAATAGTTAAAAGAAAAGAATTCTAGGCTGAAGAGACACTACATTTGTTTCTGGATATATTGTTAGAATGGGAAAAATCAAAATTGCATAATGAGTTTCTCAATTTACAATAACACCAGGGAAGACTGAATCACATCAGAGAACTATGGAAAGTATTTATAAATGTAATTTCAAACATAGATTTCAGTTCACTCTTTGCTGGTGAATCAAAGTGAGACTTCCCTTTTAATAACATTATTATGATAAAAGCTTAAGAAAATTCCCAAATGCTGCTTAAGATATCTGATTCTGGCATACAGTAATTTCCCATATACTTTATTATTGCCATTTTTTCTTAAGCAAATTGTGCTAAGTTGTCACTGGTGAATAATCAGAAAACCAAAGCTTAAAATTAAGTAATTCTCTTTACTTGTGGTTAATTCATTTGTGTCCATTGGTAGGTTATATCAATTTAGCCAAATGAGGCAAAATGAAGTTCTAATTGAATTTCAATATTGACCCGTACTTTTGTTTTTCTGGAGAAAGTAATAGAATATATCACAATTACCTGGCCATTTGCAGAAAGTCACTCAATGTTTGCTACATGTGTTTGTCGATAGGCACTAAATGCCTAGTGATACCCCTGTTTAGTCTGCTGAAGAGTCCTACCTTCTTCAGATAATAGACCTCCCTATCTTTAGATAAAGGATAGGAGGTAATGTGAGTGATGTTTAGATGTTGTTTAGAACTGAATTGAAATGTTGCCCATCTAGAAGCTTCTCTGGAATGTGGTATTTTGCTGAGTGTTACTATTCATCCTACTGATGACCCATCCTACTGATGAACTTGTAAGTTGCACTAATTAAAGAAAATGTAATGGTGCTAGGAGTGACATCACTCCTAGAAAAGTAAAAAGAGGGTTTTACAAGTGGTGGGTAAAAATTTCCATTTGGAAAATTTTAATGAGTTCTTGTTCAGATAAGATATAAAACAAAGGCCTGGGAACCAATTAGAATCTGGAGGATAATCCTTGAATTAACCACTATGATAAGTTATTTTTTTAAATTATTATATAGAAAATGTTTATACATATGTGAAGTTTAGAGAATACACATCATAGAATACTATCACCCATTCCTGTGAGCCATCAACCAAATATAATCTCCTCCTTATTTAAAGAATAAAATTATTTCACTAATGTGTTTAGTTAAGAGGCAGTGTGACATAATGGTGTTGGGTTCTGGAGTTGGCCGATTGGTCTTAAAATTGTCTTTATTCATTTATTGATTGTGTGACTTCAAGCAAGTTATCTAAAATCTCCAAAGCTCAGTTTTCAAATCTTAAAATTAGAATTATAATAGCACTTACCTGTTAGGGCTGTTGGAAAGATTTTACAATGTTAAATATGTAGTGTGTTTAAAAGATACCTAGTATATAGTAAGCACTCCATATATATTAGTTATTATTATTATTATTATTAGCATTAATAAGATGCCACAGATGTTGGTAGATGCAGGTGTAAGTCAAGTAGCAAAATGGGAGTGGAGAAAGTAGTATTCTTTGAGAAGTTGTGGCAAAAGGCAATAGAGCCATTAGACAGTAATTAAAATGATGCCTAAGGACAAAGGTCCTAGGGAGAGGTCTGATGTGCTTAGGGGAAATCACCATTACGAAGGATATGGAAGAAAGAAAGAAAGCTATACAGAAAATATAGCTTAAAGCTATACAGAAAATATAGGAAAACCCAGTGTGATGAAGAGATCAAACTGGGGCACAGGAAGGATTTACACGCTAACATTTCAAGATAGGAATTTTGAATTCTATAAATATATTTCTGGTAAGAAGGTGAAAATAAGAGGAACTCTCATTTGGTGGCCACATTTTCGTTTTTCAGAGAAAGAATGACAGTTATTTATAAAACAAAATAATAGAGTTTCATGCTAAATCTTGAGTAAGAAAATAAAAATTTAGAATTATGTTGAACAGCAATGAAAGAGAGATGACTAAGGAAAATTAAAAGTGACTACATTGAGATCACAACTATGGTTATAGTTCATTAGTTTCAAATAACAACAGTCTGAAAGTTGGATTATAATCTCTAACAGAACGCATTTTTCCTTGTCTAAGATTAGAGGATCAGATTGAAATAGTGAACTGGCTTGAAATATAGAAAGACGGGAGAGAAATATATGCATCTTTGGGAATTAGGGTGCTCCTGGTAAAAGGAGTTGAAACGAACAGAGGAAATAGACAACAGAACAAGAAGGCTGACGAATTTAAGAACACTTGAAGAAATTGATAATCTAGGTCTATGTGTTGTTGAATTGTGGGTTTATGTTAATGACAAAATGGAAAGTTAGGTTTGTGTGCTCAAAGAATTCTATCACGAAGTATACATTTTCTGAAAGAAGTATTTGGATTAGTAATAATAAAGATCCGGGTTGTAGTCCCAGACAAAACTATCAGAAGTTATTATGTAACATGGTGTAAATCTTCACTTCTTTAAAAATAATGTTTTCTCTTCTCTTTCTCCTTCATTAAAACTGGCCTTGGGCTCTCATGCTTTTCTTTTCTTTTCTTTTCTTTTCCTTCTGCATTCTGCTCAACCACTCCCTTAATCATTAAGCCCTTAGGTCAGCATTAAACAGTTTTAGGAACAAAGCCTCAGCTCTGTTGATCACAGAAATGAAGTTTAGATCAAACTAAAGATAACACATCTCAGTTCTAGACCCAGGAAGGTGGAATGACCCAACCAGCATTCCCTTGAAACCAGACAGGACCTGATGCAAAGATCAACTGCTTCCTACCCTATCCCCAACCAATAGGTAGAGCCCACGAACTCAACTCCCTTAGCTACTAATGAGGTTTCCCCTTTATAATCTAACCCCTAAAGGCAATCCAAGAGCCAGGACTTGAGCAATCTCTGGGAGCCAGGCTTTTGGGTGATTTCCTGCCTGTGTCTCCGGAACTCATGACTCTAATAAACTCTACTTTCTTTGCTGCAAAACCTGCATGTATCTTTTCTTTAGCTTAGACATGGCAGGCAGACAAGAGCCCCTTTTTTTTGTCCAAATAATAGTTATATAGGAGACAACAATTATTGAGATTAAGGAAGGTCAGACATTTTTTAGCCTTTCTGGTTGTTCGTTTTGTTATCTCTAATTACAAGAATAACGCATTATTAGGGTTTTTATCTAAAGGATGCAAGTGATGCATAAGTTTAAAGAGAAGAATGTGAAAGTCTCCATTCATCTTACCCATCCCTTCAATAATCTCTCTAGAGACAATTACTGCTAATGATTTTATAAATACATCCTTAGTGGGACAGTACTGTTTGTATTCTCCTACAATTTAATTATTATTTTTTCTTAACAGTTAGAATTCACTGCCCTACTTCATATTTTTAGAATTACTTAGAGTATCTCAAGTGTACCATATTTTAGTATTAACTGCTTTTCTAATTATATCAATCTGTATTCAGTTAGCGAAACAGAAACATTCTATAATCCAGATATAGGGTTTATATAGAAAGACCTGGGATGGCATGAGAAGCCAGAGAAACTAGGGCGGTAGATTATGGAAGAAGACACCAAAAATCTCAGCCTGAAGCACTGATGAGAAACTGCTGCTATGTTTCAGGAGTGTCTGTGAGTTGTTCTACTAAATATGTCAGGTGACAGCAGCCCAGCAAGTGTCTCTCAGGCACTGACACCGAGAAACTGCTCTAAATCTTTCATTTCCCTAGTCATCTAGGTACAATCGATTCATGTGAATAAAATATTCTGACTTTCCTCCGCCTTCCAAATGTTTCTAGGGTTGATCCACGTGGGAAACACTATCCTAGCCCAAAAGGGAAGAGAAAACTGGAAGCTTCTCCTTAGCAATGCAGAGGTGACTTTAAAAGAGTGGTGGGATAGTGACAAGTTGGCAACAGAAAATATAACAAACTAATGATGGGAAATTAGGTTGTTTGCAATCTGTGATACTATAAAAACAGCAAGGAGAAAATTGCACATTCACCCTAACAGGAACCTTGGAAAAAGTCTTTATGACTTACAACATTCTCCAGCCAACGGTCACTAGGAGCACACCGGTAGTTCAATGGAGTTGAGTTTCTTGCTTCTTTGGATAACACACTACAGAAAACCACAGGGCATTTCAGTAAAAGCATGTTAGAAGAGGCTCAATATATGTTTTGGATTTGTGCCAGGTAATATGGGGGAGGATTTAAGAAAACATGGTTTTGCTCTGGGTTGGGTGCTGTTATAGCACAGGGACAATGATATGATCTGGTATCTTAATAAGCTTTATCCATGAGACATGCCAATGGAGTAGGGCTATTATTGTTGAAACTGATAAAGAAGTGGCATTATTCATATTAGCTAGGAAAAGAAGATATTTGTACATAGTCCCAGTTTGGACAATGTTCTTATTCATGAATTCCTTCATCAACGTCCAGGGTGATCTTGTCTGATGATCGATTTCACAGAACTAGGGAGGAATAGGAGTGGTCAGATAATTTTGTTGTCATTATTGTTTCTATGTCTCGGAACCAAGAGAAGTCATAGTCAGACCTTTTAAATATCCTGGACTTTGAACTAGAGACTGTAAATGGATGTGACAGAGGTGTCATCTTTTTAAAGAAAGAGTTTGGTGAATTCTATTTTGTGGAAAGAAGATGGCCATTTTGAGCCATTCTATACAAAGTTAAATTATTTACCTCTTTTCTTATTTACATCATATTTTTTGTCTTTAACAAAAATTTTATTTTCTTTCATATAGGCATTGGCTGCAACCAACTCCTGAGAATGTGTTTTGCCTTCCAAATTCCTTGTTAGGTTTATTCTCAATTATTCATGTTTTGTTCCCCATTGTGAATTACAGTTATTTTATTCACCATCTTTTTAAAATTATGGTGACTAGTAAGTAAAAAAGCTAATTTATTTTTACTGAGATAAAATATCTATAACATAAAATTTATCATTTTGACTATTTTCAAGGGTACAGTCCTGTGACACTAAATACATTCATTTTATTGTTCAGCTGTCAATACTATTCACTTTTAGAAGTTTTTCATCTCCCCCAAATGAAACTGTTTCCATTAAACTCTAACTCCCCATTGCCCCCTCCTCATAGCCCCTGACAACCACCATTCTACTTTCTGTTTTTAGGAATTTGATTATCCTAAGTACCTCTCATAAATGGTACCATACAATACTTGTTCTTCTGTAATTGGCTTATTTTACTTTACATTATGTCTTCAAGTTTTAACCATGTTGCAGGATGTGCAGAATTTCTTTCCTTTTTAAGGATGAATAATATTCCATTGTTACTTACATTTTTTTTACCCATTCACCCATCAGTGGATACTTGAGTCGCTTCTACATTTTGGCTACTATGAATAATAATGCTGCTGTGGACATGAGTGTACGAATATCTCTTCAAGTCTATGATTTAGATTCTTTTGGTTATATACCAAGAAGTATTATTGGATCATATGGTAACCTTATGTTTTATTTTTTGAGGAATCACTATACCACTTTCCACAGTGACCGTACCACTTTGTATTTGTCAGCAATGCATAAGGCTTCCGATTTTTCCACATCCTCTCCAACACTTGTTCTTTTCTGTTTTGTTTTGTTTTGTTTTGTTTTGGTTGGTTTGGTTTTATAAAAGCCTGAAGTTTCCAGATGGTAGCTAGACTGATTGCAAGAGGTAGTAAAGATTAAGTAGTCTTATGTACTATTATGCTAGTGGTTGTGGGAGGAGGGTTCGTTAATTCTTTGCTTTCTAAGTTATAGTAAGAAATCTGTCTAGACCGGGGACTTATTCCTCTAGGTCCACATATAATATTTCAATAGTTAAATAATATTTGAATACACACAGTGAACAAAATTGTAATCACTGAAAATTACAGAGAAAAAGTAAAAAAACGGATTATCATCGACACAATGCCAATCTGTCCTGCCACAGTAATTCTACTTCCCTTCAGAGCTAGCAACACCAGTTTGTGGTATATTTTTCCAGAGTTTTGAAAATGCATTTTAGTAATTTATATATACATAAACAGATGTTGATATAACTTGCTTTTTTTTTTAACATACATGGAATCATGCTATGCATATAGTTCAGGAAGTTTCTTTTTAAATAATATATCATATATTTTCTCCCTTTTCAAACCGTATCTCTAATTTATGTTTCATTATATAGTTAAATTTATTTATATATTCTCTTCTTGATGGACATATAGTTTCAAACTTTATAATTTTATACATAAGAGCTATGTATAGTCAATCTACCGAAGGATTATTTAGTTCTGTCTTTCAGCAATATTTTGAAAAAAAGATTTTTAAAAAGTTTGGGTAAGTGTATGTCCACACTTCTTTTACTACCATACTGGTTTCTTTATCTCATTGTGAGAGGTTGCTTTTTAACTGGCTATTTTGAATCCTCTTATCTGTGTTCCAGGCAATAGAAAGGAGAAGCATTTAGTGGTAGGCAAAAGAATGCATTTTAAAGACTACAAAGGGACAGTAACTTTCAAGGAACCCTGGGAAATATAGTCCTTGACTGATCACAACTTTCAGGTATACTCTAAGAAGGGAGTTGTATTTCTGAAATGTATTAGTTTCCTACTGCTGCTGTAACCAATACCATAAACCGGGTAGCTAAAAACAGAAATTTATTGTTTCACAGTTCTGGAGGCTAGAAGTCCAAAATCAAGCTGTTAGCAAGGCCACGCTCCCTCTGAAACCTATATGGAAGAATGCTTCCTTGCCTCTTCTTAGCTTCTGGTGGTGGCCATCAATCATTAGTATTCCGTGGCTTGTACACGTATCATTTTAATTTCTGCCTTCATCTTCACATGACGTCTTCCTATGTGTCTCTGTCTTCACATGGCCATCTTTTTATACAGACACCAACCAGAAAGGATGAAGCCCACCCTCACTCCAGTACAACCTAATCTTAACTAGTAGCATTTTCAACAATGCTATTTCTAAATGAGATCACATTCTGAAGTACTGGGCATTAGGACTTCAACAAATCTTTTCTGAGGGAGACAATCAAACCAATTACACAGAGAGAATATCAAGATAAGACATACTCACAGTAGATCATAATTTTTCCAAATGAACTAATAAGACCAAAGGAGGCATAGATTATTGACTATACTTTTTTTTTTAATTAAAGCAGGTTTCAAGTTTTGAAGGCATAGAGAGAAAACATATAGCTGAAAATAAATCAGGGAAAATAACCAACTCTTTTTTAAATATGATGTGGTACTTAACCAATAACCTAGTGATAAAATAATAAATATATTTATTAAAATATGGATTCTGGAAACAGCATTTCTCATACCTTATTCTGATATATTCCATATTAAAAATCAATACATATTTATTAATTTACAATTGATAAATTCTCAAAGGTAACAGATTATTTAATTAGAAATGGTTCTGCTTTTCATTCATTGAGATAATTAGGACAATCTGACACATAAAAATAAGTTGATAAATCATCAAAACTTTTCTTGTCAAGCTAATAATTTAATTAACTTTTATTTGCTCAGTTTGGGAGGCAATTGTCTTACTTTTCTTCTGCTGAAAAGGTTTCTTTTCTATAAGAAGATATTTTAAAGTTTGATCTGAGAAGCTTAAAAAAAAACAGTTGTGCCTTGTCAAATATTAAGAAGAAAAGATGAGAAGTGATTCATTTTAAGTCAGTAACACCAGTGACAATGAGCTGTGAAAGGTTTTATTTTTATAATAGAACTAATTCAAGAAGTAACTATGGAAAAGTTGAAACCCCATGAGCTTGTAAAGCATATTGCTGTAATTATCTCTGCTTTCTCCTTCTTTCACAGAAATGAAATAACTTCAAACAAAACTATTTAAAAAAGAGACAAAGCCCTGACATATAATACCCTCAAACCCAGGAAAAGTCAGTTATTTTAATGAATATAAAATAAAGTCTAATGAAATGAATGACATTGAGTAGTGTGAGCATAATTTCCATTTTTTCCATCTTTTAGGAAAATGTCTTAATGCTTCATTTTTAAAATAATCTAAAAATAAAACAAGTTTTTACAATGGTAACTGGCATTGTTAGTAAATTGCAGATTTTTGTTCCCACATATGAAAGTTATTTCTGCTTGTTCTGTCGGGAAAACTTGCTTGTTTCATTAATATAATGTAATAAAAATACGACACTTATTTCCAATATTTTGCTTGTAATCATTCAAAAGTTAACTTTGAGAGTAATTGAAATAGTCTTCAAATGACATTCTGTTCCAAAATAATTACCACTAATTGTTACAAAATACTTATTTGTCAGTTTGTTTAAAGCAATAAAAACATCTACAAGTAAAGCAAATAATACAGGGATAAAAGAGGATAATTGATGATTTAATTAAATATACATTTTTTATTAGGTTTATTGAGCTATAAGTACATGTAGTAATATTCACTTATTTGACTAGTTTTATTTATTTATTTTTCTATTTTTATTAGTTTTCTTTTTTTGACTAGTTTTATGCTTTGAAATCATATACGATCATATATTTATCACCAGAGTCAAGATATAGAAAACATCCATTACCCAAAAAGATTTCCTCATATGACCATTTTGCAGTTATTCCCTCCTGCTTTGTCTATCCTGGTGCCACCACTGATGAGTTTCCTACCTATACACATTTGCCTTTTCTGGGATAGCGTATAAATGTAATTAAATAGAATGTAGCTTTTTGAGTAAGGCTTATTTCATTTGAGATTCATCCATGCTAACGCATTGTCAGCGGTTCATTCGTTTTTCATTGTCAAGTAGTATTACATTCTAGGATTATACCACAGTTTGTCTGTTCATTTACCAGATGAAAAACATTTGGATTGTCTCTAGTTTTTGGTCATTAGGAATAAAGTTACTTATAAACATTCATACACAGGTTTTTGCGTGAATATAAATTTCAATTCTTTATGTAGCTAACTGTGAACGGTGATATAAATGTATGTTTAGCTTTATAAGAAATTGCCAATCTGTTTTTCAAAATGGCTGTGCCACCAAGAATGTATGTGAGTTCCAGTTGGTCCATGTTCTGTGCCAGAATTTATAATTGCCATTTTAATTTACATTTTTGCCATTCTACTGGGTTTATATAAAAGGATATATCCTTTTAAAAATAAAAAGTAGCAAGAACAAATTAATCATTAAAATGGAGCTGTTTAGTTGAGCATAAAGAATAATGTCTAGAAAAGTAACTATCTTGTGTTCTTCCAAAAAATAAAGCTTGTCCTCTCTGGAATAAATTAATAGATATTCTCATTATTCATAGTAAAGTAGCAATTCAAGATATTTTATCTTTACATGAACTAACAAATTTAGTTGTCAGGGTATCGGAACAAATCGGAGCATCTAAGCCAGTGGGTATCTCAACAGCTATCTAAATGCACCCATTCAGAAATTGGTCATCTGCCTAAAACAATAACTTATTTTTCTTTTTCAAGTGGAGAAATTTAATGAGAATCCAATTTTACTTTTCTGAATTAAATTTCCATAGACAAGTTAAAGAGAATTAAATTGAAAAGAAATTCATGCATTTCTTAAGCACTGTAATATTTGGATCAAGGAATGAATACTTTTACCTATATTGTTAGGTTTAAATTATAAACAAAATTATTACAAGTTTTGAACTTCAGTGTTGAATCAAAAAACAAACAAACAAATATCTCTAGAATCTAAGGTAAATAAAAGTTAGCCTGATTTATAGCTGTGTTTCTAATACAATTAATAAGCAGTGGGCAACTCTTCTGAAGACCATTGTCTAATTCTAATTTTTGGCAAAGTTTTATCATCTTAATGTTATCAATGATATAGTCACTCTTATATCATGATTTTATCCATTTAGCATATATTTCATGAACATAGCATTCATAGAGGTAGCATCAGCAATTAAAAGATGGTGAGCTACTATCTCAAGGTTATTCTAGAAATTCAGGAATCTGGCACCTTGCAAAACCCTTCAGCAACCTAGTGATTCTATTTTCTTAATGTTTAGATTTTTATTACATGCACAAAAATTAGTTAATTAATCAAAAAAAAGAAAAAGCTATAAATAAAGCACAATATTGGAGAAACACACTTGATAAAGAGCTTCAGTTAGACTCACTAGTTGCTCTTCTTGGGTTTCACTGCTATATGAGTTTTTCACTAAAATTATGTAGAAATTTTTGAAATAAATAATAATAACAACAACAAAAATAATAATAGAGTGTGATCAACTTTTAAGGGCAGTTCTACTTCATGGTTTCTTTGGTTAATTTCCACATCACTAAAAAAATATTTACTGTATATAAAATATATATTCAAAGATTTTAAAAATAATTTAATTTGTTTAATTATTTAACCATAATTTTATAGAAATATTTAAATGAATTTATTACTGAAGACTATTTTCCAGTTTCAAGTTATTCTATTCATGCCCTGTCTATTCAAAGGGATGTACAGAAATGGATTTTGTCACTGGACTTTTTCTTCCTTTCTCTATTGTATGATCATAAGATAAAACTATATCAGTGTTATATTGAAATCATTAGGAAAATGCTTTTCTTGAAAGTTACTAAATAGATTGTTTATGCAAAAATATTCAATGGAAAATTGGTTGAATTTCCATATTTTTATCCTCTAAGTATCTTCTTAATGAAGGAGATTTTGACTGTCATTTTATTGTTCCAGAGAGGCTTAAGTTTACCAAAGACATGGTGGCATATTTTTTTTATTTTAAGACTAAATTTAATGTGCCAGAATATAACAAGGGCACAGAGACAAGGGATGTTGATAGCTGTCAAACTCAATCAAGTTATTAAAGATAAACTGGCATGCAAGGAGTTGATTTTGTTAGATAATATATCACACTTAAATTATGTATTTAAGAGGTGTGATACTAACTTCCACCCAATCATTTATTATTGTAAAAGTTCTAGTTATTCCCATATGTAGAATTTGAATTTATTTTTTGATGATTTTAAAAAAAAGGTATAAGATTCAAAATTTATATTTCAATACATAAAACTGCAAGTTCATACCCCTGTTTGTAAGTTAGATAAGCTAACAAAACAAGAGAAACCTATAAAGTCTCAGAAAACCCTTACCCCAATCAATACATACCTTAGAGAGGAGACAAATGGAAAATTGATTGTAGTTATCAAGGACGAATTAGAAATAATTAACATCCAAAAATAGAATACCAGTTTTGCATTCAATGAGTATTCAATAATACTGTGTTGAATATATTTTATTATTTCCCTATTAAATTTGAACTGAATTATGTAGCCACGTATTTAGTTTATAAAATTGAGACTGAATTTAAAGTTAACTATAAAGCAAGTGTCCACTGAGAGTTCTTCATCTAAAAATTAACTATCTGAGATATATTACCATAGGAAAATTTTTCTCAATAAGCAGCAATGACTTGTTAGCTTGATTTATGTTTTGCTGAAACGGCTAATATGGTATGCAGAAATGGTTATGGTCTAAAAAGAGAAACTGACATTGAATTAATATATTTTAACTCTTTTATCTTGTAATTATAGAATGTGTGGTTAGAAAGGTTAAATTAGTGAACTGAGATTGCATCTTTATTGGGTTGTACAAGAATGAACATAATTTTAAGCTAGATCTGAGCTTGAAACCTATTCCGCCAGCATATAGCTACAGGGCGTAGGACAAGTTACTCAGACCATATATCTCATCCTGAAAATATGGGTTCCTTTGAGTGTAAACCCAGGCATTAATATTAAATATGCCAGAACAACAGACAGAGACTGAGACTATGCTGGGAAAGTTGGAAATTAATGATCATCTCACTTATAACTTCTCAGTTTTACTTTCCCCATCTGGTATAGTCACCATCTATTGATTTGCCTAATCAAAAAAAAATTTGGAAATAAATCTACTTCTAGAGGCTGTACCTATTTCAGAACTTCTGCTTTTTGTGGTGGATATTACAAGGTTTAGAAATGTCAAGATAAAAAATAGATTATTTACTGATGGGGGTCTATAGTACCATCATGAAAGAGAAAATCTTTGGTGTCTGAAAGCTCAGAGATGGCTTTTAGTCAGATGCACAGCTCAGTGCCTTTTCTGCCAGTAGCTGTAGACACAATGAGGATCATGATCAGAATATCATGAATCGGCAAACTGAAGAATCTGAAATTTCTGATGCCCATAATTAGTGTGCTGTTTAGGAAACTGCAACAGGGATAACAGAGCAGATTAATTAGAAAGCCTGATCCTTCTGACTATTCACCCATATCTCTTGCTAATAGTGTCTCAGTTGAATTGATTCTGACCCTCAATGTGGACTTTGTGGAAAATATTTATGAAGAAATAGCATTTGTTCTTCCTGTTACCAGTTTCTGTTACTTATTTCAGAATAGATATTTAAAGTTGCGCTGTTAACTTACTTGGGCTGGAAGAATTACCATACTAGGACTCTTAGCCAGTTGGGTGAATACTAACCACAGACATCGACTGTCTGAGAAGATGGAGCGAGACATCCTGGGAAACGCAGATACAGCTGGCACTGAGTTTATAAAATAGACTTTGAAGACGAGAATCACCTGGCGTATCTACCGCAGCCTGTCTCCAAATAACTGCCTATGGAGACTTCAAAGCTCTTTTTTTACAAATAGCTAGTGTAGCCCTGGCAGAGGAATATAGCCAGGCAGGTGACTTGTTGACATAGCCTTTCCTCTCAGTAGACATGCACAACATTGGGTCAGGAGGCTGTGTCCAAATGTCAACTGTTCCATATGCCATTAATGACAGTTACCATGAACTATGTTCAGGCTGGCATCCTTACAACCTCTTTTTTCTTTTGTTTAAATGATAAGAGGATCCCTACTCCTCTCAAGACAGAGATTTGTACTCAGATTGAGTAAACTTTCAATTATGTATTTTCCAGTTTTTCACTTCTCTCTCCCACATCATCCATTTATCTCTGTCAATTGGAAAATACACTTTGCCTTGTAACTATAACCTGTTCTAGTGCCTATTATTATTTTAAACGAAGATAGATAGGTATTTCTTAACCCTAAATTCCCTTGCAGTCTTTGTTGCCCTTTGCTGTGCTATTTCTCTTAAGGTTTATCTGCAGATGTTTTCCCATCTTTACTTGCATTCTTTCTCCAAAGCCCTTCATCATTTCTCACCTGAACAACTACTACATACTCCTTGTTTTCTCCTTATTACCCCAAATTTCTGTTTGACTAACCATCCAGTGATCTAAATATTTTTTAATTAAATTTTTTGGGGTGACATTGGTTATTTTAGATTATAGATAGATAGATAGATAGATAGATAGATAGATAGACAGATAGATAGATAGATAGATAGATAGATTTCTAGCCTCAATGAAATGTAAACTCCTATGTCCACACACCTTCGGTAAAGTCTGTCAAGCGCTCAAAAATGTGTTCGGTGAGTAGCTTGCACTGAAAGCTAAGGAAAAGCACCAAGTCTTTTGGGTGATTGTAGTATAGCACAGGGAGAGTGAGGCTATTCCTAAACTGATCCCCTTTCCCTTTTTCTACCTCCCTCCTTCTACCCTCTTTCCTCTGGTAACAACTAAACTGTTATCTATGCCTATACGTTTTTGTTTGTTTGTCTTGTTCATTTGTTGCTTTCAATTTTATATCCCACAAATGACTGAAATCATATGGTTCTCAACTTTTTCTGTCTGACTTATTTCACTGAGCATGACAATCTCAAGAGCTATCCACGTTATCATAAATGTCAGTATTTCATCCTATGGCCTCCCTGCAATTGTTCCATTCAACAGTTTTCCACTAAGCTTCCAATGGACATCAAGATTTTTTTGTAATTGAAATCCATTTCCTTCATCAGTGTATTCCTTTCTCGTAATTCCCAGATACAACAATGTTTTTTTCCATAAACCTGACAAATTGTTCTAATATAAGAATGTTGCACTTGCTGCTCCCTATACTTAAGACTTCTCTTCATAACTCAGCATCACCTTCTTTCACCATTCAGATCTCAGATAATATTTCCTCTGAAAGAACTTTGTTGATCACTTGAAAATACTACCCAGCAGCAGTTTCCCTCTATCATATTACCTGTTTCATTTATTCATGCCATTTGCCATTGTCTGAAATTATGATGTGTTTATTTGTCTACTTTAACAGTATACCTTCTCTTATGGCATCAACTCCAAAGGGGGACTGATTTATTGTTAACAATTGTCCCCTAAGTGTTTAGAACAGTGCCTGACATCTTACAGATGCCAATCAGTATTTGTTTGAATAATTCATTTTTATGTGTAAATGTCTGGTAAATATTATGCAATTACATTAAGGTCACACCTGAAGTAATCTGGCTAAGTTGGATATTTTTGGCGGATTTTTTGGGGTTTTTTTTGTCCAAAATTAAACAATGGGAAGGAAGTATCTTTTAATTTGTTATCAATTTATAAGCATTGTGGGTTAGTCAAGTGACTTCTCTCTAAAACCTAGAAAACATATTTTACATACTTTATAACATGAAATCTCCTAGGAAAAAAAAATAAAACTATCAAAATAACTCAAAAAAACAAGGCTACTTTTCCTTGCCAACTTCCACACCCTTTACCTTCACTTTGATGATACACTGCCAATTCTGTTCACCTAAACCCAAATAAATTCTTATGTTGTGAGATTAAATGTTTTTATTTATTTATTTACTTAATTTTTTTTTATTATGGTGACATTGGTTAACAAAAATCAAGTAAATTTCAAGTATACAATTCAACAGTACAGCATATATAGATTGCATTGTGTGCTCACTGCCTATAGTTCGATTTCTTTCTGTCGCTACATATTTGACCCCTCTTACCCTATCTACCTCCCTCCTCTCCTCTCTGGTAACCACTAGTCTATTGTCCATGTCTATGAGTCTCTGTTTGTTTGTCCTGTTCATTTCTTTCTTTTAGTTTTA